>NC_080758.1:4151030-4451904 GCF_020826845.1 Diceros bicornis minor
CCAGCAGCGCTCCAGAAACAGGAATGCTTCCCTGTCCCTCTCTCTTCCTCCCCCCCTAGCTCCCCAACAGGAGGGGTGGAGACCCTGAGCGCGCCTCCCTTGGAGGCAGGGCTGAACCTCCCCAGCAGCTTCAGGCAGCTGGTTTCCCAGCCTTTTCTCTCTTGGGGATATGGAGCCAGTGGGTCCTGCTGCCCGGGCTCCACTGCAGCGGGCGGAGGCAGCTTTATCCCCGCCCACCTCAACCCCCCCACCGCCCCCCCTCCTTCCTGCAGGCCAGGAGGGAGGGTAGGAGGGGCACCTGGTGCCTTCCAGGGAGGCTTCCCCGGGACGCCCTTGATGAAGTTGATGGGGCCAGGGAAGGGAGGTGACACCCCCGAGGGCTTGTCACAGCACACAGAGGTGTCCTCCAAGGTGCAAATGAGCAATTCTCACCATTCTAGATGATGGGGGAGGGGGAGCCCACGCAACTCCCTCCTCTCCAGCTAAGGCACAGGGACAAGAAGGGTAGTGAAGAAAAGGAAAGCCCAGTAAAGGGACAGAGAGAGAGGGACGGGTGTGGTGCTGCGTCACATAGCCTGGTCTGGGAAGGTGCCCAGAGGAGGGGGCATTTCACCAGACGCCCGGATGGCAGGGCCACAGGGACACTGGGGAGGGTGCTCCCTCCCAGGACTTGCTGTGTGCAGACATGGAGCAGAGAAACTCCGATGGGCACCATCCCGTCTCAGCCCCTCAAACAACCCCAGGCAGCGGGCGCGGCTCTTAGTCTCCAACTGCAGATGATGGAACTGAGGCTCAGAGAAGGAGCTGGCCAGTGATCCTGCAGCTGGCGACAGCAGAGCAGGACCGGGGACATTCCTGAGGCTGTTCCTTCATAGCCACCAGCACCTAAAGCAGGGCTGGGGTGCAGGGGGAGCACCCTGGCAGTGTTGGATGAACCCCAATGAAGGGCCAAGGACGGAACCGAGACGTGGGGATGCTCATCCACACGGAGCTTTGGGCTCTGTGCAGCAGTCGCCTCCAGAGAAAGCATTCGTTCATTCATTCATTCATTCAAAATATACACAGAGAGCCTAGTGTGTGCCAGGCACCAGGCCAGGCATTAGGGATCAACAGTGAACAAATGCAGAAACACTCCCCATGGGGCTTCGAGGATTGGAGAGGAGGAAGGAGCTGAAATGGTCACCAATAAACCAGTAGATGCCCCCCCAAATTTCATTACAGTTGACAATTAATACTGTGAAACAACAAGGAAACCGGTAGGACATTTTACTAAATACTTTTCACCCACATAAAAATGTGCTGGATAGTGACAAGCCCAGTTCTGGGCTGAGGGCTTTACTGGAGGGTGTCATTTCTTCTTCACAAGGCCCTAGGTGGTACGAGCTGCTACAGTCCCCACCTTAGACATGAGGGCAACTCAGAGGGGTCAGTGCACCTGCCCAGATCACCAGCCAGGACGTAGGAGGGCCAATGCTCCTGGCCCCGGGTCAATCGGAGTGGGTCCTCAGAGAGCCCTGGACAGCTACGCTGAGTCCCTGCCCCAGAGGCAGGCTTCAGAACAACCCCCCACCCCCAACCACACCATCGGGGCCTCCCACATCTAGATGAGAAAGCCTGCTGCTGGCCCAGCCAGCAGCACAGACAGAGATGGACTAGCAGGGATGTGGGAAGGATGGCAGCCCAGGGGCGTGTGCTGGAGGAGAAGAGAAGAAAGGTCACACCAGACGCTTCCAGCTGTCTGCCACTCACCCACCACCCTCACACTTTTGGCCCTCCCTACTCAGAACTTGTATTGCTACTGACTTGAGATTTTCTTTAACTCAACTCTGCACTTAAATGCATTTCAAAGGAAAGCATCAATACAGCATCAGAAGTGCAGCCTCCCAGTCGAAGCAAAGGCCCACAGTTCTGACGGGGTCCCACCGCCGGAGTCTACCCTGGGCTCCCACGTTGTTCAAAACGGAGATGAGCAAGAGGGAGGCACCCAGGCACCAAACAGAGACGCTCTCCTTAATGTTATCAGAAGGACAAAGAACAGAACGAATTTTCCATCAAAGCCAACATTCCTTACTGCCTTATCCGTGCACCACCTAAAATCATTTCTAGTCCCTTCAGATGGTCTACACTGCAGTGCCCATTCACCTGCTCCCCCAAAATGCATGGGCGGGCTTAAAACACAGAAAAGGATAAGACTTCGTGTTCCTTCTGGAGCTCACGTGGAGTGGGGAGGCAGAAGACAAGAGTGACCACCAGGCTTTATTTCTTAAAAAATATACTTCAGCAAAGTATTATAATTTTGTTAGAGCTGGGTAGGTATGGAGCTGGTCATTATGTTTTTCTCTGATTTTGAAACGTTCTATAATAAAAATAGTTTTAAATTTAAAATAATTAGCAACACCACCTCTACTGACCAACAGAAAATAAAGTCTCCTGATGAACTGCCTGCAGGAGAGACTGGTCTTCCAAGTCCTTCACTCCCAGACCAGGAGCAGCGGGCAGCCTGTGAAGATCTGGCCCACATGGTGTGCCGAAGGCAGCTGTCCACAGGAGGGTCCCAGGCTCGAGGATCCGCAAGGGGTCTTTGTGAAAGTCACCAACTGTCCCTCCTCAACAAGATCCCTGGCAAGGGTGGGGTTGATCTGGAAGCCCACTCTGGAAACCTACAGAAAGCAACAAGGCTTCATAATAGCCCCCCCAAAATAGAAACAACCCAAATGTCCATCAACCGATAAACAAATAAATACAATGTGGAATATCCATCCAATGTAACATTATTCAGCCATAAAAAGAATAAAATACTGACACCTGCTACAGCGTGGATGGACCCTGAAACATTATTCTGAGTGAAAGAAGCCAGACACAGAAGACCACAAATGACCTGATTCCATTTATGTGAAATGTCCTTCCAGCTGGGGAGTGGGGGGTGGGGGGGACGGGAGTGACTGCTCATGAGTACGAGGTTTCTTCTTGGGGTGACAAAAGTGTTCTAAACGTTCTCAAACTAGATTATGGTGATGGTTTCACAACTCTGTAACTATACTAAAAACCACCGAATTTTATACTTTAAACTGGTGAGCTTTATGGTATGTAAATTATTTCAATAAAGGTGTTTAATACAAAACAAAACAAGGAGCATAGAGGCGCCCAGGCTGAGCTTTGATCTGAAGGATGCCTGGCTTCCACCCCTCACCTCTGCTGAGTATAATCACACTTAAAACCTCTCCTGTCCCTGCCTGGGGCTCCAAATCAGACTGAAGCCCTCCCTTCCCGCCCTTAACCAGAAAACCCAAAGCCGTTTCCTCACTCCGGGCAGCCCTGATAAGGCCCACGTGGTTGCCTCAAAGAACGACAAAAAGCCAGACGTGTGTCCTTCCAAAAACACGATGTGGTGAAGGAAAGGGAGAGTGTTCCTTTGCCCAGGGCAGTCAGGAGGGACATCCCGGCGGAGGTGACCCTGAGGCTGGCAGAGCCGCCCACACTTGTAAGAAGTGCCCGCATCAGCAGGGAGTGGAGGAAAAGGGGTCACACGGAGGCCCACTTCTACCCACCCACATCTCCAGAGTTGCTTTTTTCCTTACAAAGTGCAGATTAATGATGCAGATTATTATCAGCTGTCAAATATTTCCTGAGCATCTATTTTGTGCCAAAACACCTGATTTGCTGGGAATACCACAATGAACAAGATATGATCGGGCCCTGGCTTCAGGGAACTCATGGTCTGGCAGAGAAGGCAGGATTAACAATTAAGCAATCAATCAATCCATTGATTTCAATGAGCACAGCGCGAGGGACGCCCAGCCTGGGCAGGGAGGAGCCTGGTCTGAGGAAGCGATGCTGTTCCTAAACTAGAGGCTGGATGGGGAATAACCAGACAAGTCACGGAGGGAGGGACCCAGGCAGAGAGAACAGTCTGGGCAAAGGCTGTGAGGTGGGGCAGCACGGAGCTCTGCAGTCCCTGAAAAGAGGCAGAGTGGGGGCCAGACCACGCAGCATCTTGTGGTTCTCATTGTGAGTTTGGATTTTGTTCCAAGGATGGTGAAAGCCGCTGGAGGCAGAAGTGAGTCTCCAAAGGCTCCCTCTGGCTGCTGATGGAGAAGGGACCCCAGGCAAGGGAAGAAGCAGGGAGACAGATTAGCAGGCTGGCAACCATCCAGGCAGGAGGTGGGGGCGCTGAGCAGGCAGATTCAGTGTATTCCCAAGGTGGTTCCAGGGGCTCTGTGACGGATTGGCTGTGGAGTGATGAGAGGAAGAGAGGAGCCAGAGGCGCCTCCCAGATTTGTGCTCTTTGATGATTAACTGGATATGGAAGGCGCGGGGAGTCTGATATTGACAGCGGGATAGGTGTGATGCCATTTCCTGGGTGGGGAGGATCAGGGAAGGGGCAGGATGGGGCAGAAAGGGGAGGAGCCCCATTTGGACATGCTGCATTAGACGTGATGCAGAAAAGCCTGTTGCCTTGGCTCAATACCCACCAAGACCCACAAACACCGTCTGGTCTGTTGGGGGGGGATGGAAAAGGCACAAGCTCTGGGGTCCCACAGACCCTCTGAAGCCTCTCTGGGCCTCTGATTCCTCACCTTAGAATGAGCATGGTCACTCCTGCCCAGCCATTCCATGATGGCCATTCCAGGGGTCAAGTGGCGAGTGCTGAGCCAACCCTGGTGGCCGCTCTCACAAGACCACCCCAAGGGGCTTCAGCTCCTCCAGCTTCTGAAGGCCCCGTCCACTTTGACCAAACACACTTGAAAGGCACCCAGAGTGCATAGCAGGAGGATTATGAATCAGTCGACCACCAACATAAGGCTACAGTTTGCAGACACATGGACAGTTATTTCAATTTTGTCTTCTTCTGCTAGAGCCTACTAACTTCTTTCCCAGGACCCTTGCATGTTCGACGACCCTAGAGTGCTGATGGCCCAAGGATCTGGGCCGCTGCGATGTCAGCGCCATGAGTTCAGGGATCTTTGTAAAGTTTGTTCACCCAAGAACATGCCTGGCACGTCGTGGGAGCCCAGGAACAAATATTTGTTGACTGAATCAATGAACGAATGCATACAGTGGGCAGCTAGTCATACAAATCCCTGCTCCAGGAGGGACAGCTCAGCCTCCCTCTGGCCCAAGTCAGCTCCACGGCGGACAGAAGTGGCCGCCTCTCCCCCCTTAGTCCACAGGCCATGCGGTTTCTCCTCGAGGCTCCAGAGACCCTTCATCACCCATCTTAGGAACAGAATTAAACCAGCAAATACAATCGCTTAAAAAGAACTGCTCAAGCTGCTGCCATCTCTGTCCAAGCTCTTAGGGAAACAACTGAAGAGGGACAAGAGGGCAAAACCCCAGGGTGGGAATTCGAGGCCAAAGGAAAGAGAAGGATGAAGACAAAGCCGCTCCCAACAGAGCCAGTGGCAAGGTGGGGAGCCGCGCCCTCTGCTGGCCACCCGAGAAACTGCGCCCAGGGCGGTCACCTGTGGGAGCTTCCTCTGACCTGGCTTGGAGACCTAGCCTCGAACGTGGCTTCTTTGGCCCTTTGACCACATCCTTAATGGGGTCTCAACCTAGAGCTGTGCCCATAAGGCTACCCAGGGTGGTGTTCAATGCAATGCCAGCTATGGCTCTTTTCTAAACAGGCCCAACTCTTTCTAAAACAAAATCCTCCACTTCACCCATCGTGGTCTCCATCCTGAAAGGCATCGGCAGCCAGAGCTGGCCTGAAAATGTGCTGTGGGTGTCCCATGGCTTCCTTGAGATGCCCCCAGCTCTCCTCACAGTGGCATCCACTCTCAGGCTGTCCAGAGAAGCCCTTCTGAGCATGAGATGGGGATGGATCACTTCCTAGCTGTGTGGCTATCCTCTAAGCCTGATGTGTAAGCGAGGGGAGGGAGAGCCTCCCTCACGGGGTCCAGGCATTCGGAAGAGCACCCAGCACACAGGACGCCTCCATATGTGCCCCCTGTTATCAGTACAGAAAGTTCTCTGGTGCAAGACATCTGCTTTCTGATATCGTCTTACATGCCCCAGGCACATCCAGGCGACCAGGGAAGGGGCATATACGATGGAGGCAGAAGAATGTGGAGCGAGAAGCACGAGAGGGGAGGGATGGGAGCACCCCTCTACGGGAAATACAGAGCACAGCCCCAGCCAGCTCCTGCTTGTCTGTGTCAGGGGTGTGCTGTCAGCACAAAGCTACAAACCTCGGGGACCTTTTCTCCCGTCCCGGGTACCTCCTCTATGCCTCCCTTGTAGGAGGGTGCCCCATGCCTGGGTTCCAGCTGTTGAGGGGAGAGGGGCTGGCTTATGCAGCCTCTGGGAAACACTGCTGCCCCATGGACAGCCACTTATAGAAAAGCAGTCTGCTGGCTGCACACCTGCTTCCTGCCTTTGAGTGTCCAGTGGGGTCTGGAGCTGCAGCAGCCACCCTGTGACCCTGGAGTGACACACGTGAGGACAGAACGCCAGCAACAGTGGACGGAGTCCTTGCACCTGCCTCCCTCCAAGATCTCTTGTAAAGGGAGCAGACGTCCTGCAGCTTAAGCCTCTGTTGGTTGGGTTCTCATTTGTTAACATGTAGCTTTTGCTATGTGCCAGACACCGTTCTAAGAACTTAACAATTATTAACGTGGCTAATGCTAAAAATAACCAAACAAGGTAGGTACTATTATATTCCCATTTTGCAAGTGAGACGCTCCGGGTAGCAGAGCCAGGATTTGAAGCCAGGTCCTCCGCTCCAGAGCTCAGGCTGTTATTGCATCAAACATATATTCTAAGTGGCACAGGCAGGGACCTCAGGCTTTTTTGGATCCCCCCAAAAGTCACTGACTTGACGGTGATGATGATGGAAGAGGAGGCAGCAGTGGTGGCAGGATGTAACAATGACAGCATTTTTGCAGCCATACAGTGTACCAAGGACCTGGCATGCGCCAATTAACACTCCTGTGAAGTTGGAATAATTGTTCTCTTTTTACAAACAATGAAGTTGAGGGTTCAAGAGGGTATGTGCCTTACTGAAGTTCCCACAGGTACCAAGTGACAGCAACAGGACAGGAAAGGAGTTCTACATTCCTTCCACCATACCAGCCCATCCCTCGTGCTTCCCATCCCACCAAGATCTCTACCAGCAACCCCAGCTTACGACGCGACCCCACCCCAGGCCCTGTCCTGCCTGCTGCGGAGAACAGCAGATGTACAACAGGAACTGCGAATGCTGGGGCGGGACAACTGGCTGCCTCTGCTAGAACAGAAAATACCCTGTCCCAGCGGCCCAGCACAGCCATCCTCTGTCACCTACTCTGCAGAAACCCAAGTACCAAGTGGAAACAGCCTAACGTCCCCCAAAGCCGAATGGCTGATCTACAGTATATCCACTCTAAGGAGTATTACACAGCGGCTTCTTTTTAATGAAATAAATCTATGTATTCTAACATCACTGGGACTGTATTCCTTCTGGGTGAGTGAGCGCACTGCAGAATAACATAATGACACCATAACCACTCACATATACACACCCCCCCAGACACCACACACTTTCCACTGGCTCCTATTCTGTGAGGTAGAGGGGAGGAGTTCCAGGCGGCTCTGTCCTCAGCTGAGGAAGTGGCTGCCTCCAGAACCCGGTGGCCGGCCCAGCTCCCACCAAGATGCTTTCATTTTTACCAGGAGAAAGAGATCGTGAAATACTTACATGATCAGAATGTTAAAAATAAAGAAAAGGGCAAACCTGTGATCCTCTCCTACAAGGATACTTGTTGTCATTTTACTCCTTTTCAAAGAAGATAATTCATGTTTAAATAACGGTCTTTGTCACCCAAACATGATCTCCTTCCTCCAATTCGACGTGTACATTTTCATGTGTTTACTGGATTTATATTCTAAAGAGACATGTTTCTTGTCCCGGGGAAGACTGCAGAGCTGGGCTTAGTGACATACCAGAGTGCGGATTTATGTCGCCGACACCACATTGCCGAAACAGCAGACTAAGGATTTTACAATGTAACAGTCCAAACCCAGCACCGAGCCTGATCTATAAATTACAGAAAATCCATAGCTCTAGGTTTATAGGTAGTACTTTAAAAACACATCATAAGTTCCGCAGCTGCAGTGATAACTCCAAGAATCCACTTGTACAAACCTATAAATAATGACGATGCGCCCGTACTGTCATAGAAGCTGTGATCTCTTTCAGAGCCCATTGTTCATTAAAACTGATGTGCACTTTAAGGCTGGTGGGTCCCCTGGGATTTCGTATTTGGGGGAGCAATTATTTAGGCAATTAGACTCTGGCACCTTCACAGTCTCTGCTCTAGTGTATTAATAATAGCGCCGGAGATTTCCATCGCCAACCGGGGGTAACATTCCTTTCTGTGTTTAGCAGAAGCCACCTCAGTCCAGCGACTTGAGGTGCAACAGAGATTACTCCTGGCATTTCAAGCTGCAGTTCCTGGGGCTCCCTGACCTTCTAGGTTCTTTTCTAGGGCTACTTGGAGAACCTGTGTGTCCACTCACACCTTGGCATAAAAGGGAGAGCCTCAGGATTTTAGGGGAACCGGCCCCAGGGGAGCTGTCAGCAGGAGGGAGAGGAGGTGCAGAAATCTAGAGGGGGGTGGGCTCTGGCTCCCACCAGAACCTGCCACACACAGCAAAGATGAGAAGCTGATCCTTCATTCAGGAAGGCACAGGCTGCAGAACACACAGATCCACCAGGTCTGATCCAAGAGGAACGTCCTAGAGAACGTAAGGCTCTGTTTGGGGTTTGATTGATCGATTCACCCATTCATCGCCTCATCTGTCCACTCATTCACAGTATGTGCCAGGCATTGTGCAGGGGGCAGGAAGGGAGGGAAGAGTGCTCCTGACAACAGCACATACAAAGGCCCTGGGGTGAGGAAGCAATGGGAAGTTTGGGGAGCTGGGAAGGGGCTGGGTGGCTGGAGTGCTGGGGGCGGGGAGATATGTGGTGAAGGTAGAGGGCAGGCCCCAGAACTCAAGGGGCCTCCTGACCCATGGGGTGGAGTATGGACTTTATCCTGGGAGGAATGGAAAACCCAGGAGGGTCTCCAGCCAGGACAGAGAAGGGATTTACTTTCTCTCTTGGAAGGTTATGGGGCCACTGGGTGGGAAATAAGGTGGAAGGAAGCAAGAAGTGGCCAGGAAACTGGGGTGGGGGCACTGCATTCCACAGGGAGAGACATGGAGGCGGCCTGGGCTAGGGCGGTGACAGTGGAAATGCAGAGCGGTGCACAGAACCCAGATACACTGTGACCATACCCACCCAGCTCCTGTTCAAAGGTACCCTGAAGCTGAAACTTTATAAAGAAAAAAGTTCCTATGCACGATGACTGTTAAAATTCGGATAAGTACCAACTGCTTTATGTGCTCTGTAAGTTAGGAGGAGGTTTTTGTTTCAATGCTAGGGTTCCCCAAAGCAGCACTCGGCTGCCCTGCCACAAACTCCTGCAGCTGATGCAGCGCGGTCGCATCACTCCATCCACACTGAGCAGCTCACTGTGGGCCAGAGCCTGGGCTCATCCACCTACCCACAGTGTGGACGGAGGAATTCGAATCCCTCAGGATTCCTGACCCCTGGTTGCTGATTCAAACACTACTCTAGGCACCACTGTGAAGGCTTCTGCAGACAGAGTCAGGGTTCTAATCAGCTGACCTGAAGACAGGGAGATTGCCCTGGATGATCCGGATGGGCCCGTGTCATCACAGGAGCCCTTCGAGGCAGAGGGGAGGCAGAGAGGAGAGAGAGATGGGGCAGGAGGGAGGGACGAGAGATTGGAAGTGTGAGAAGACTCGGCCCACCACTGCTGGCCTTGACAGGGCCACAAGCCAGGGAATGCAGCGGCCTCTAGAAGCCGAGAATGGCCCCACAACAGCCAGCAAGAAAATGGGGACTTTGGTCCTCGAGCCCGTGGAACTGAAATCTGCCAACAACCTGCTTCTCTCCCAGAGCTCCAGGAAGGAGCACAGACCTGCTGATACCTTGATTTCGGCTCATGGGACCCAGAGCAGGGGACCAGTTGATCCCACACCTCTGACCCACGGAACAGATGTGAAAGTTAATGGCTATTGCTCTAGGCTGCTAAGTCCATGGTCATCTGTTTCAGCAGCCATAGAAAATGAATACACGTGTCTTCTCTTTAATTCTCCCAAGTGGCCGAGGATGCCGGTTCTGGTGTCATCCTCCACAGATGGGGAGAGCGAGACTCTGAGGGCAGAGGTCATGCACACTAGGTCATGCACTGAACCAGTGGTGGCACTGGGAACCAGCCATCTGCCAGACTCCAAGGGTCCTTCTCCCACCTCTGCATGATCCTGCACCCTCTCCACCCTGCACAGACGATCCGCAGAAGACGGATGTGCTCACGTCTCAGGTCAACCCAAGACTTGAATAAAGAGAACAAACCATAGAGGAGGACAGGTGCAGAACCACCATGGTGTACCACCTGCAGAGTACACGGTGTCCCACCCTCGGGGCGCAGGGCTCTTTCCTGCCACCAGCCTCCTTGTTCCCAAGGCAGGCACCTCCAAGGTGCAGCTGGAGTTGGGGCACCCAGTCCCCAAATTAGGCACTCGGAAGTAGCGCTGCCTGCCAGAAAAAAAGGTAGAGAACGCAATTAAGGTGAGTGAGAGGCAGGAGAGCAAAACAGCTAAGAATGTAGAGTCTGCCAAAGCAGATTGCCCAGGTTCAAGTTCAGCTCCACCAGCTGTGCGACCTCGGGCAAGTCACTCCATCTCTCTGAGCCTCGTTTTCCTCATCTGTCAGATGGCGTCATCTTTCCTACACAAACACGCAGAGGGAGCATACCTGAGGACGGGGCTTGCCCGGGTCTGACACCGGGTGGTGAGTTATCACTGTCCCTGCAGAGGACATTTCCGGTGGCTGCTCTCAGTCCCACCCTGCGGTGACTCCCACGCAAACCCAACGCAAACGATGACTGTGGAATATTTTGCACTTCCGCCCGTGACCGCAATTCTCCAGGCTGGAAATCCACTTCACTCTACAAATAAAAGGGGTATCTCCTCCTATTTTTATTATCTCAATGTTTAACCAAGAAGTAAAACATTGGAGCTAATTTACCATGATTTTTTGTGGATTATAAGAAAAAGCACAGACAGCAAAGCCATTAAAAGAAAAATAGAAATAGAAATTTGCAGCAAGCCTTTGACGTACTGGCATCCTCATTATCTGGGTGTGAATTACGGGAGTTACAGAGACTTAGTCACAGACAACGGAGACTGTTCAGTTCACACAGCTGTCCGGACGCTCAGAGTGGAGAGATGGGGGCCTTAACTTATATTAGGAACCCCATCTAGTGCAGAGTCTATTTCAGTTCTCTCCTTCCGGGTAAGCGGCAGCAAAGCTCCCATCCAAATGCGTAACGCAGATTCCTCGGGACCTCACAGAGACCTCGCTGGTGGCGGGACGAATGGGACAGGGACCAACTGGAGGGCGCGGAAAGGCAGGACACTTCAATTAAGATGAAGATGATGGTCAAGGGCGCCCACCGGGTACCTCATACAAAGAGCATGAGGTCAGTGATGGAGCGGAGGGCCCAGTCCAAGTTTTGTTATAGAAACAGTGTGTGAACAACTCAGAACAGTCCAAAACTATGATGTCCTTTCAGGAGAACGTTGGAGCCCCTCAAACAGAGACGTGTGCGAAGAGGCTGCAAGCCTACTGCCCGCAACGCGGGCGGGAACGTGCCACAGAATTTGGGGATTCGTCTGCTAAGTGGTTCCCCTTTAGGGAGAAGCCAGGGGCTCTGTGTTAGAACAGACGCCGCCTGAAGGAAGCAAGTCCCATGAGCCGCGAAGATGGCTGTCTCCATGGGGTGAGGAAACAAGCACCACTGACCTGCTGCTCATGCACTCAGTAAGGCCACAGAATTTACAAAGCACCTACTACGTGCCAGGCACTGGGCTACAAGCTGTGCACATGAAAATGAGCAAGTACTTGCGGCACTGCTTTTTATTTGGCGGGAAGACGGAGCCTTAACAAGAGAGTAAACAGACAACTGTTGTGCAGGGTCTCCAGGACCACCTCCAGGCTTGGGGATTCGCTAGGAGTCGTCCCAGGACTCAGATGCAGTCGTGCTCACAGCTCTGATGTATTTAGCGAAAGGACGCAAAGCACAATCGACACACAGAAAAGGCACATGGGGTGAAGTCTGGGGGGAACCAGGCACAAGCTTCCAGAATCTTCTCCCAGTGGAGTTGCACAGTATGCACCTAATCCTCCAGCAACAAGTGTGTGGAGTGTTGTCCCGCAGGGAAGCTCACTGGAGACTCAGCACCCAGGGTTTGTACTGGTGGCTGGTCCCGCAGGCGCCCTCTGCCTGACACGGACCAAGACTCCAGAGCCCCAGAAGGAAGGCAGGTGCTCAGCACAAGCTATATTACTGTCTGCGTGAACAGTTCAGGCGCAGTGAGCCACTCTCAGCAGTCGTAGAGTGGTGGGAGACCCCCGAAGTCCCAGTTCTCAGACGCCAGCTGAAGGCCGGCCTTGCAGGCAGGCCTCTCTAAGGAGAGCAGACAGGCTGGCTGGGTTAACTCTTGTTTGCACAATTACACACGGTGGTGAGGGCTGCACAGGACTAAACGGGGGCCTGTGTGAGGATCCATGCAGCAAGAGCAAGGGTCGTTCAGCGTGGCAGGTGGTGCTTTCAAATGTGGCCACAGCATCACCTCCACTCTCATGCATCCTTCTCATCACGTGACTCTGCACCTCCCCCACTGAGAGATGGGTGACTGTGCCCCACCTCCCAAATCTGGGTGGGCCGATTCTAGGGCAGAAGTGATGGATTGTGACTTCCAAGGCCAGAGCCTAAAAGGTGACACAACTTGACTCTGTGTCTCTTGGGATGCTGCCTCTTGGAACCCAAGTCCCTGTGCGAAGCCCAGGTGGAGAGGATCTGAGGCCCGGCCCACAGCCCCGGCTGAGCTCCCAGCTGACAGCGGCACCAATTCGCCAACTGTTCTGGACTGAACTGTGTCCCCTCAAAATTCACATGTTGAAGCCCTAAATCTTAGTACCTCAGAATGTGACTGTATTTGGAGACACAGCCTGTAAAGAGCTGACTAAGTTAAAATGAGGCCATCAGGGTGGGCCCTAGTCCACTTGACTGGTGTCCTCAGAAGACGAGGACATCGGACACACAGAGAGACGCCAGGGGCATACACAGCGAGACGCCAGGGGCATGCACAGAGGGAGGCCATGTGATGTGAGGAGGCAGCCGTCTGCAAGCCAAGGAGAGCGGCCTCAGAAGAGACCAACCCTGCCAACACCTTGATCTTGGACTTGCAGCCTCCAGAACTGGAAAGTGAGAAAGTTCATTTCTGTGCTTTCAGCCCCAGTGTGGGTATTTTATTACGGCAACCCTAGCAAACTAATGCGCCAGCTCTATTAGTCAGATTCTCCAAGGAAACAGGACCGACAGGAGACAGACAGACAGACAGACAGAGATTTATGCTGAGGGACTGGCTCACGTGGTTACGGAGGCTGAGAAGTCCAGTGATCCGCCGTCTGCAAGCTGGAGGCCCAGGAGAGCCAGTGGCGTAAGGTCCAGTCCAAACCTGAAGGACCCAGACCCAGGAGTATCAATGCCCAAGGGCAGGAAAAGATGGACGTCTCAGCTCCGAGGACCCAGGACTATGGAACTCTGCTCCCGAAAAGGCCTTATGAAGATATACATATTCACTCGTACCAGTGACCGGTGTAACCAGCCCCCTTCCTTGAAAATACTGCAATTACTCAAAATCAACATCATCCCTGGTAATCTAGGTCACCGGTCTCCAAAGGGCAACACACACCCCACCCCGTCCTCCCTGCCCCCAACTGCAGAGCACACAGTGCAGACCCGAGCCCAGCGGGAAATGGCCAGGGCCTGCCATACCCCTCTTGTCACCACAATCCCAGCCAGCCCCCCTCGTCCAGCTGGGAGAAGTCTGATGCAGGGGCTGTGTGCTGTTGGTGTTGTTTTTCCTTAAAATGAACTGCAACCAAATTTTGGTAGAAATCCCAAACGTGGCAGGTTGCCTTGATGACACTCAAACAGGGGGGATCTGGGAGCCCAGGCTTGTTAAGTGTAAGTCGTGAGGTCTAGGTGGGCACACGGCGAGGGTGACCTTCCAGAGGACCAGGCCTCTGAAAGCAGCCTGGGCAGCGAGGAGAAGCACCGGGAGTTCCCCAAACAGCTGTCCCCTGCGAGCCACCGCTTCTCAGTAACAGGGATTTATTAAATGCAAAACAAAACGTTAATCGTATCAATGAAATCACATACATTACCAAATCAGAAAACAAACTCTTGCCCAAAACCTGCTTCAACTTCTGGTTCAGGAGACATGGTCCTCTTCACGGTCATCTGCCCGAAGCCTGCCCCCCAGCCCTCCTGTCCACCCTGTGCCGACGCGGAGTGGGACATTTCCACCAGAATCGCTAGTTCCCTGGGTTAAACATCTTGACTCCTGAAATCTCTATTAAAAATCTGTACTCTCCCTTACACTATTCACGAAAGGAAATTATGGTGGATTAGAAAAATACATGTAAAGAAAAGAGCTATATGCTCACTAAAAGGAAACATAGATGGATGCATTTGTGACCAACTGTCCTGGCGTGCCCTGGGGACTCAGGGGTTCTCGGGACAGGGGACTTTCAGTGCTGAAACCAGGACCATCCCGGGCAAACTACGACAAAGTGTTCACTCTGAACTTGAGGCAGAAAAAGATTTCTTCAAGAAGACACAAAAAGCAAAGACAAAAAGAAAAAGCTTGATAAATTTTACTACATCAAAACTAAAGACGTAGGGATGTCATGTACAGCATAGTGACTATAGTTAATGATACTGTATTGGGGGCCAGCCCGGCAGCGTAGTGGTTAAGTGTGGCGCTCCGCTACGGCGGCCTGGGGTTCGCAGGTTTGGATCCTGGGCGCGCACAAGATGCACCGCTTGTCAAGCCATGCTGTGGCGGCGTCCCATGTAAAGCAGAGGAAGATGGGCACGGATGTTAGCCCAGGGCCAATCTCCCTCAGCCAAAAGAGGAGGACTGGCAACAGATGTCAGCTCAGGGCTGGTCTTCCTCACACACACAAAAAATAATAATAATAATAATACTGTAGTGTATGAAAGTTGCTAAGAGAGTAGATCTTAAAAGCTTTCATCACAAGAAAAAAAATTGTGTTTGTGGTGATGGATGTTAACTAGACTTATTGTAGTGATCATTTTGCAATATATACATATATCAAATCATTACGTTGTACACCTGAAACTAACATAACGTTATACGTCAGTTATATCTTTAAAAAAACCCAAAAAACTAAAAACTTCTACTCAACCAAAGACACTACAAACAAAGTTAAAAGACACAGAGAGAGCAAAACATATCTGCAGCAAACAGAGGATTCAAATCCAAAAAACATAAATACTCTTACAACCCAATTAGGAAAAGACTAACAACCCCATAGAAAGATGAGCGAAATGCACGGAGAATTGACTCAGAACGTGAAACTCAAACGGTCAGTGAACATGAAAAACCTCTCTCAAGCAATCAAGGGAATGCAAATTTAACCAAGGAAGTTCCACTTTTCTTCTGCAGGATTGACAAAATCTAAGAATCCGAACATTTCAAGGAACCTGGAGAAACAGGTACCCCCTCACTGCTGTGGGGAGTGACACAGCCACTTTGGAAAACAATTTAGCAATACCAAATAAAACTTAAAACGTGCTCATCCTGTGCCCCAGGAATTCCACTTCTCGGAACGCGCCCTATAGAGAAACGCTTGTACAGATGCACCGAGAGGCACATACGGGATGCTCACCGGGGCACCGCCCCTAAGAGAAAATCTGAGAATGACCTCCTCGGGCATCGGCAGCAGAAAGGTTGAAAGGACACTGGAATATTCTGACGCAATTAGAAAGACTCTGTTAACCCAGATAAATCTCCAAGACACACTGTTGAGGGAAAACAATAAGTTTCAGAACAAGACGTGCCGTTTTCAAATGCCATTTCTTTAAAATACTTACAGGAAACAATCTTCTACATTTTCTACTGAGACCCACAGGCACATGGCAAGACAGCCTGGTGGGAAAAGAGCTAAATGTCAACAGGGGTCACCCCTGGGGAGGAAGGGAGGAGAAGAGGAAGGAGTGTTGTTCTAAGGACATTTGACCCCTATTTGTAATGTTTTCATTTCTCATTTAGAGAAGGTAGTCACAAAACACTAGTGTAATTATATTTTTTCCCAAACAAACCTGTTGCCTGCATTGAAGAACACATTATCCATTCATCTGACAAATATTTACTGTATGCCAACTACAGGCCAGACCTGTTCCAAAGCCTGAGGATCACTCATTTCCCCTAAAACAAAAATGGAGCGATCAACTAAGTCCTCGATCAACTAAGTACACGAGCAGACAGCAGTCTTTAAGGTCATGGGGCGGCAGATACATACGGATGAGGGAGAAGTGGTGACACAGATGCCCTGGGCACCTGGGCAGGTGACAGAAGAGAGGGACGATCTTTGGCTGGATCGCAAACACTCTCAGGGCCCTCTGCTGCTGCCTGGACCTCACAGACCCTGCCTTTTGTCTCCAAGCACACACCTGTCACAGGAGAGAAGGCTGAGGCCAGCAGGATGATTCTACACCCACAGCGGGTTTTGCAGGTCAGGTGAGCACAGGATGGGGTTCCCTCGCTGCTGGGGCGGCAGCTGGAAATGTGCCGGTGTTTGCAATCCTGGCACCCACTCTCCTTCTGCTTGCATCCCCCTGATTTTTTTCCGGGAATCTCAAGCCTGGCTATTGAGGGGACACAGGTTCGACCCCCGGCCTGGGGGGCGTGCAGCTGGGCCTCAGCCATCCAGCTCCTCCCACTCCAGGCCACGGTGATGGGTTCAAGGGCAGGCGGTGCGACCCAGCCCGAGCCCTGGAGCTACTGAGGCCGCCACGCCTTGAACCTCCAGTGTCCTGAACTGACAAATGTTCCCATTGCTTGCACAGGTCTAGTCACTCGCTACCAGAAAAGCCTGCTAAGCGCGGCTGGTTGTCATCACGATTTCAAAAGAACTGGGCAGCTCAGACCCAATCTGGGCCTTCGGAGTTCCTGCCTTCGGGGAGCCTGGCCCAGCCCTAACTCGGAGCCCTGAGCTGAGCCAGGGAAACAAGGCATCTCATTTCCCACTGCCTTCACAGCCCCTAAAGCCACAACTTTTAATGCACATCAGCTGGGACGTGCCATGATGTCATCCATCACGCCTTTCCCTTCAAAAACTCACTTGGTGCAGAAATATCCCAGTACGAGTCAGCGCTTCCAAATCAGACTTGGAAGTCTGGAAGAATGAGTGGCTAATTTGTTCCTAAATTAAAGCAGCACGGGCCACAGAAATAGCATGTTATCCCTTTAAGGTTGGGAATTAGGACCCGCCCAACACCAGCTCAGGGAAGTAGCCACGAAAATCAAGGGGGCCAAGCTACAGGTGGCAGCTGGACAGATCCTCTGGTGCCAGCCATAGAGAGGACAGGGGACCTTCCCAAGGTCTGGCCATTAGAATACCCAGAGTTGTGGGCACACAGCCTGGCTCTGCCCTGCATCCCTGAACCCTTCCCCAAACCAAAGGCTGGTATCTGGACTAGGGTCCTATGTGACACACACCGAAATGCAACATCGAAACCCAGAAACTCAGCCCCACTTGGCCTCAGGCCCCTCCCAGGTGACCTAGAGGTGCCAGCCCCACACTGATGAATCTCAGATTGGAGGCTCCAGGCCGACCACTGCGCGAGCTCCAGACTCAGATGTGCAACAGCCCACTCCGCACAACCTCGGGGATGTCAAGAGGCCTCTCCAAACCAGCACTGCCTCTCCCGCCAACCCACTCCTCCTCCACCAAGCCTTGGACAGCTCCATAAATGGTACCCCCCTATGCTGAGACACAAAACCTATAGGGCATCCTGGATTTCGGGCCCAAGGCACCAGCAGGGCCTATCGGCTCTACCACCTAAAGGTCCCAGCACCGCCCACTTTCCCCACCTCTGCCCTCTGAGCAGCAGGCATCTCCCTCTCCACTAAGGGCCTGCTGCAGCGGGACGGCCAGAAAGCACTTTCTCCGGGATGCAGGAGGTCATAAAACACCTCAGCCTAAAGCCTGCCAACGGCCTCAGACTGCACACGCGAAACCCCCACAGCCCACCACGGAGTCCAGGGTCCACCTGCCCACCTCGCCAAGCGTGGCTCCCTTACCTCCTCCTGCTCATGGGTCTCCAGCCTCAATGACCCTCTCTGTTCCCCAATTCCACGACCTCAGAGCCTCTGCCACCGCTTCTCCTCCTGCTGGGAATGCTCTTACCCCCTATCCTCACATGGCTCCCTGCTTCTCCCCATTTAAGTCTGCAGCCAAACATGCCTCCTTGGGAAGCTTCCCCGGCCCCCAGCTAAAGCAGCTGCCATCCTCAAACACTGCCTCCCTCTCCCCATCTTCTTCCCAACAGCCTGCAGGCAGAGATTATCTTTTTGTTTTGTTTTATTCGCTTCCGCGTCCATGTCTTTCTCCCCCCAGCAGAGTGAAGCTCCCTGAGGACAGGAAGCTGGGCTCCTTCCGCTCGCAGCATCCCTGGCATCGAGGGCAGCGCCTGAACCACTCTCTGAGATTAATCAACATCTGCTGACCTGCCGCCTAAAGAGTCGGCTTTCTCCTCGCAAAAGTGGGTTAGCAATGACTGAGCCCTGCCATCCTTCAAGGCTGAGACAGAAGCCACAGAACTATTTTAAAAATGCCCAACAACTGAAACGAGCACGTGGGGCAGGAGTTGCGTAAGGTCCACAGGCAGACCATACACTTGTGACGGCTCTGAGCGCACTGCCAAGCTGCTGGAGGTCAGGACTGGAAACGCCCTTTCTCAAAATCCAAGCCCAAACTCGCCTGGCTACAAACTCGGTACCCAAGTACTGCAGAGGTGGGGGGTGCTTTCGGGGGAGGAAGCCGGCACTCATGTGCACCTACTGTGTGCAGGCACCACGGGGTGAGGGAGCTTCTGCCCCATGAGAGCATGAGTGTCCTGGGGGGCCGCGTCCCCCTCTTGGTCACTGCTGTAGCCCCAGAGCTCAGCACAGGGCCTCACGCTTAGTGGGTGCTCCACACTCAGGATGGACGGGCTCAGCCACAGAAGGGCTGCCCATCCTCTCTGCTGGGGCTCCAGGTGTTCCACTCACCACAGTCAGCGCTCCAGAGCTGCTGGGCCACGAGCTCCTCACCCTCAGGGCAGCCGGTGCATAGCAGCCTCTCAAATGACACCTGCTGGTCCCAACAACCCCAGCGTCCCTCCCTTGTCCCTCCCTTCTCGACCCTGTGACGTGGGGTATCGCAGTTTCCCAACCTCCGCACTACTGACACTGTGGACTAGATCATCTTCTTTTTCTTTTTCTGGGGGAGGGGGAGGCTGTCCTGGGCATCTTGGGGTGTTCAGCAGCATCCCTGGCTTCTCCCCACTAGATGCCAGTAGTATGGGGGGTGGGTAACAACCAAAAATGGGGGGTGGGGAGAGGAAGACTCAGCCCTGTTGACAGTGACTGGTAAGAGCCACTGATGTGTCTAAACTAGTTTCCAGACCGGCTTGATCCCAGAATCACCTGGGGGCACTGGTTAAAAATACAGATTCCAGGAGACTCTGAGAGGCAGGCCTGGGGTAGGAGCTGGGGAAGCTGTTTGTAATAAGTGTCCCCAGGGAATTCTTACCAAGGGGCCAGTCTGGAAACACTGGCCCAATTCTCCTGGCCCCATCAGTGTTCAGCCTCCCAGTCACCCCCTGTACCAACAGCCACCGAGTACAGGCAAGGCTCTCTGGCCTCCTCACCAGGACATCTGAGCGCCCCCCCACCCCCCGCCCACTCCCAGCTTTTCTTCCCCGGGCCAGGAGGGAACCTCACCGTTTTCCAGCTTCCTCAGCCTCTCTCCTGAGCTCCTGCCCCTTTAACTGCGCTGGACTGGCTCCAGGACCAGGAGTCTGCCTGCAGGGGCCCCTGCTACTCCCGCCCACAGGTGGAAGCCTGCTGTCCTCCCTGGGGGGGACAGCGGAACAGGTTGGAGATCTCACTGGGTGACCAGCACTGTTCACGTGATCCCAACTACTGCCCCAAGACTCAAGTATTGGATCGCCCCCATTTTACAGATGCGGAAACTGAGGCACAGAGAAGTTAAGTGCCATGCGCACAGGGTCACGCAGCTAACAGAGGGGGCCTCCAATCCCGGGACCGCCGACCCCAAGGCCAGCGCTCAGGACCACTGCGTGCTCTGCCCGTTTGGGGACAGAGTCGCCCGCCTTGACTGCAGAGACAGCCCGAGCCAAGAGGCGCCCACCTCTGTGCTGCGGGCGCAGCGGGCGTCCTGGCCACCCTGCAGCGGCCAAGGGCAGAGCGCGGGCTCCCGGCGGGGCCGCCCCCAGTCCCGCGCCCCCACTCCGCGGCGCGCGCCTACCTTGCGCCGGGCCTCGGGCGACGGCAGCGGCGTCCCGGGTCCCGAAGGCGCGCAGCAGCGAGCGCACCGGCGCCGGCCAGGAGGCGCGCCCCGCACCCCGGCCGCGCATCCCACCGAAGGGCCGCTCGGGGCTGCGTCCGCGGGGGCCGCCCAGCGCCGCGCAGAGCCGGGGGCTGCGGGAGGCGGCGCGGGGCGGGGCGGGGCGGGGGCGGGGCCGCCTCGCCAGGCCGGCCCCTCCGCCGGGCGGGGGCGCCGAGGGGCGCCGCCGTGACCTTGATTTCCCAGGACCGGACCTGCGCCGCAGCCCGGGGATGCGGGACCTCAGCGCCAGGCACGCCTTGGAAACGTTAAAGGGACAGCGGGCTGGAGGTGAAGCCTCCCGGCTAATTACGTCGTAAAGAGGCCGCCGAGTTAGAGCTGCTGTGGCACCCGGGGCGAGTTGCTTGACCTCTCTGAGTGCCAGTGTTCTCGTGTGTAAAATGGGTTTGTGGAGGGTGAAATGAGATGACAGTGGGCCAAGAAGTGCGCGAGGGTCTGCCTCTCCCAATGTGGGGGACATGTTGGCTGCCTTTAATGTAACTGCTATCAGATGCAGGAGTCATGGTTGCGCTTCTAATAACCCCAGTGAGCGATATCTTTACTTTTTTTAATAACGTAAAACATATTTAGCTTCATGAGTACTGTATGTGGAACACCTTTGGCGCCACCAACCAGGTCGAGAACTAGAACTGTGCCAGGCTCCCTCCCAGGTCCCTCCCCTCACAGCCCCTCCTCCATCCACAAGACCCTAGGGGGTTTCCGTCTTGAAAGAGCTCCACAGCCTCCGCTGACTTGGGAGTTTCTGCCTTTGAGGAAAGGTCTGTGGCCTGAGATGGGATCAGGGCCCTCGTCAGCACCAAGGTCACCTGGAGAGATCCAGGTACCATCAGACTGACCAGCTTAGTCTACCAGACACAGGTCCTCAGAGTCGCAAAGGGGCAGCATCCTCCTCCATCCTTGAGAGTTGTCCAAGGGCAGCTCTGCTCAGGGCCCCAGTGGTCCTCCTTGTCAACCCCAGGAACACAGCAGGTGCAATCGTATCGTCCATTTTACAAACGCAGAAGCGCAGGCGGCAGAGAGGAAGGAATTGTGCACGGCCACATGGCTGCTGAGTGCAGCGCTGGGACTCGGACGTAGCCGGGCATCTTACCCACCTGCATCCTCCCTGGGGTGCACGCCTGCCTGCTTCCAGCGTCTCCCGCCCAGACCTCTCAGCTTTAGAACTTCGTAACAGTAGTAACAACAATGGAAGCTAACACTAGGTGGCGCTGTGCCGAGCACGTATTCGTTTAATCTTTATGACAACTCCTCCAGGAAGACGCGAGTATCATCCCCACTTGACAGAAGAGAGAATACGAGCCCCGGGGGGGAGCCGGCACTTTGTCATGTCTATTGCTTCATTCCCAGCTTCATCCTATTTCCTCCTCCATCAGCTCTCATAGGGAGGCACTATGATCGTCCCCCAATTTTTAGAGGGGGAAACTGAGGCTCAGAGAGATGAAGTAACTTGCCCTAGGAAGTTAGGAAGGGGCAGAATCAGGATCCAAACCCCAGTCAATGTGTCAGTGTCTTTGCTCTCTGCCCAGCCCATTGGGCATGCCCTGGCAAACTCCTACTCATCCTTCAAGACCCAGCTTAAGCATTGCCTCTGCGCTGAAGCCTTTCCTTCAGCCCCCCTCCTTCTCCCCACGGATTTAGTTCTCCCGTGTCCATGCCCCCAGCACTGTGTGCACCTTCTCTGGGCGTGCATGACATCACAGTGCAGGCCCGTATCCACACATCGGCCACATCCCCCACTGGGCTGGGATTTTTACGGGACAGGCATTGGCCCTGGTCGCTGCCTTCCCAGCCCACTCACAGTCAGTGAGCATCTGTTTTGCAGCCTCTGCCCCCCTCTGCTGGTACCAAAAGTTCCATTTTCCTCTGGGCAGCTCTCTCCCCAGCCTTGGTGGAGCCAAGGCGGCTCTTGAATGCCAGAGATGGGCTCATGACCCAGTTTGACCAATCAGCATAATCCATCCATCTGGCCTCAATGATCGGTTCAGGAAAGTTTGTCCACGGAGGTGCACCCTTGGGACTTTTACTGGTCTGGGAGAAAGAAGCCCTTTTAATCCACTGTCCTGATGGGGACGGTCAGGGCTTCTGGGAGCCACCACATGCTTCAGAATTGAGACAACATGGAAGAGGGAGGATTCCAGAAACGGAGGTATGCTGGGGCTGCCAGCGTTGTCTGAGCACCTGGTTCCAGCTGTGCCTGAAGGCAGAGCAATAGGAGATTGGAATTTTCACACTCTCCCTGCTATTTCCTTTCCCCGTCAGCATCGGTGGGAAAGAGGTCATTGTAAAGAGAGAGTAAGGAGACAGACGTGTTAGCATAATCACAAATCAGAGGTGTACTGTGGGCAACCCACAGAATGGGTGAAAATATCTGCAAATCAAGCATCTGATAGAGGATTAATATCCAGAATATATAGAGAACTCCTAAAACTCAACAACAGAAAAACAACCTGATTCAAAAATGGCAAAGGTGGGGGCCGACCTCGTGGCTTAGCAGTTAAGTGTGCGAGCTCCGCTACTGGCGGCCTGGGTTCAGATCCCGGGTGCACACTGGCATACCGCTTGTCAGGCCATGCTGAGGCGGCGTCCCACATACAGCAACTAGCAGGATGTGCAGTTATGACATACAACTATCTACTGGGGACTTGGGCAGAAAAAGGGGGGAAAAAATGGCAAAGGACTTGAATAAACATTTTCTCCAAAGAAGATATACAA
Source organism: Diceros bicornis minor (assembly GCF_020826845.1). Taxonomy (NCBI): domain Eukaryota; kingdom Metazoa; phylum Chordata; class Mammalia; order Perissodactyla; family Rhinocerotidae; genus Diceros; species Diceros bicornis. The sequence continues at coordinate 4,174,303 of NC_080758.1, forward strand.
ATGATCAATAAATACAGGAAAAGATGCTGAACATCAGTGATCATTAGGAAATACAAATCAAAACAACAGTGCAATACCACCCCACACCCATTAGGATGGCTACTATAAAAAAAAAACAAACAGAAAATAACAAGTGTTGATGAGGATGTGGAGACACTGGAACTCTTGTGCACTGTTGATGGCATGTAAAGTGGTGCAGCCTCTGTGCAAAACAGTATGGAGCTTCCTCAAAAAATTAAAAATAGAATTACCATATGATCTAGCAATTCTACCTCTGCATCTATACCCAAAAGAATTGAAAGCAGTGTCTTGAAGAGATATTTGTACGCCCATGTTCATAGCTGCGTTATTCACAATAGCCAAAACGTGGAAGCAACCTAGGTGTCCATTGATGGATGAATAGATAAGCAAAATATGGTCTATCCAGACAACAGAATATTATTCAGCCTTAAAAAGGAAGGAAATTCTGACACATGCTAGAACATGGATGAAAGTTGAGGACATTATGCTAAGTGCAATAAGCCCCCAAAAGACAAATACTGTGTGATTCCACTTACATGAGGTCCCTAGAGGAATGAGATTCATAGAGACAGAAAGTAGAATGGTGGGTGCCAGGGGCTGAGGGAGGAGGGATGGGGAGTTAGTGTTTATTGGGTACAGGGTTTCCATTTTACAAGATGAAAAGGGTTCTGGAGATGAATGGTGGTGATGGCAGCACAACAATGTGAATGTATTTAATACACTGATCAGCAGACTTAAAAATGGGTAAGATGGTAAATTTTATGCTATGTCTATTTTATCACAATAAAAAAGCCTGGAAAAAATAGTGATGGCATGTCACATCTGAGATCAGGTAACAAAAAGACAGTGGCATCCGTCCTGGGCACTGTCCTGCTTGCACTCTCCGATGGAGGTTGGCTGCCATGTGAGCTGTGAGCTGCCCCATGCAGAGCCCAGGGGTCAAGGACCGGAGGGTGCCCTGCAGCCAACAGCCATGAGCAACCGAGTCCTGAAGGCAGCATGTTCGTGAGCTCCAGGTGGAGCCGCCCCCGGCAGAGCCTCCAGATGAAACTGTGCCCCGGGCAGCGCCTTGAACTAACGAGGGGCCTTGAATCAGGGGCGTCCAGCTGTGCTACATCCAGAGTCCTGACCCGTAGAGACTGTGACACAAGAAAGCTCACATTTTAAAAAATAGGTGTACCATCAAAGGTCTCTTGCTCTCTCTCTCTCTTTCTCTCTCTCTCTCCCGGCTTCTTGGCTCAGCTATGACAACAGCAGCCCCCAAAATGGGGCCTCACACAACAGGGCTACACAGCCTTCCCAAGTCCACGCTACCAGGAGAGAATGACGAGCCCTGCCCCGGCCGGCAGACGCTACTGTGCTGGTTGCTGTGGTCTGGGGTGGGGTCACTGGTCCCTTTGGGAGCTGAGCAGCTTCTTTCAGAAGAGAATTCAGAAGAAGGGGAAGGAAATATGATAATAATTCACATTTATGGAACACTTCCTGCTGCCAGGCCCTGCACTAAACACTTTATCCCAGTTAATCTTTACAACAGGCCAAATAAGAAGGGATTATTAATTATCCCCGCTTGCAAAGAGGAAACGGAAGCTCTCAGAGGTTACCTGAGGCCCTGTGGCTAATATGCGGATGAGCCAAGTTCAAACCCTGGTAACTGGACTTCAAGACCCGGGCTCTTAGCCGCTGGCCACGTTACTTCTAGGCAGTCCTGGCACAGATGACAGGCTGGCCAAGCCAGCCCCTGCAAGGAATCCAGAAGGGCTAAAGACCCCACCAGCTGCTCCCCGGGGCCCTGCGGGCCCTCAAGGTCAGCCCTACGTGACATCTCCTGCCCATGAGGGCCCCTCAATGGGCTTGACTTAGACCAGAGCAGGCTCTGGGCAGGCTGGCAGCAGATCCACCAGCACAGACCCTGGCTGATACAGTGGACAGCTGTCCTAGGACCTCCCACAGTCTAGAGTGGCAGGAGTGTCCTGAATGTCCACGGATTTGTCCATACCATGGAACAGAGAGGGGGCCGCAGGAGCCCCTGCTGATGGGTCCACCCTCAGCAGGGGTGGGTCTGGGACACAGCCAGGGCCATGAGGAGCTGCTAACGGCTCTCCCTCCAGCCACGTGCAAATGGGCATCTGCTTGGCCAAGCTGTGCAGCCCCACGCTTGAGCCCATTCACCCCAGCGACTCTTTCAGCTCCAATGGGCTGAAATCCAAGTGCATCTGGCTGAGGCAGAAAGGGGATGTGCAGGCTCACGAGAGTCCAGGAGGAGGGCTTGTGGGGTACACAGCTGGATCCAAGACTTCATCAAGGGACCTTCTCCTTCCCTGACGCAGCTCCCTAAAGCCCCAAGTCTGGTCTCATGCACCCCCTCCCCCACTCCCGACTCTGAGCCCATCAGTATCACCAGTGGATGCAAGATGCTGATTGGCTAGGGCTGGTGGCCTGGAGGAGGGATGGAAGTGGGGTAGACTCTGCTCACCAAACCTCACTGCCTGGATGGGGAGGGGAGGCTCTCCCAAACTGCCGTGTTGCAGCTACCCAGAGAGAGTGTGGGGCGGGAGAGGACACCAGCGCTCACCCCCTCACTGCGCTTCCAAGCTGGCTCCTCTTGCTTGTAAAAGTGTGCACTAGACCTGCCACTCCAAGCCACGTGTCAGAGGCAGAAGTGGGGCAGCGTGGCTGTGACCAGAGCCAGCCTCAGGGCGTGCGACGTGTGCCTGGGGTCACACAGGGCCCCATGCTCAGAAGGGCCTCGTGCTCGGTTTAATGCTCTACTGTCACCATCTTGAAGCTCTTGATAATTTTTTAATAAGGGCATTGCATTTTGCACTTGCATTTTTATTTCCCACTTATGTAGCAGGTCATGGCTGTGAGCAGCCTCCCCATCACACACACACACAGCCCCAAAGCAGTGATTTGACAAGTTCATTGTCTGTGCCAGGAATTCCTTCACATCCTCCTGCCCTGAAGGAATCAGATGTGATAACTTCACAAGCTTTTCCTGGACACATGGGAAGGGGCAGAGGGAGATTTTCTATAAGACTATAAAACCCAATTGCCCTGCAATTTATGGACAAGTCAGGTGTGGGTTCATGGGCTCTAGTGTGTGCGTGTGTGTACACGTAGAACATCACAGCTCAAAGTTTTCTCTCTTGTGGAGATCCCAGTGGCACCTGAGTTCACCAGGGTCACTACTAGGCTGCCCAGTATCGGTAAGAGTGTACTGTGATTGATTAGCAATGTCTGGCCAGGGCACAGGCAGGCAGAGTGGGGTATTCGTGCTGCATATATACAGACCCTGCTCTAGGCAGACAACCGCTCTGCTGCGGGACGTAGTGAGGATGCTGCTCGTGGGAGCTGAAACACCGCAACGACACAGCAGAAGCCAAGGCTGGAGATCCTGGGGGCAGAGGCCGCATCTTGTCACCATTAAAAATCCCCAGCACCACCCAGACTTTGGCTCACGGTAGACATTCAATAAATAGTTAATAAACAAGGGTTAAAAAGTTACCACAATGTTGAGGGGTTTTACTCCAGAGCAATGAAAATGTTTTGGAGCTAGACAGAAATGACACTGAATTGTTCACTTTAAACATGTTTAATTTATATTATGCAAATTTCACTTCAATAAATTCTTTTTTAAAGAAGAAAAGCAATCTCTCTTTTAAAAAAAAGGCACCACAGATTACTCAGTGACTGGGATGATGAAGAAGATAGAATCTGGAGAAGGCGTACCGAGAAATAGTTGTGTGTTTGTATGAGTGTGTGTGTGAGTGTATGTGTGTGTGTGTGCTTGCTTCTCTCCTGGCCACTGAGAATCTATTTTCCCTCCAGAAAGCTAATAACGGAAATTCTCAATGTCCAAACTAAGTCAGAAGAAAATCAATGTGTGCCCTGCAGTGGTCTGGGACCAAAACGATTAATTTCTTTTAAGTCTTTTATTGTAAAAATCCATGAGACTTTTGCAGCATCTCCACACACATAAAATGTCCCTCCAAATCTTCCGGTGAAACTGACGCTCAGAGGAACAGGCACCCAGCCCCTTGTACTCCCCAGGCTGCACCCACGGCTCCAGGAGGATGAGGAGCCCAGAGCTGTGACCAGCCTGGAGATGACTTCTCCCAGAGCAGTCTATGCCTCTCCTGTACCCCAGCCCCATCGTGGATGGCCCTGCTCTTGATTTCCTTTCTCTTTGCAATGTCCTTGTCTCTCTGGGTCATCATGAACCCTGAGGCCCCACCAAGAGTCATGTTTCTTCTGCTGAATCTTGTGAATCACTCTCAACTGCCCCAGACCCTCTTTGAGTCAAACACAAATATACAGACAACGATGGTGGCCATTTCTGGGGCCCCTACTGTGGCTGTGTGCTGGCCCTATGCCCTCCCTCATGTACCCCTCACGCCTTCACTTCTCAGCACCTTACAGGGGTGGACATGGGTTCAAGGTCACTGAGTGGTCTGCAGAATGGGGGTTTCAAGGCCAGACTGCCCTGGAGGGAGCTTTGCCTCCAGCTTTCAGATTCTCTCTCTCTCTTTCGTCCATGTGCTGGTTCAGGTTAAGAATCTGGGCCTGTCACCATCCCCTTGGGAAGTTTTGGGGTGAGCACTGTGAATCTGCTCTGCTGGCAACATTGGGAAGAAATTTTCAGAAACCACGTGCATTTCTGGGAATCTGCGACTCAGGGCGTGGTCCAGACGTCCTCTAGTGGCCACTAGGAAGCGAGCAGGCGAGCTTGTCCAGAATTCCCCAGTTCCCAAAGATACCCCTTAATAGATATCTGATGCTGAAGGTGGGGCTGGCAAGAGCCTACAGTGGCTACGTGCAGGCACTGGATCCCTTTGGGTTCTCTAAAATTCACCCAATTTGGCATTCTACTTAACATGTGTCCATATTTCTTTCCATATACAATCAACGTTTCCTTCTCTCTCCCATTTTCTGCTGTATTTTGGTATGAATATAAGCTCCTTCAAAACCTCTGCAGAGGTCCGGTATATACCAAACTCCTGGATGTATACCCAAGAGAACTGGAAACATATGTAGCCAGAAAAACTTGTAATGGCTGTTCATAGCAGGTTAATTATAACAGCCAAAAAGTGGATACAACCCAAATGTCCATCAACTGATGAATGGATAAAGAAAATGTAGCATATGCATACAAGGGAACATTATTAGACAATAAAAAAAGAATGATATGCTGATGCATGCTACTGTGTGGATGAACCTTGAAAACACTGTGCTAAGTGGAAGAAGCCAGACGCAAAGAGCCACACAGTGTGTGATTCCGTCTGTACAAAATGTCCAGAATAGAAACAGGAAGTAGGTTAGTGGTTGCCAGGGGCTGGGGAGGAGGGAAATGGGGAGTGACTGTTAATGGGCACAAGGTGTCTTTATATGGTGACAAAAATACTATGGAATTGGATAGCGGTGATTATTGCACAACTTTGTGAATATGTTAAAAATCATTGAATCATATACTTTAAAACGGTGAATTTAGAGTATGTAAATTATATTCCAATTAAAAATACAGTCATCCACATAGCCACCTGGTTTAGGGCCTACCACATGCCAGATGTTTAGAAGTAATCAGTTAATACATCTGGCAGTTGGGAAAATGAACCCATTTTACAGCAAGAACACTGAGTCAAGAAAGCTGCAGTAGTGGGATTGGAACATTCCATTTGTGTGTGGAGGAGGCAGGGAGATGGGGGGAGCAGCATGAGGCCATGGTCCCTCAGAATCCAACTTTGTGACCAGCCAGGCCCCTTGGAGCTGATACAGTGAGATAAGGACACTCATTGGAATCCATTCATCCATCCATCCATCCATCCATCCATCCATCCATCCGTCCGTCCGTCCACCCATCCATCCAACCATTTGTGCATCCATCCATCCATCCACACACCCATCCGTACACCTGTGCATTCATTCCTTATCTGTCTCTGTCCCACTCTTTTCCCTGCTACCTTTGGGTCTCTATCAGATTTAATCTCTCTGACTCTTTCTTCCTGTCTCTCCACCTCTCTCTGTCTGTTCCAGCCTTCCTCCTACCTCTCTCCCCTGCAGATGTAGTCAGGGGGCTTCTCCCCCGCCAACCCCCTCCCCCCATGGAAGGGTTCTCCCAGACAAGGTGTGGATGGATGAGATAGTCCAGTTCCCCTCTAGGTCTGTCTTCCCTCAGTTTACCTGGGGCCCCTCTCCTTGGACTTGCTTCTCCTCCTTCTTTGCCACTGACAGGAAGACACCAAGTCTGGGATTTGGGGTGAGCAGCAGCAGTGGGGGCACTCTTTCCGGCCTTTCCCTGGAACTTGGAATTCAGCAATTTCCACCAGAGGCCCCCCTGCACATGCTATTCCTGCTGCCTGGGGTGCCCCCAGCTCTTCCCGTGACTTGTTCTTCCCCATCCCCCAGTGTCCCCTCCTCAGACCCCACCACCAGCCCATGTGAAATGCCCCCTCATTTCTGTGCCATTGCTCCTGTGGATGTCCCCCCTGGAACTGAGTCTCTGGGACTCAGATGTGCCCTGGCATTCCCCTTCCTAACACCTCCAAAGGCTCCTGCCTCGTCCCTCAGAAGCTGGGCTGAGGCAGGGCGGACCCAGGAGCAGGAGCAGGGGAAAGCGCAGGGAGGCAGGGAGGGAGGGGGCCACCACCTCATCATCACACCCATTGCCGTGTCAGGGAGTCACCCCGAGAGGCTGAATAAGGAGGGCGAGCAGATCATTTATCCTACAAACTGGACACTCGCAAGAGCGAGAGGGGGAGCTATCTCAATGACACTGAGCCAACAGGTGTGCCTGGGACTGTCTCGGGCAAACTAGGACGCAGGGCACCCTGTGGATAAACGACTCCCTCAGGATGCTCCCTCTGGAGGCAGAAAAGGGAAAGGACTCATGGACTCATCCCCGCCTCCCCTCTCCTGCTGGGCAGGTTTACCCAGTGCGGCTGGCTCCCCTCCACTCTCCCTGCGTCTGGGCACAGAGTGGGGTCCCACGCAATTCCTGGTATCTACAGGAGGCCTGGGCAGCAGGTGAGAAGTCAGGGACTTGAACCCTCGGAGCTGCTGGGGCTCCGAGATGTGCGAGGACAAGTGCCCTCCAGGCAAGACCTCTGCTGCACGGGGAGGAGGGGGTGCCCCAGAACCCAGCCCCACTACGTGTGGAACGCACATGGTTTAGGGAGCACATACTGCACGCCCGGCCAGGCTCTGGCTGCCTCTGCTGTGGGTCCCCCTCCCTGAGACCTGCCCATCATGAAGGACCATAGCCAAAGAGTAAGTCCTGGGGGTAAATGGTCTTCCTGCCGAGGCCATTGATGACGGCAGAGATGTGACTGTGCTCACTTTTAGTGCTGATGACTGTAGAGTTGGGGACTGTTGTCCTTTCAACAACCATTTGCCTCTTTTACTGGGGTATGTGAGTGACGGCACTGATGAGGTGTCCCTCTAGTGGCTGCCAGGAAGGTTACAGCAGAGCCCCAGCATTTCTGCCAGGGCCTCAGGAAGGGGAGGGGGAGACCCTCTCTGACAGGGATGAAGGGGCACTGCAGCTGAGCAGTGGAAGCAAGACCAAGTGTCTTAAATGTTTTGTTTCATCTTTAAAATCACATGAATTTTTCACTCTGTCCTATGTTAATCTGAAAACAACCGGGTATAGCCCCTTGAATAGCTGTGTTCCTTGCGGGGGTTCATGTCCGCGCAGCGTGACTTTGTGCAGCCTGGCATGGACAGATGATGGCCCACCACGTCGGGCTCCTCTCCTCCGCCAGCCCCACCAGGGCTCCTTTCTCACCAGCCTCTCCTCTCTCTTCCGCTGCTGGACTCGGAAGATGTTTGTTCAGTGGGCTTTGGAACAGGACAATCGTCAGCTCTGTGACCTGAGCCCCAGTTCACAGGGGACCGTCCTTTCTGTGCTCATTGTCCTGGTATCATTATGAATAGCACACTTGTCACTCTCAAAAGTACCCTTGTTTGGGTGATAAAGTCTCCCTGGAGTGATGGTTAATCGTATGTGTCAACTTGACCAGGCCATGCAACCATGGGACGTGAATTCTGGGGGTGTCAGTGAGGGTGTCTCCGGGAGAGATCAGGATCTGAATCAGGAGACTGAGTGGACGCCCTCCCCAGTGCGGGGGGTGGGGGGTGTCAACCATCCCCTGAGGGCCTGAATAGAAGAAAAAGGCGGAGGAGGCGTGTTCCTTGTCCCTGCTGAGCTGAGACGTCCATCTTCTGCCCTCGGACATCGGCGCTCCTGGTTCTCAGGCTTTTGGACACAGACCGGGACTTCCTCCATCGGTCCTCTGGTTCTCAGGCCTTTGGACTGAATTACACAGCTGGCTTTCCTGGGTCTCCAGGTTGCAGGGGGCAGATCATGGGACTTCTTGGTCTCCATAATCACATGAGCCAATTCCTGTAACAAGTCTCCTCTTATGTATATCTATGTACATCCTCTTGGTTCTTTTCATCTGGAGAACCTTGACTAATACAGATTTTGGTACTGAGAGTGTTCTAGAGGAACAGAATTTTTTTGATGTTTGTTTTTGGTGAGGAAGATCAGCCCTGAGCTAACATCCATGCCAATCCTCCTCTTTGTGCTGAGGAAGACTGGCCCTGAGCTAACATCCATGCCGATCTTCCTCCATTTTATGTGGGACGCTGCCACAGCATGGGCTAACAAGTGGTGCATTGGTGCGCGCCCAGGATCCGAACCCGGGCTGCCGGCAGCGGAGTGCACACACTTAACCGCTATGCCACAGGGCCAGCCCATAGAGGAACAGAATTTTAAGGATTAACTAACTCAGAAGTGCTCTGTGGATTTTATGGCCCCTCCCAGCTGCTGTAAATAGGGCATTGCTCTGGTCTCTGATGCATGTCCAGTAAAACCAATGACTATCAGGAACTAAGACCAGTTGTCTGCCTCCACCCAGAGACCAGTCCTGTATATAACTGACCTGTAGTCTATGTTCTGTAAGATGGTTCTTTTGGACATGAGTCAGCCATCTTCCCTCTTGCTAGCAAGCTGTAATAAAAAGTCTTTTCTCTCCTACCTCCTTGCCTCTTGACTATTGGCATGTCTTGCCGTGGGCAGACAACTCCCCCCTGCCCCCACCTTGGGTGGTAACACATGGGGTGAACTGCTACAGAGATACACAAAATATATATTTGCACTGGATGCCCTAATCAACTCCTTATAAGAAGCAAGGAGCTAAGTGACTCTGTATACGATCCTTTTGAACATTTTGGGAAAACTAAGGAATATAATGATGTTGGTTCACTGCTGTTAACATCACTGGAAAAAGTTGTGAAAGAAAAGGAGGAGCTCAGGGGTTCAGATTCCCAGCTCCAGCTCCCCATAGACGTTGTTACCGCACGAGGGCACCATCTGCTCACTGCGAGACAAAGCCAATCGCCAAGAGGCACGATGGTGGAAAAGAAAGGGCAGTTTAATACAGCTTGCTAGCAAGGGGGAAGATGGCCGACTAACGTCTCAAAGAACCGTCTTACAGAACAAAGACTACAGGCCAGTTATACAGAGGGCTGGTCTCCGAGTGGGGGAGGCATCTGGTCCCAGGGTGGGGACATCCGTCTGATCACTGGGTGGAGGTACCTGGTCTCAGGGTGGGGGCATCAGTCTAGTCTTAGTTCCTGGCAGTCCTTTGTTTCACTTGATACACATCAGAGACCAGAGCAACGCCCTACACCCTGATCTTTCAGTTGTCATTGATGATGGCTATCAGCGTAGACATTCTGCCCAGGGGTTATCACATCACATTCCTAAGGAACTCAAAAGAACAAAGTTATCAATTTATAGCAGCTAGGAGGGGCCATAAAGTCCAGAGTTAGTCAGAGGTCATTCCAAGTCACAACATGGTTTCCCCTCTACAATATGGCTTTCCGTATGTCAACCCTGTATTGAGCTGGTATCAACCTCAGAGCTTCAAGGTGTGCCCTAAAAGAGACCTCATCTCCTGGAGCCCCAGGGCTGAAATTGTTGAAAATCAAATGCAGATCCTCATCCTGAGATTGGCTGAATTCCATGCAAGATGAGCTCCAGCCTCTCAGGGTGTCTACTGTTAAAGTGAGGGCACTGACTGGAAAAGAACGGGATTCTGTGGCTGGGGTGGAGGTGTGATGGAAGACCCTGAGGACATGGGTGGAGCAGGGCAGGAGGCCCCCTCATGTCCGTCGGCCCCGTCAGGCCCGTCACATGCTGGCATGTGGCATGGGGCAGGTGTGGGCTGAGCTGTGGGACCAGCAGCCCTTCTGTGAGAGACTCTCTGTCTCTCTGTGTGTCTCTGAATTCTGTTCCATATCTCCACCTCTCTGTCCTGTCTCTCTCTGTCTCTGTCTGTCTGTCTCTGCACGTCTGATTTTGCTCCATAGTTCTCGAGTCTGCCTGCCTCTCCCTCCCTATCTGGCCCTCTTTCTCTCTGCTGATGTGACAAGAAAGCCCTTTTATCGCACCACCTTGTCCTCTCTGCCACATGCCCAGCTTGGGGCCAGGAAGAGAAGGCCAGCTCTGCCCTTGCCCTCAGGTGGACACTGCTGGCCTCCTCTTCCTGGGGTGTTTGGACTCATCTGCATCCGGGTTGGGGGTTGAAGTTCAGAGCTCTGGGCCTGGACTCGGGGAGAGAAGAAGGCCTCTTGGTCACCCCTTGGTACCAAGGCCCTGGGGCCCATGGCCTCGTGGTGCCCCAGCTGGTGGTGGCCTCAGGGCCCAGCCAGTTCCCCAGCTTCCTGCAACACAGGGGAAACGCTTGTGGGAACCGAAGCTGCCCTGACCGAGGACATTTCATTGACACTGGATCTGGTTCCCTCTCGGGACTAGAGACAATTCATAGCATTGAGTCTGCAAGTTTTTCATCAAATTATTTTTAAAGACAGAGACAGAAGGATCCCACCCCCGCCCCACCCCGGGCAGCTCCCGGGGACCCGGGCTGAGGAGGGTGAAATTCCTGCTACAACTTTCTCAATTGTCTAAAAGTTCCTGTGAATCTACTGGTCTATTCTACACTCTATCCTCATTGACTTTGCTAAAGCAGAATTTTTTTTAAAGGTAAGATTGTGACTTTCATATACAGATATAAGTAAACACGTGTCAAAGATTTCACCGTAGTCCTTGGGTAACGGAGGGACTGGTAAGGCGCTAACCACTGGTTCCGGGAGAATCCGAGGAACGGCATCGGGACGCTGAGGGACTGTGCTTCACGGGGACGCGTGGGCTGCTGGACCCTGGAGGGCTCAACCGTGCCTCCAGGGTCAGCTGCTCGTCTGTGGACCAAGAATAACTCGCAGCGCGTCGGTTTTCCACAACTTGCGGAGCTGTAAAATAGCTCAAAGACAGTGAAAGGCACAGAGAGTCAGATGACCCGGGTTGGTGGCCTGGAAATCTCATTTTCACTGAAGAGATACCCAGCAAGGTTCCCAACACTTTTAACATAAAATATTTGGTTTCTTTTGCCCCTTATCCCTGCAAAGCTTTCTGTGAAATGCTCCCATTTATTCCCGGTGCCTCCTGGACAGGCTGTTGTCAACTTCTGGGGGCTGCGCTCCCACGACTTGGAAGCAAGGACCGGCCACCTCAGCCACAACGGAGGCTTCTTGTGGCACACAGGCCCCGTTCCTGACTCATCCCTGTCCTGTCCTGGAGTCCCTCCCCTTCATCTTGTCTTTGCCTTCTCCTCCTCCTCCTTCTTCTTTAGTTTAGGTTTTTAAAAATTGTGTTAAAATACACATAACAGAAAATTTACCATCTTAAAAATTTGTAAGTGTACAGTTGAGTGGCACTAAGTACATTCACATTGTTGTGCAGCCATCACCACCATCCATCTCCAGAACTTTTTCATCTTATAAAACTGAAACTCTGTCCTCACTAACCAATCACTCCCCACCCCCTCCCCCGACCCCTGGCACCCAGGGTCCTACTCGCTGATGGCCAGGCCCTTGCGGGTCAGCCTCCATGCACCAACCTGGCCCCTGGGCCCTGTCACCACTCCTCCCTGTCTCTCTAGCCAGGCTCACGGCTTCCGGCTCTTCTAAGTCCCTGGGCTTGGCTCCCAGCAATGCCACGCTGGCAGCCAGCCCCTTGCCCGAAACGCCTTCTGGGGTAGATGTTGATGTGGTTACTGTGTCCTGACTGGCACCCAACGCAGAGCTCTTCACCGTGCCTGGCACACGGGGAAAGCTGACGATGAAAGTGGCGGCTCTCATTATGAACGAGCAGGCAACCCACTGTTGGCTCAAAGGTCACAGAGAGGATGCCAATTAGATGGACAGCAGGGACACAAGTACAGTTTAACAAGGGACAGAAAACTCAGAGTGGCAGAAGGGAGGGAGGCGGGAGACAGCAAGGAGGAGAAAGACAATAACATTTATAGTAACAAGAGAAACAACAACAAAACGATAGCATCTGAGTTACTTGTTCTTGCCCCAGAAGATGTTTTTCTTTTTAAGGTTGGGAACTATGAAAAATGTAAAAAGAGAAGCTGTGAGTCATGACTCTGTCAGGTTGCCCTCTCGTGGCCATTTGAAGGATTGCAGCTGAATCTCAATTTTTCCTCCGCGTATCCTGGGATCTAAAACTCAGGGATACAATAAATATATATATATATATATATATATATATTTATTGATGTCTTAATAGTTTATAACATTGTGAAATTTTGGTTGTACATTTTTGTTTCTAAATCACCATATACATGTCTCCCTTCACCCCTTGTGCCCACCGCCCACCCCCATTGCCCCTGGTAACCACAATATAGTTTTCTCTGTCCATGTGTTGGTTTATATTCCACATATGAGTGAGATCATACAGTGTTTGTCTTTGTTTTTCTGGCTTATTTCACTTAACATAATGCCTCCAGGTCCACCCATGTTGTTGTAAATGGGATGATTTTGTCTTTTTTCATGGCTGAGTAGTATTCCATTGTATATATATATATATATATACCACGTTTTCTTAATCCAATCGTCAGTCGAGGGACACTTAGCTTGCTTCCACTTCTTGGCTATGGTGAATAATGCTGCAGTGAACATAGGGGTGCATAAGCCTCTTTGGATTGTTGATTTCAGGTTTGTTGGATAGATTCCCAGTAGTGGGATGGCTGGGTCATAGGGCATCTCTATTTCTAATTCTTTGAGGAATCTCCATACCGTTTTCCATAGAGGCTGCACCAGTTTGCATTCCCACCAGCTGTGTATGAGGGTTCCTGTTTGTCCACATCATCTCCATCATTTGTTGTTTTTTGTCTCGGTGATTATAGCCATTCTAACAGGCGTGAGGTGATATCTTAGTGTTCCTTTGATTTGCATTTCCCTGATGATTAGTGATGTTGAACATCTTTTCATGTGCCTATTGGCCATCTGTATATCTTCTTTGGAGAAGTGTCTGTTCATTTCCTCTGCCCATTTTTTGATCGAGTTGTTTGTTTTTTTGTTGTTCAGTTGTGTGAGTTCTTTATATATTATGGAGATGAACCCCTTGTCAGATGTATGTTTTGCAAATATTTTCTCCCAGCTGGTGGGTTGTTTATTCATTTTCATCCTGGTTTCATTTGTCTTGTAGAAGCTCTTTAATCTGATGAAGTCCCACTTGTTTATTTTTTCTTTAGTTTCCCTAGTCTGGGTGGGCATGTCATCCGAAAAGATTCCTTTATGACCAATGTCAACTAGTGTGTTGCCTATATTTTCTTCTATGAGTTTTATAGTTTCAGGTCTCACCTTCAGGTCTTTGATCCATTTTGAGTTAATTTTTGTGAATGGTGATAGCAGATGGTCCACTTTCATTCTTTTGCATGTGGCTGTCCTGTTTTCCCAACACCATTTATTGAAGAAACTTTCCTTTCTCCATCGTATGTTCTTAGCTCCTTTGTCGAAAATTAGCTGTGCGTATATGTGTGGTTTTATTTCTGGGCTTTCAATTCTGTTCCATTGATCTATGTGTCTGTTTTTGTACCAGTATCATGCTGTTTTGATTACTATTCTTTTGTAGTATGTTTTGAAGTCAGGGATTGTGATGCCTCCAGCTTTGTTCTTTTTTCTTAGGATTGCTTTAGCTATTCGTGGTCTTTTGTTGCCCCATATGAATTTTAGTACTCTTTTTTCTGTTTCAGTGAAGAATGTCCTTGAGCTTCTGATTGGGACTGCATTGAATCTGTGGATTGTTTTAGGTAATATAGACGTTTTAACTATGTTTATTCTTCCAATCCATGTACATGGGATATCTTTCCATTTCTTTATGTCATCATTGATTTCTTTCAATAATGTCTTGGAGTTTTCATTGTATAGGTATTTCACCTCCGTGGTAAGATTTATTCCTAGATGTTTTATTCTTTTTGATGCAATTGTAAATGGTATTATATTTTTGAGCTCTCTTTCTGTTAGTTCATTATTAGCATACAGAAATGCAACTGATTTTTGTAGGTTGATTTTGTACCCTGCGACTTTGCTGTGGTCGTTGATTATTTCTAATAGTTTTCCAATGGATTCTTTAGGGTTTTCTATATATAAAATCATGTCATCTGCAAATAGTGAGAGTTTCACTTCTTCTTTGCCTGTTTAGGTTCCATTTATTCCTTTTTCTTGCCTAATTGCTCTGGCCAAAACCTCCAGTACTATGTTGAATAAGAATGGCGAGAGTGGACAGCCTTGTCTTGTTCCTGTTCTCAGAAGAATGGCTTTCAGACTTTCCCCATGAGTATGATGCTGGCTGTGAGTTTGTCATAAATAGGCTTTATTATGTTGAGATACTTTCCTTCTATATCCATTTTGTTGAGAGTTTTTATCATAAATGGATGTTGGATCTTGTCAAATGCCTTCTCTCCATCTATTGAGATGACCATGTGGTTTTTATTCCTCATTTTGTTGATGTGGTGTATCACGTTGATTGATTGATTTGTGGATGTTGAACCATCCCTGCATCCCTGATATAAAGCTCGCCTGATCATGGTGTATGATCTTTTTAATATATTGCTGCATTTGGTTTGCCAATATTTTGTTGAGGATTTTTGCATCTATGTTCATCAGCGATATTGGCCTGTAATTTTTCTTCTTTGTATTATCTTTGTCTGGCTTTGGTATCAGAATGATGTTGGCTTTGTAGAATGAGTTAGGAAGTGTTCCATCTTCCTCTATTTTTGGAATAGTTTGGGAAGGGTGGGTATTAAATCTTCTTTGACTGTTTGGTAAAATTCACCAAACAGAGAAGCCATCTGGTCCCGCACTTTTATTTTTTGGGAGGTTTTTGATTACTATTTCAATCTCTCTACTTGTGATTGGTCTATTCAGATTCTCTATTTCGTCTTGGTTCAGTTTCAGGAGGTTGTATGAGTCTAAGAATTTATCCATTTCTTCTAGATTGCCCAATTTGTTGGCGTATAGTTTCTCATAGTATTCTCTTATAATCCTTTGTATTTCCATGGTGTCCATTGTAATTTCTCCTCTTTCATTTCTACCTTTATTTATTTGAGCCTTTTCTCTTTTTTCTTAGTAAGTCTGGCTAAAGGTTTGTCAATTTTGTTTATCTTCTCAAAGAACCAGCTCTTTGTTTCGTTAATCCTTTCTACTGGTTTTTTTTTGGTCTCAATTTCATTTATTTCTGCTCTGATTTTTATTATTTCTCTCCTTCTTCTGACTTTGGGCTTCATTAGTTCTTCTTTTTCTAGTTCTGTTAGGTGTAATTTAAGGTTGCTTATTTGGGCTTTTTCTTGTTTGTGAAGGTGGGCCTGTATTGCTATGAATTTCCCTCTCAGGACTGCTTTTGCCGCATCCCATATGAGTTGGTATGGCATATTTTCATTTTCATTAGTTTCCAGATATTTTTTGATTTCTCTTTTAATTTCATCAATGATCCATTGGTTGTTCAGTAGCATATTGTTTAATCTCCACATCTTTGTCACTTTCCCACTTTTTTTCTTATAGTTGATTTCCAGTTTCATAGCATTGTGGTCTGAAAAGATGTTTTTTATGATTTCAATCTTCTTAAATTTATTGAGGCTTGCCTTGTTTCCCAACATATGGTCTATCCTCGAGAATGTTCCATGCACAGTTGAGAAGAATGTGTAGTCAGCTGTTTTTGGATGGAGTGATCTGTATATGTCTACTAGGTCCATCTCGTCCAGTTTTTCATTTAAGTCCACTGTTTCTTTATTGACTTTTTGTCTGGATGATCTATCCATTGATGTAAGTAGGGTGTTAAGATCCCCTACTATTATTGTGTTGCTGTTGATTTCTCCTTTTAGGTTTGTTAATAGTTGCTTTATGTACATTGGTGCTCCTATGTTGGGTGCATATATATTTATAATTGATATGTCTTCTTGCTGAAGTGTAGCTTTTGTCACTATGTATTGCCCCTCTTTGTCTCTCTTAACCTGTTTTATCTTGAAGTCTCCTTTGTCTGATATGAATATGGCAACACCTGCTTTCTTTTGTTTGCCATTAGCTTGGAATATTGTCTTCCATCCTTTCACTCTGAGCCTGTGTTTGTCTTTAGAGCTGAGATGTGTTTCCTGAAGGCACCATATTGTTGGGTCTTGCTTTTTAATCCATCCTGCCACTCTATATCTTTTGATTGGAGAGTTCAATCCAATTACATTTAGAGTAATTATTGATATATGAGGGCTTAATGTTGCTGTTTTATTGATTATTTTCCAGTTCTTTTGCAATTCCTTTGTTTCTTGTCCTGTGTGTTTCAGACTGCCAATTCAGTTTGGTTGTTCTGTCTTATGACTCTTTTTAGTTTTCTCTTTATTTATCATATGTGATTTTGTTGTGATTATTTGTTTAGTGGTTACCTTGAGATTTGTATAAAAAATCTTGTGTATGAGATAGTCCATTATCTGATGGCCTCTTATTTCCTTATACTAAGTCAATTAGATCTCTTTCCTCTTCCCCTTCTCAGTTATTCTTGTCACAACTTATTCTATCTTGTGTTGTGCGTGAGTGTTTAAAGTGATGAAGTTATATTTATTTTTGGTGTTTTCCTTCCTCTGATCTTTGATCTTGGTATTTAAGTGGTTGCTAAGCTATTCCGGTAAAGATCCACTATTTTTCTGATTTTGTCTACCTATTTTCCTCCTTGCTCCTAGCTTCATATTCCCTTTCTCTTCTTTTTTTCAGGCCTCAGGCCTTTCTTGAGCATTTCTTGTAGTGGGGGTCTCGTGGCCATGAACTCCCTTAGCTTTTATTTATCTGGTAAAGTTATTATTTCTCCATCATATTTGAAGGATATTTTTGCTGGATAGAGTATTCTTGGCTGAAAGTTTTTGTCTTGCACTATTTTGAATATATCATTCCAGTCTCTCGTAGCCTGTAAAGTTTCTGTTGAGAAATCCACTGAGAGCCTGATGGGAGTTCCTTTGTACATTATTTTTTGTTTTTGTCTAGGTGCCCTTAATATTGTTTCTTTGTCATTGGCTTTTGCCAGCTTTACTACTATATGCCTTGGAGTGGGCCTTTGCCTGTAGACATATTTAAGAGAACTGTTGGCTTCACTTACTGGTATTTCCTGCTCCTTTCCCAGATTTGGGAAGTTCTCAGCTATTATTTCCTTGAATAGGCTCTCTGTTCCTCTTTCCCTCTCTTCTCTCAGGAATACCTATAATTCTTGTGTTACATTTCCTAATTGAGTCAGATATTTCTCGGAGACTTTCATTTCCTTTTAGTCTTAGTTCTCTCTCCTCCTCCATCTGGAGCATATCTGTATTCCTATCCTCTATAATGCTAATTCTTTCCTCCATATTGTCAGCTCTGTTCTTTAAAGATTCCAGATTCTCCTTTATCTCCTCCATTGTGTTCTTCATCTCCATCAGCACTGATTGGTTTTTCTGTGTGATTTCAATCTCTTTTGTGAAGAAATTCCTTAAGTCATTGAATTGTTTATCTGTGTTTTCTTGTATTTCATTGAGCTTTTTTATGATAGCTATTTTGAATTCTCTGTCTTTTAGGTTATGGATTTCTATGCCTTCAGGGTTGATTTCCGGGTGTTTGTCATTTTCCTTCTGGTCTGGCAATTTAATGTACTTTTGCATTGTGCTTGCTGTATTTGCTTTGTTTTTCCTCATCCTGGAAATATCTGGCTGCAGTTTCCACCTGCCACCACAGTGTGGGGGTCAATGGCTGTGTAATCTGAGCCCCCTGTGCTCTGCCACGGCCACCTGAGCTCTGCTGCAGCTGCTCTGACTGGTTGGCTGAGCTGCAGTGTTGGGCATGTGGGGGCGAGGGGCTTTCTCTTTTGCCCACCGGGTCCCTGGGGGGGGCGGTTCTCACTCGCCCCTCATTATCCACTCTCCTGGGGTGCTCAAATGCTGATGGCACCCCTGCAGCAGTTCTCAGTCCTCTGTGTGGGAGTTTCCCACTGGCTGAGAGAGCCCAAAGAGCTACAGTTTCCCTGCAGAGGAAGCAGTGTGGGAGCTGTGTGGACCCAAATTGCCAATCTGATAGGGAGGGAGAGGATTTCTCCTTACCTCTCCCCACTTCCTCTGGGGGCCCCAGCATGTCCACTCTCAGATGTGCGGCAGTGTGGGTCTTTCTGATGTCCCTTTGTGCTATGTGAGTGTCCCTTGTTGGTCTATGAATGTCCCTATTGTTGTATCTTATCAGGGGAAGAGTTTATGGGAAAGCTCACTCCATCACGATGCTGACCTCCACAATAAATATATTTTTTAAAATTGCTTTATATTTTTAATTTTTTTTTTTTTTTGCTGAGGAAGATTAGCCCTGAGCTAACATCTGTGCCCATCTTCCTCTACTTTATATGTGGGATGCTGCCACAGCATGATAAGCGGTGCATAGGTCTGCGCCCAGGATCCGAACCTATGAATCCTGGGCCACTGAAGTAGAGTGTGTGTACTTAACCACTATGCCACCGGGCCATCTTATAAGTTTTATTTTAATTCTGTATGTTAAAATATATTTTAATATACTTTATACTAAATAACTATACAACAAAGTATAACTATGTTGGTTTTAACATAAAACACTATTTTTTTTATTCTGTTTGAATAAAACTCCATGTTGCCAGTGTGGTCCCTAAGGGAGTGCACAGTCCCCTACGAGAGCAGGAGTCCCCTTCTCAGAGCTGAATTCCTGGCCCTTCTCTAGCAAGTGGAGAGGACCTCATTGTGTAGGATCGCCAGATGTAATACAGGACACTCAGGTAAATTTGAACTTCAGATAAACAACAAACACTTTTCCCAACAATTACCATATGACCCAGCAGTACCATTCCTGGGTGTGTCCAAAATAATTGAAAACAGGGTCTCGAAGAGATATTTGCACACACACGTTCACTGCAGTATTATTCACAATAGCCAAAAAGTGGAAGCAACCTAAATGTCCATTGGTGGATGACTGGATTAAAAAAGATGTCATATATGCATAGTGGAACATTATTCAGCCCAAAAGGGAAAGAAACACTATGATATGCTCCAATATGGCTGAATTATGAGGACATTATGCTAAGTAAAATGAGCCAGTCACGAAAAGACAGATACTGCGTGATACCACTTCTATGAGGTATCTAAAGTAGTCACATGCTTCAAAAGTGGAGTGGTGGCTGCCAGGGGTGGGGGTGGGGGGAGGAGTTGCTGTTCAGCGGGGACAGAGTTCAATTTTGGGAGGTGAAAAAGCTCTAGAGATCTGTTGTACAACAATGTGCATAGAGTTAATGCTACTGTACTGTACACTTAAAAATGGTAGGATGGTAAATTCTGTGTTATGTGTTTTGATCACAACAAAGACAAAGGAGTAATTCTGTTTATTTGTCCTAAAATTGCTGCTGTCAGACCTCAGGGTTTGACTAGTTCCTTTTGTATACTGTGGTTGGCAGAATAATGGCCTCTCAAAGATGTCCATGTCCTAATCCTCAGAACCTGCTGTTGTGGCCCAGGGCAAACTACCCCAAAATACCCCACAACAGCATATTGATTATTGAGAATTAAAGTTACTTGAGAAGCAAAGAAGGGCATTCTGACCCTCCTGTCTCTGTTCCCCTAGAAAGCAGGAAGTAAATCTCCCATGTGAAAGGTGTTCTCCCTGAATCCTCACCACCAGAGCTGGGGGACTCAGGACCGAGAAGGCCAAATAAACAAAACTTGCTAATTTACCTCCTCAAGCCTAAACTCTGCTTAAATTCCTCACTATTTACATACCGCAAACCTAAGTTTCTTTTCTGTCAATTCTTCACAAATTTATTATTTCTTTGTATAAAAGATATATATACTGCCTGCTTTGTTCATTTTCAAAGAGCACCATTTCTTTATGATCTCCATTACATATGTAATAAACTGAGTTTTTCTTCTGTTAATCTGGTCTTGTGTCACTTTTATTATTAGTCCAGCCATAAGAACACAAGAAGAGAAGAAAGAGGGTATTCCCCCACCCTGACACTGTAAATAAATTAAGTTACATGGCAAAGAGCATTTAAGGTTGTAGATGGAATTAAGGTGGTTATTCAGGAAAGACTGTCCTGGATTATCTGGGTTAGCCCAATGTAATCACAAGGGTCCTTAAAATTGGAAGAGGGAGGCTGAAGAGGAGGTCAGAGGGATTCATGATATGAGAAGGAATTATCTCGTGCTATGGACTGAATTGTGCCCCCTCCAAAATTCTGAAGTTGAAGCCCTAACTCCGGATGTGGCTGTAACTGGATATTGGGACTTTAGGAGGTAATTAAGGTTAAATGAGGTCATAAGGGTGGGGCCCTAATCCCGTAGGACTATGGCTCTATGAGAAGAGGAAGAGAGGGGGACCTCACTCTCCATCACAAGAGGACCATTGAGAATGTGGCTGTCTACAGCCAGGACGAGGGGCCTCACCAGAAACCAACCCTGACAACACCTTGATTTTCCGCTTCCAGCCTCCGGAATTGTGGGAAAATAAACGTCTATTGCTTAAGTCCCCAGTCGATGGGTTTGTGTTATTCCAGCCTGAGCTGACTAAGAAAGCCTGCTATCCTTGGCTTTGAAGACGGAGGAAGGGGCCAGGAACCAGGAAATGTAGCTGGACTCCAGCAACTGGATAGAGCAGGGAAAGGATTCTCCCCGAGAACCTCCAGAAGGATCACAGCCCTGCCAACACCTTGATTTTAGCCCCGTGACACCCACGTCAGACACATTTGCTATAGAAGTATAAGATAATGGGTGTGTGTTATTTTAAGACAGTAACGTTGTGGTAATTTGTTATGGCAACAATACAGTGAAGAAGTCTGCACTGTTCCTAATCCCAGCTTCTGTGGTTTTATAGCTTCTATCATATTCTCTTAACTTTTATAGAACTTTGCAGACTAGTTAGTCCAATTGTTTTTAAAGTCTTTTATAATAGCCCCAATTGTTTTAGATCTCTTTCCCTAGGTCTTTTTTCTCTTCCCTGCCTGTGGACATCTAGTGATGGAAGCTATCCGTGGAACTAGGATCCAGCTGTACAGTGATTTTGGATGAGGTCATAATTTTTTTTGCTTTGTTCCTAAAATTGACTTCAGTATGGTGCTTACTCAGCTGTTGTTAGCTGTATTAGTTGTGGCAGCAGATTAAGCCAATGTCTGTGGGAACAATATACAATGGCTCTTTATTGCCTCTATAGCTGACTTCTCATAGCTGTCATTGCATATGTAGAGTTTGGGTTATGATTCCCTAAATGTAAAACATAACGGAGGCTCATCTGCCATCTTTTAATTAGCTCACAGTGCCCGGAAGAATTGGCATGCATTTTGCCACCTGGAAAAACTTTACATCACCTGTGAAGTTGGGTGTTTACCAGCACGCTCTTTATTTAGCCACACTGTAATACAATTTTTAATAGACACCAGCCCTTCCACTTAACACTTAATTATTTTTCATGTGACACAAAATCTGTTCGTATCTATTGAGTTGTCTGGCCCTAATCCAGTTCCAGTTTCTGACAGAGCACCTCCCCTTTCTCCAGCTCCTCACCAATACCCCACCCCATCACCACCAAAGGTAACTTTGAAATAATCTCCTTGGGACCTTGTGTGAGCTCTTTGTTTTACACATATTGAATCTATGTTATTGGGTGCACACACATTCATATTGTTAGGCCTTCCTTTTATCACAGTGAAATAACCCTCTTTGTCTCTAGTAATGTGTCTTAACTTCAAGTCTACCCTGTTTGATAATTAGTATCAGTATAGATAAACTAACTTTCTTTTGGTTAGTGATTGCATTTACCTTTTTCCAACAGTTCACGTCACACTTTTTCTGACTTTAGGTTTAAGTATGTGTTATGAAAGGTTTGGGGATTCGATCGGAGATGTAAAAGAAACTTTCCACTCCAAACAAATGGACTGAAGGTATATTTTATTATATAGAGGATAGTAAAGGTGACAGTCCGCAAACAGATCCGAATAGGTCAAATATTAAGAGGGAAAAACATCAGCTCGACTGGAAAGGGAAAACATCCACATCTGCTGAGATAGCAGCAGATTCGAATAGGTCACATAATGAGAGGGAAAAGTATCAGATCGATTGGAAAGGGAAAACATCCACATCGACTGAAGGCAAATGACACAAATCAACCAGAAAGAGAAACACCAGGTTGACCGAAAAGAGAACACATCAGATGGGTTACTCACAACATGCGCGCCCCACTGCCGGGAGAGTCCCTTCAATTGACACGGCTGGGCGGGAATCGATCATCAGAGGTCCTGGGCTGGCCGTCCCCTCCACAGGTGAGTGTCTCACCAGGCCTTGATTTCCAGCAGTTTATATAAGCAGTTACAGAGCTCACAGAGTAAGCATTCAGTGTTCCCATGCACAAATGGTTATCAGTGGCATACGTGCTCTGAGCCTCCTGGCTATCACCCCAGCCTGGCAGTTGTGTATGTGCATTGTCTTCCCCTGGTTATCCTCCCAGCCCAGCACAGATGGCCAGTCTGCCCCAGGCTTGTGTTGTGAGGGAAGTGATATTGTAGAAAAGAAACCATACTGTAACTTTGAATGACCTCTGATTAACTAACCCAGCTGGATATGCACTCTCCAGGAGATCTACATGCTCTGTGGATTTTATGGCCCCTCCCAGCTGCGATAAGTTGATAACTTTGTTCTTTTGAGTTCCTTAGGAATGTGGTAACCTCTAGGCAGAGGGTCTATGCTGATAGCCATCATCTATGACAACTGAAAGATGTGGTGTGGCGACTCTGGTTATTCCTCATAATTAAATTGGGGATTAAATGTGTTTCTAAACTGTCTGCGTCAGTGACTCAACAACTCCCTCTCCAGAGTCACGGTGGCAAAACAGAGCAACTCTGTCTCATTCCATGGTTCCCTTATGCCAACCCCTTCAGCGGGAAGTAGCCAGACAGGCAACGACGATGCCCCTATTTGTCACCGACTAGTGCCCAGAGGAACTCAAGGGTGGGTTTGGAAGCATTTAACAGTTGTTATGTTAAGGAGACAACCAGTAGCCACCCTGACGCTAACCAAGCCTCCCTACAAGAGCTGCGCCCATGACCTTGCCTTATTTTTAATGTGAAGATCTCTTCAAGAGATTAAGCCTCATTACCATAATCTGCAGTCTACCTGTCTCTCTCTTTTGAATATTCATTCTCCAACCACATAAAAGATCTTCCTTCCCTTTGCTTGGGGACTCCATGACTTTAGAAATGATTCCTCATGGCCTCCTATTTGCTGCAAATATGCTTTATTTTGTGAGACAACTTCCACTGGTGTAGAGTCTTATTTAACCAGGAGGTGAGCCCACTTGGTTCGGTAACATGTTCCTGTTACCAGCATATGATTATGCTGGATTACGACTGGCAATGGGGGGTTGTTGGCGCCATTCACTTAAACAGTAATCTTTACTATACATATTGAGGATTTTGCTCTTATTACCCTTAAACTAAATCAGGGTACAGGGCATCGCTCTGGTCTCTGATGCATATTCAGTAGAACAAAGATTATCAGGAACTAAGACCAGATGTCTGCCCCACCTGGAGACCAGCCCCTATATAACCAGCCTCTAGTCTTTATTCTGAAAGATGATTCTGTCAGACATTTGTCAGCCATCTTCCCCCTTGCTGGCAAGATGTAATAAAACCCATTCTCTCCTACTGCCTTGCCTCTTGACTATTGGATGTCATGCTGCAGGCAGACGACCCTCCTTGGGTGGTAACACCTTTCTGTTTAGTTTCTTTGCTTTCTGCCTACACATCTTAAACATTGGGCAAACTCCCTGCACCTTCTCTCCAGGGTCTGGCCCTTAGACCTCGCTGACTTGGCCCTCCTGAATTCCAGTTTTTGTCTCTCCAGACCTCTGGGATTTCCAAAAACTGGTGGCCTCTCTGCCTCTTCGCAGGGACCTGGGGCTCATTCTCTCCTTTGTGTTAAGAATCAGCAAATGCCTGGAGGGAAAAGTGGCAGCAGAGAGCGGGCTCCCATTTCTTTGAGATTTTCACCCCCGAAGTCCTGGCACCTTACAGCTCTCTAGCACATCACACGGATTTTCTTACCTTTTCCTGTGATTTTCAGGCAGAGTGTCAGTCTTGCATATCTATTCCATCAAACCCAGAAACAGAAATCTCCCGGATCCTTTATTCTTCACCTCCTGCTACACCCCCTCCTGAATAAGATAAGAAATACAGTGCAAAGTCGGAGTAGTTGTGGGGCTTCTGGTAACTGTTTTGTTTTTATTATCTGACTTCTGTAGATTCTGAAGCTCAGTGTTTCTCATCTGGTGTCTGCAGATACCACAAAAGTGTTCCAGAAGGTCTCAGAGTCCTCAGAGGATGTTTCACACTTTTTGTTCTCATTTCCAAAATAGTGTTTAAAAATCTATCACCAGTTATAAAAACAAAGCTCCTAGCGGCGCTAATTTGCAGTGGAGAACATATGCATGAGAGACTTCAGACTTTTCCACCGTAATTTCTCAGCCGGGGGCCACATGTACCCCTAGGGGACCAAGGACCCTTTTCGGGGCTCAGAGAGAACATTTTTTCCTTTAGAGGGAATCCCAACATTAGTCGAGAGGGACAAAAGCAGGTCTCTTTTCTTAAAATTGCTCCGTGCTGCTCCAGCTGCTGCGAGAAGTCTGACTGAGGACTTCTCTCGTTTTCACGCTGAATTTCCTGTAAAGAGACGTGGACCCTAACAGATGCTCTGAAGGATCTGGAAGGGCGTAGGTAGTTAAATATGATGCAACGTTATAGCCAAATATTAATGATGCAAACAATAATATTTTGGGTGCCCCTTGTCTATTCTTTAAAAACATTTGAATTTGCCATCTACTCAATATCTCTGTTCTTGTTTTAGTGTAAAAATAATCATCCACACCTCTAAAGTCTTGGGAAAGGCATGATTTTTGTATTGGGGATCTGGATAAGACCCCAGGGTGCACGTGACCCTGGAGTGACCTTGTTCTGGCAGCAGCTGGGATAGACAGCAGCTTCTGGCCTTCACAGATGGAGTCCCCAGACTCGGGGCAAACCCATGTTGCCACCTGAAACTCTTGGTGTCACGGCCCTCTGCTGCTGGGACAAGGCACAGGTTCCTAGGAGAGGGTCCCCGGCTCTTCCTGGTGGCAACAGACACCTTCATTTCTGTTTCCCCTCCCAACTACCTCACTCCACCCAGCGCCCTGCAGTCACCCACCCAAGTCTCAGGCCTTGTCATCTCTCATTTCTGCCTCTTGAATGCTTGTTGATACCCGTTTGGTACTCAGCATCAGACATTGGTGCTTTCTGGGCACTTGTCTGTGTGGGCTCTGTGCTGGGGATTGCTCTGACAATAAGCAGCATGGACTCAGAGTGTTACCTCCCAACGTGGGGCCTTCTGCTCGCCGCAAGGCATACCAATAGTCAAGAGGCAAGGTGGTAGGAGAAAAGGGACTTTTTTATCACAGCTTGCTAGCAAGAGGGAAGATGGCCGACTCATGTCCAAAAGAACCATCTTAAGGGGGCACAAAATCTTACAGCAGTTATATAGGCTGGTGGGCTGTAGGGGCGGGGGTTAAGAATGTTGACCTTCTGGTGTTACAGACTGGGAGTGCCACACCAGATCTTTCAGTTTTCACTGATGATGGCTATCAGCATAGACTCTCTGTTCCGGGGTCATCACATTTCTAAGGAACTCAAAAAAATAAAGTTATCATCTTATTGCAGCTGGGAGGTACATGCACAAGTGGGGGGTCGTAAAATCTACAGAGCAGTTAGATCTCCTGGAGGGTACAGATCCAGCTTGGTTAGTTTGTCAGAGGTCATTCAAAGTTACAATAGAGCTTTTCTTTTCTATGGTATGGCTTCCCTCATGTCAACCTTGGCTTGAGCTGGTATCAAGAGTAGGGCCCCCATCACACTGGCCCATGGTGGCAGTGACAGCCCCATGAGAGCAGTTAGCTTAGGGGGCAGCAGGAGCACCTGACTTAGATGATCGTTTGGGGCGGTACAGAGTTTTGTGATTGTCATAAAAGAGAATTCCGCAAGTCCATCACCGGGGTGGGGCTCAGCGGGCGTGGTAACTGTTATCTCCGTGCTCCTTGGCACAGATCCCATCGCCTGCGATCCCAGGAACCGACCCTGTCCTTGATATCGACAGATGCTTCTGACAGGAGCGCAAGGAGTGGGGGGCCTGGAGTGGGGGGGCCGGGAGCGCCACCTAGAGGCCGCCAGCAAACTCCACTTGACGGGCGGCAAAGCCTGTCTGATCCTGCGGTCCTGCTCTTTTCCTTCTCATATTGTGGTTTTCACATGCTTTTACAGCCCGTCTTCTTCTAAAGATAACTGAATGTGGGTCATACAGACGCAGCAAATGCAGCAGTGGCATAGGCATTGGAGGTAGACGGATGAGAACCACAAGGCCGAGAGGGAGAGGACGGCGCTGTGGAAAGGGCCGGCGCTCAGGCGCGCACGCCCCTGTCACTCGAGAGTTTATCCTCTCAAACTAGGGCCCGTCGTCAGCACCGGGCCCTGGGCTCAGGCGTTAGTGAAGCCCTTGGATAAAATGCATGCATTTTCCAGGGACATCCATTTTACTCAGTTTTCAGCAGAATTCATTACTTTTACACTAAAACAAAAGCTAAGAACTGAGGATAAGGCAAAATTCAAACGATTTATGATTTTTAAGAGCTTGCAGGGGGCGCCATCACTAATCAAGGGGCTTGCGTCATTAACACCTCATGCCATGCCCCTCTCCTCCATCCAGAGCCTGTGGGGAACCTGTGTTTGAGGGATTTCTCCCATTAAGCGGTTTTGTCTAGGGGGTCGGCCCCGTGGCGCAAGCGGTTAAGTGCTCGCGCTCCGCTGCAGTGGCCCGGGGTTCGCCAGTTCGGATCTCCGGCGTCCACTGATGGACCCCGTTGTCAAGCCATGCTGTGGCGGCGTGCCATATATAAAGCGGAGGAAGATAGGCATGGATGTTAGCCCAGGGCCAGTCTTCCTCAACAAAAAGAGGAGGATTGGCAGATGTTAGCTCAGGGCCGATCTTCCTCACACACACAAAAAAAGGTTTTGTCTAAGTTGAAGTCCCGTGCAATTCTTCTGTCAGCCACTAGAGGGCCGCAGAGCAGAATGAGCAGCAGAGACACCTGTCTGAGTTTCCGGGAGCTGCCGGCCCTGAGCTGGATCCTGTCTCACCCCGCCTGGGGCTCCCGGGAGAGCAGATCTGGGGTGTAAACACGCATCTAGGTGTCTAGGTGCGAGATAGCAAGAAGCGCCTTCTCAGATGCCACCTCCAGTCCGTGGCAGGAAACACTGAAGACCATGAGTCTTCCCGACGCTCAGGGGCAAGAGGTTTGAGGTTGATTGGTCGGGTGTCTGATGAAGGTGAGGGAGGGCACGGGGTGCCCAGCGCCGAGCCGCGCGGTGCGCAGTGCCCGGGGCTGTTGCACAGTGCCCGGGGAGCACAGACTATGCGGAAAATGGAGCTCCCTGGGGTGGGGCCAGGCGGCGGCCCCACACGCGCACTGCTTGCGGTGGGATTTGGGGTAGTATAAGGGGGCGGTGGTCAAGGCGGATGCGTTTTGTAGGTGCTGAACACAGCGGGGATGCTGCAGGGACAATGCCACTGATGGACCTGAACTTAGGACTTAGAGGTGAGAGGTGAGCCCCCATGGGGAGGGGGCAGTCTCTCCATTTATCCTGATTCTTTTGCTTTGCCCTTCAAAACAGGGTTTCACAATTTACTCCCTAACATAGGGATGTTTGTGGTGATAAAACAAAATATTCCTGTTAGTTTCCTATTTCAAGTTAAGAGAAGCCCTGAGGTTTGTCCTGTGCACAGCCTCACACGTGCCCGGCACCAGGTCGAGTTCCCCCGAGGGTGAGGGGTCTAGGCTGAGAGGTTGGGCTCACAGCCCAGTGAATGGCCCCAGGACAGGGGGCTGGGCAGGCTGCCTTCCTGCCCTGACTCTTGTGTTTGCTCTGTACACGTCCCATTTCTCACCCACTGTGGTCTCCGTCCTGCTGCTTGAATCTGTGGGCCATGGTGAGCCCCCCAGGGCTTCTCTGAATAGAGAAGGAGTTTGAGCAGATATGTACCAGTAAGAACTGAGTGACACGTGGCTTCCCTCTGTAGAGATCTGTCTTGTGCAGCGACTTCGGGGGTGCAGGTGTCTCACACAGTCTCTCCCACTCCATCTTCCCTGAACCCACTGGACAGGACCAGGGTTCCTGGAAGAAAGGGCTGATTCCACTTCTGGGGCAGGAAATGCATAAGCTGAGCCAGGAACATCTTGTCACCCTAGAAGGCAAGGGTGCTCTCAAAGTCTCTGGGGTCCTGTCCAGAGGATGCGGGGGCAACCTGAAGAGGATCCCACTGGCCTCCATGAGGCAATTGGACCACCCAGAAGAATAATGGCAGCAGCTGACCGAATACATCAAGTTAATAAAAGTCCATGAGTTTATAATGGGGGAAAAAACCCTTTCAAATTGCGAGGACACCCCCTCTGCATTATGAAGGTAGATAAAGGAAAAAAAATAAAGCATTCATCTTGCGGTCCCTATACAAACCATACTCCAGGATAACCAAAGAATCAATGAGGAAGAGTTCTCACTGTTCTTATTAATGGAAGAATTCCAGTTTAAAAATGCCGAGGAAATGATACAATTAGAAAATCACCATTTTTCGATTTCTAGTGAAATGAAGGATCTGGACAATATTCATGAGTGCCTGCTCACACCATCAGTGACAGGTGGATGGGGAACTTACAATGAAAGGACCCGATTCCACCGACCAAAAGTAACAGCCCAGAAAGAGACACCCTGATCTTTTTTGCCTCTGGCCGGAGGCAACAGAAATTCTTACCTGACCATCCGGAAGTCCTCCCCGAAGAATTGGACCTGGCATTACTAAAGCTTCTCACTCTAAGGGGCAGGTCCCAGGAAATGCAAGGGAGTGGGTCAGCGAAACACCTGGGGGTGCCCCAGAATGTGACAAGGATTCAGCTTCTTCAATGGATAAATGTCATGACCCCCCAAACCCCGACAACTAACAAATAAAAATGAAGAAAGAAAGGAACTCCACAAGGGAAAAGACCCTTTAGAGACATATTATCCAACACAAATGTGTCTTCCTTGTTTAGATGTGGGTTTGAACAAATCAAAGCAAAGAGGCATTTATGAGATCATACGAAATTGTAACAGCTGGACTGGCTATGACATGAGATGAAGGGATTGGTGGTCATCTTGTCAGGTGTGATGATGATGCTGTGGCTATGGTAAAGGATTTAAAAAGTCGTCTTCTGGAAGAGACACAGATTGGATGACTTACAGGTGAAACCATACAATCTCTGGGATTTGCTCTAAGATAATTCAAGGGAACGGGGTATAGGCGGAATGGCTATAACAAAATTGGCCAAATATTGGACACCGATGGGGCTTTGAGGAGGGTACACGGAGGTTCATTTTCCTATTCTCTTTACTCCTATGAGGCTTGAACTTTTCCAGAACAAACAGGAATATTTATACTCCTGTGCTTTTCTCTTGGAGACACGAGGAATCCAGGCCGTGATCAGGGTTCCCTCCAGCATCGGCTGGAAAGACTGCAGCCGAGAACCTGAGTCAGCTCCTTGCAGAAGAAACG
The DNA here is from genome assembly GCF_020826845.1 of Diceros bicornis minor. Taxonomy (NCBI): domain Eukaryota; kingdom Metazoa; phylum Chordata; class Mammalia; order Perissodactyla; family Rhinocerotidae; genus Diceros; species Diceros bicornis. The sequence continues at coordinate 4,204,335 of NC_080758.1, forward strand.
CGCCCGGGTGCCGGCAGAGGGCGTGGCGGGCCAGCCAGAGAGCGGATGCTTTGGCTTAATCTTTTAAAAGTCATGGAACTTTATGTATTAATTGCTACATAGTGATTCCAAATTAAATGCTTATGTAAAGGTGTTTGGTTAAAAAAAATTGAAGTGGAGTTTTATATTTTAAAATGTTCAAGGTCAATGATGCACCAGATTTGCACCCCGACTTCACATAACTCCCAGGCCCGGCCAAGGACCCTGAGGTTGGTGAGCGACCCATACGCTGAGAGCCAGGAGCTCAGAGCCCACGTGGACCAGCCCCTGTGGCCGGGCTGGGACTGGCTGGGTGACCTGAGCCTCACTCAGGGCCATTTCATACCCATACCTTTGTTTTTATTATTCTCTGCCCCTCCCCCATCTCTGTCCCTCTTCTCTCATTTACGTGCCGTTCTGAGCCCCTGTACCTCTCTGTGACACGGAAGGAGCAGGAACAAGCACCTAAGAATGACGGCACGGTTATCAATTAGCTTCCATTTACTGAAGATCCTGCGCGCTGTGCACACTCCAGCCTTCAATGTCATGGCCACGCTGAAGGTCATGCTCTCCACTTGTGACAGGAACACAGTGCTCAGATGGGTCACAGGGCTACAGAGCTCACGAGCTGCACCGGATCCAGGTACAGTCTGACCTGAGGTCGGCCCACCTGGGCATGAAGGCACCAGCGCATCCTCTGCTCCCACTCGGCTTGGAGTGCTGACCTGCCCCAGGCCCCTGGGGAGGACGGTTATGATCCTCTAGTGAGGGCCAAGGAGGTAGAGAAGAGACTGACGCCACCGTCGTCCTCACATACAGAAAAGCTGTATTTCTCTAGAGCAATGAGGCTGATTTTACCGTATGGTTCCTGAATTGGGTAACTCAGTCTTTCTCAATTTCGCATTTGCAGACCCAGTGGGGACGTGGCGGGAGTGTTTGGGATGAAAAAGCTGGGGCACTTCCTGAAAAAGTTTTCATATGGCAGTTTTTTTTTTTTTTTGGTGATGAAACATGTAAAACAGCAACAATAACAAAACCAGTTCTAGCAGCCTACTGACAACCCGCTGATGCAGCGCTGGTGGCTATCGAAAGAGTGTTTCATGGTCCGGCATTTTAGACTCTTAAGTCCATGTTCTTTGACCTCGTGTGCTCAGACGTGGTCTGGGGGACTTCGAGAATGTGTTTCCCTTAAAATGAACTTGGCTAAAGTTAGAGAAGAGATCACTTACTGAAGTAAGTAATCAGGGTTCCCCCTTGTGGCTGCTAGAAAACAGATACATTCCATTTCTCAATTTTTCTCTAAAACAACAGTTCTCAAATGTTTTGGTCTTGTGACCCCTCTGCCTTTTAAAAAATGTTGAAGGTCCTAAAGAGCTTTGGCTTATGCAGAGAAGAAAGAGAGAGACTTACTGCATTTGATAGAAAGACTTATGATTTAAAAATGTTTATATATTAATTTTTTTTAAAAATTAATAGACCAATACACTGCTGGTGAGAGTGTAAATGGTGCAGCCTCTTTGGAAAGCAGTATGGCAGCACCGTAAAGAGTTAAACAGACACTGATCACAGCAGTTCCACTCCTAGGTGTTTATCCAGGAGAAATGAAAACGTACATACACACAAAAAATGCAGGAGTATTCTTCATATTCAGCATTATTCATAATAGCCAAAAATTGGGAAGTGGATAAACAAATTGTGGCATACCCAAATCGACTCAGCAATAAAAATAAACAAAATATTAATTCACACACTAACATGAAGGAATCTCAGAAACATCACATCCCTAATATATAGAGAAGTCCTAAAATCTGAGAAGAGTTCAAGCAAAACCTGATGTTTAAGAAACAAGCTAAAGACAGAGGCCAGCCCGGCGGCAGAGCGGTTGGGTTTGTGCACTCTGCTTTGGTGGCCCGGGGTTTGCAGGTTCGGATCCCGGGGCGGCCAGGCGCACCGCTTGTCGGGCCATGCTGTGGCGGTGTCCCGTATAAAGTAGAGGAAGATGGACACAGATGTTAGCCCAGGGCCAATCTTCCTCAGCAAAAAAGAGGAGGATTGGCAACGGATGTTAGCTCAGGGCTAATCTTCCTCAGACACACACACACACACACACACACAAGAAACAAGCTTAAGATAGAAACAGAATTCACAGAAAAAGAAATGCAAATTGTCCTTACTCATATGAAAGACACTCAGCCTCATTTATAATATGACAAATACAAATTAAAATTGTGCTGAGATATTGTCACTTACATTGAAAAAAATTTGTAGTGCGCCCTGTTGTTGAAGCTGTGGAGAAACAGACGCTCCAGTGTTGCAAGTGGGAACCAGATCCCCAGCAGAGGGCAGTGTGGCAAAATGTGGGACAGTTCCAAGTCCGTGTGCCTTTACCCTGCCACCGATTCATCTTACTTCCAGGACTCTCCACAAAGAGACACAGGAAAAAATATCAAAAGAGGCATGCAAAATGGACACACAAATATATCCACATATATACTTATATTATCAAAATGAAACAAGAGAAATGCAAGCCAGAATCTAGTCAACTTAGTGACCTGTGGTGGAAGCACTAGGATGGAGGAGGCAGGGAGGATGCACAACGTCTCTGGATGTAATTTTTATACAGTTTTGATTTTGGAACCATGTAAATGTCTTGCATAATTAAAAAAGGATTAAATTTAAAAAGAAAAAAGCAATCCCTATAATTTAGGGAAAGAAAAAGGAAACAAGCCTAAAATTCTATCAGATTAGTAGCATCACCCCACGGAGAAAATCATTGGTTCAGTTGACTTTTGGATACGTATTCCTAATAAGATGTACTCTAAGCACAAAAACGCCTCAGAGAAATTTAAATCTGAGTTCATTATTGGTATGGTTATTTTGAAACTATTATGGATATATTATGGAATAAATCAAATGATTAAGTTAATGTTGTTAGGAGCCATGATTTCCAGCCTGAGAGAAAAATTTGAAATCAAATAAGTTAAGTAACTCCCTGTAATCTTAATGACTTGAAAATATCAGTATAAACTTATAAATATTCCTTAAAAAATATTTTCTTTCTCTGTCTACTAAAAAGATTTAGAAGAATACGGCCCAGTAGTATTTAAAAACAAGCATGCCTAGTATGCACACTGTACTCCCTAAATGCTGTCTCCATCTTATTATTCTGGAAAATTGATAAATAGCAGGAAAGAACAAAACTCATCTTGACTATCTTGTATTGACTGGACTGTATTTCTGAGTAACCAAATAGGTGGTGAGGGAAAGTCTTCTTTAGAGGAAAGTGCCCCCTAATAAATTCAGGAGGAATGACAGATTTGTAAAACTCACCCTTTGATCCCCTAATAATAGTGGATTTAGGCAATAGTTATAGATGGGCACTAAAACCATGAAGAGCAGTATTGGAGAGACCATTCTACTGGTTCAATCAGGCTGACAATGGTGAACCACTTGTTCAAGTTCACCATCACGAAAGTGAGACAATGGAACATACACCACGTGGCACAATGCCCATCTCTAAAAGATTCTTGCCTTATAAATTGAAGCTGAATCTAATGATACTTCTGGATATAGATATCTATTTGTATAAACTACAACATATAAAGGAAAAGTTTAAATTATAGCACAAGGAAGCCTTTAACCAGATCCAGAATGAGAGTCATTCTGACAACTAGATGGCAGGATGTGCACTGGAGTGGGATGGGGTCTGGGTGTGGAGCAGGGGCTGGTTATGCAATAGAAGGCAGTTGAGAATAGTGCACCAAAACAGAAATACAAATGGCCCTAAGTAAATATGAAGAGGCTCAACTTGGCTTGTAACAAAAGACATGCTGATTGAAATTAGTTGATATGCCATTTCTCTTCAGTCATTTGCCTCATGTCCAAAAGTGTGACTCCCTTCTCTGTTGGCAAGACTGTGGAATGTGCATTCTCATAGTCGCTGGTTGGAAAGAAAAATAGGACAACTCCTATGAAGGGAATTGGACGTTTCATTGTTCAATAAAACAATCCATGCATTTATCCTTTAACCCAGCAATCCACCCTCTAAGAATTTATCCTCAAGATTCACGGGCAAAAATGCAAAAAAGTATTTGCATAAGGCTAATCGTTGCAGCTTTTTTTGCACCACCAAACATCTGGAAACAATTCAGATGCCCATCAGGAGGGGACTGGTGGGTATACTGTGACACATCCAGGCAATGGAGTGTCATCAGCTGAAAAAGGCATGAGGGGCATTTTTACTGCTATGGAGTGATTCAGGATGTGTTATTAATCCAAAAATGCAAGTGGAGAAATGTGTGTATAGTATGTTACTGTTTATCTAAGGGGGGGCCCCACAAATCTACATGTATGTGTTTGTGTGCGTGTGTGTACGTACTCGCCTATATTTTAAAAAGGAAGGAAAACCAAAAGCGTTACAAATATAAGTCCACTTATATTATAAGTCCCTGTATTATAAGGGACCCAGGGTGGAGGGGACAAGAACAGGAGTTAAATTTATCAGGATATATCCTGTGTGTCGATATGACTCTGAAACCATGCAAATTTTTTATAATTATATAAAATTAACAATTAATAAGTGATAATAAAATTATATAACTACATATTAAAATTATACAATTAAATATAATTATTATTATTTATTTTTTGGGGGAGGAAGATCGGGTCTGAGCTAACATCTGTTGCCAATCTTCCTCCTTTGGCTGAGGAAGGTTAGCCCTGAGCCGACATCTGAGCCCGTCTTGCTCTATTTGTATGCGAGATGCCACTGCACGTGGCTTGATGAATGGTGTGTAAGTCCACACCAGGGATCCGAACCTGCGAACCCTGGGCGCCAAAGTGTAGCACACGAACTTAACCGCTATGCCACTGGGCCGGCTCCTAAATATACTCATTGTTAAAAAGTCAATCCCTAATAACTGCAGTGAAGAAGAGACAACTATACCTGTTTACAGAGTCGGTAGACTAGCTACTCAAAGGAGCTCTCTTCACTGACTTTAAAACACAGTTATTTGACTGTAAATCCTCAGTAAATTATACCAAAAAGAAAAAAACTTGGAAAGAATCTTAAACTGATTTTTGTAACCCTAATTTTGCTGGTAGTGTTGTATTTTTATTCTGAGAGTGTTTGTGTATATTGTAGGAGAGAGCAATAGAGTGGTTGCTTTGCCTTGGGAGCTGGAAGTTTTAGAATGGGAGAAAGACGATTAAGATGTAAGGTCAGCGAGACGAGGTCAGTCACATTCCTGGAAGTCTGAATTTGATCTGAAAGTATCAGTGGGAATTCAAAACATATTTTATCTTTAAAAATATGTATATATCCTAGTTCTGTCCACTGACAAGGCCTAGAAACAATAGCCTGGACAATGAACAGAAGTGATGAACACCCCCAGCACACAGACTGTGGTCTCTATATCATTTTCCTCTAAAATGGACCAGGACTCCCTGGACAAAGACCTGATTCCAGGTCTGGGGTGAGAAATCTCCCAGATAATCCTAGAATAAGTATATTTTCAAAGCCTACTAAGGTTGTATAAAAAAGGCTCAGGTGCCAACCTGAATAAGCTCTACCCAAAAATGGGCTAATTTAAGCATCAATAAGAATAATAACTGCAATGAATTGAAACACACAAACAACGTTTAAATCAACAAAATTATAATGTTACTAAACAAAACCTAATTGGTCATGTTTTAAGAAGCCTAGGAAAACAACTCAATATTTTGAAAATTGGTTTAAAAAAGGAGAGAAAAGATCAAGTCTTTTCTTGCCTTCCTATCTCAGCCACCACAAGGTAAGCAAAGAGTTGGTGAGGAAAATCTATCTTTATAAAGTATTTCAGCTCCAAGTAACAAATGAAGAAGAAATGATGGAATTAGAATATTACTATGCTGCAACCCCTAATGAAATAACAGATTTAGGCAACAGCCATAAAGGACTCCAAACATCATAAAATGAGGGACAGACATTACACGCTCCTGATGCGTGAAGACAGCTTCTCCTATGAAATACCCTTGTTCCCCATGTCCTTCCAAAACCAAACTTGAACCTAATCAAGCCTCTAGGTCTAATTATCAATTTACAGAAAATACAGAAATATGAAGGACAGAGGAAGGTGTTAAAAGACTATCCAGGAATGCAACCAGCAAAATCCAAATTGTGGGAAACTTTCCAGACAAATGACCTGATTTGTTAACAGATTGCAAGAGGTTATGGATCACAGATTATGAGACTGAAAAGACATATCAACCAATTGCAATGAAAGCATCTTATTTGGGTCCTGATTTGAATCAACAACTGCTCAAAAAAAACAATTGGGGAATCAGAGGAATACATCAGAGGAATACAACCATTGACTGGCAGAATAATCCCACACACACACCTCCCAAAAATGTCTGCGTCCTAATCCCCAAAACCTTGAGTATGTTGCGTTACTTGGCAAAAAAGAATCGAGCCTTAAAATAGATTATCCTGGATCATCAGGTGGGCCCAATGTCATCACAAGGGTCCTTTAGAATGGAAGAGGAAGACAGAAGAAGAGCCCTCGTCAGAGTGATGAGATGTGAGAGAGATTACACTGGCCATTGCCAGCTTTGAAGAGCCAAGGAGTGCAGGCAGCCTGGAAGCTGGAAAAAGCATGGAAATGGAATGTCCCCCAGAGCCTCCAGAAGGAACCAGCCCTACTGAGTCTTTGATTTTAGCCCAGTGAGACCCATGTCAGGCTTCTAACCTCCAGAACCATAAGATAATAAATTGGTGCTGTTTAAGCCACTAAGTTTGTGATAATTTGCTATAGTAGCGACAGAGAACTAACACAAATGGCAACAGGTTTCACCTCAGAGGCCACATCTGCCTGGGTGGTAACGGCTTCCTAGATCCCAGTCCCGAAGACAGCAAGGCCTCATCCATCTTGGGTGAAGATGTTCATGACCGGGTCAGTTTTCCATGCTGAATACAAATTACCACAAATTCAGGGAATCTGGGCACAGCTTAGTTGGGTCCCTGCTCAGGGTCTCACAAAGCTGCAAACAGGGTGGGGCTGGGCTGGGTTCTCAGCCGGAGGCTCAACCAGGGAAGAACCATGTCCAAGCTCACTGCTGTGGCTGTGGGCAGCATTCATATGACTGAGGCTCTGGTTCCTCACTGGTTGTCAGCCCTCAAGTCCTGGAGGCACCGGCAGGTCTCTGCCACGTGGCCTGCTCCATAAGCAGTTCACAACATGGCTGCTTGTTTCTGCGAGGGAGAGTCTCTCTCCAGTTTGCTGAGACAGAGTCTTATATAATGTAACCCAATCAAAGGAGTGACATCCCACCACCTGCCATATTCTGTTGGCCAGAAGCATGTCACAGGTGCCACCCACACTCAAGGAGAGGGGTATAAAACCAAGCGACAGAGACCATGGGACTGTTGTAGAGTTCTGCCTGTTGCAACTATTGCTGAGAGATCTCTGTCTGACAAGAGGGGTTGGGGGTTGTGGCACATGAGCTGCTTATTTGTACATTTTGACCTGTGTTAGTAGCTCTCAACCCAGGCTATCAATTAAAATTGTTACCACACCAGGTCCATTTTTGCCCGCCGCCCAGAAAGCCAATCACTGAGACGACGCGATTGCAGAGAGAGAGGGTTTAATCACAAGGCAGCCAAGTGAGGAAACTGGAGAACAAGTCTCAAATCCACCTCCCCGAAAACAGGGACTCAGGGGTATTTGTGGGGAAGGGGGCAAGGTGGTCTGAAATGATTGGAGGTGAGGAGAGATGAGGTAACTGATGATCTGCGCAAGGTAGTCAGGCTTCATGTCTCTTCGTAGGACACATCTTCACAGAATGGCGACATTAGCATGCCCTGAGGGTGAGTTCCAACCTCCTGTGGTCAAAAGGGCCCAGTTGATGGGTGGGTGGTCTCAATCCAGCCCAAGTGGACAACGGGTTCAGTTCCTGAAAAAAATAGCTCAAACACCCATTACCATGGTGACCCAGGCTCCAGGGAGATGTCATCTACAGGAACCTAGTGGGAGTCAGATAGCATATTGCCCAAACAGCACAGTTAACAATGAGTAAGTTTATCCCACAGATTTAAGTCCTCGCCTTCCATTCTGATAAGTTTCTAGGTAAGGCCATCCCCCCTTCTTCCTGGTGCAGGGAAGAAGAGACCTTTACAAATGGAGATTTTCTTTGCAAATATAAATGTCTCTCATAAAGGGTAACTAGAACTAAGAATGGGCTTAGCACGACCCACCCAGGTACGCAGAGATGTTTATGATAATGGCCTTTTCGGGCTCCAGGCCTCCCATCCCAAACTCCTTTGGTCAGTTAGTGGGGGTGGGGTCAAAATGTCATTCAGGCAGAGACATATTTTGAGTTCGCAAATTCCAATCCCCCATAGTTACCAGCTGCTTAATCATCAACGACTGTTTGCCGGTTTCAGAATCAACTGGGTTGATTTTCTTTTTAAATGTAGAAGCCCAGTTAACACTGGAACAATTAAATTAGAATAACTGAGCATCAATGTATTTAAAAGCCTCCTCCCACCACACCCGTATAGCTCTCACAGGCAGCCTAGGTTGCATCGTGGTTTCCTGGAGGAAAGAACCATTGCTTGTCTCCCAGAGGCTGGATCACAGTGGGGGACAGGGCTAAGGCGCAAGATGGCACCAAAGCTGGTGGAGTGGATGAGCAGAAGGAGAAGGAAGAGTGGCCCAGGGACAGAGATGACAAAATTCATGCAAATTGATCAGGAAGAGCTGTGCTCAGACCAGTTGCTTTTCTTTTCTCTTCTGGGCATGGAGGCCTCCAGGGAGTGCGGCCTCTGTGAGCAAGATCTCAGAGCAGGGCTGTCCCATCCCCACTCCCAGTCCCACTAAGGTGGACAGAGCACCCTCACCAGGAACTGTTACCGAACCAGGTTCCTCTTGCCCACTGCCCAGAAAGCCAATCAGCGAGACAACGAGATTGCAGAGAGAGAGAGTTTGATCACAAGGCAGCCACGTGAGGAAACAGGAGAATGAGTCTCAAATCCACTTCAGGGATATTTATCTGGAAGGGGGTAAGGTGGTCTGAAATGTGGAGACAGATGATTGGAGGTGAGGAGAGGTGAGGTAACTGATGATCTGCGCAGGCGTAGTCAGACTTCATGCCTTTTCATAGGATGCATGTTCACACAACGGCGGCGTTGACATGACCCGAGGGTGGAGTTTTTAGCCTCTTGACGTCAAAAGGTCGCTTATCAGACATCTGCGAGGGCCCATTTGATGAGTGGGTGGTCTCAACCAGCCTGAAGTGGACAAGTGGTTCTAATTCTGCAAAACAGCTCAAATGTCCATTACCATGGTGACCCAGGCTTCAAGGAGATGTTATCTATAGGAATCTAGTGGGAGTCGGATAGCATGTTGCCTAAATAGCACAGTTAACAATGGGCAGGTAAACAGCTAAAAGCTATAGCCAGTAATTGCAAAAAGGAAAAAAAAAACTTTAGTTCCTAGTTACTTAATCATCAATGGCTAACCGTTTGCGGTTTCAGAACCCACAGAAGACCCGGCCACAGCGTCAAGGGTGTTGATAAATAAATGGCAAGCAATAGGATATATTGGAGCATATGAGGAAGCCATTTGGGGTAAAACTAATTTGGCCTGAGTTTGTTTTTCCAAAAGGGCCTGTCGCCTGCATTGTGTATCTGCTTTGCCATGTCCCAAAGAGAAGAGTAAATGCCCTTAAGGATGCAACTTCCCCCACATTGGCATTTCCTTAAGGATAAGCATTTCTCCCTAGGCTAGGATTTGATTGCTGCACCCATCCTGTGACCACCCAGCTTGAGACCACAGACCTGACACCAGCTATGCCCATCGAGACAGCAGACCTGCTCCCTGCTGTGTCCATCAATAGCTATTCTGGCAGGGCGATCTGGCAGGACGATCTTATGGCTATTGTAAAAGGGACATTGCAATCATATGTGATACATGCTCTTTGATGGTATATAACCGCTCTGTACACCCCACTTCTTTGGTGCCCTTCCTTCCTTAGGGAAGGAATGCCCCGGGCTATGGTCCTCAAATGTTGGCTCATAATAAATTCACCCCACTTTTGATTTATAGATTGATTATGGATTATTTACATTGACAGTGTGATGCAAGCATTATGTTTCTTAGGATTGTTTTCAGCGTGTTTTAATTTTAAGGGATTTTCACACTGTACTCCTTATTAGAGGTATGCTCCTTTCAATATAAATAGTGGTAGACAGACAGACAGATAGACAGAGAGACAGACAGACAGAGAGATAGAGAGATTATTTTATTTAAGAGCTTTGATGTGAAAGATGTATCCATTTACTCTGGAGGTTACATGAGCCTAGAACACGGCCAAATACCAGGGAGCACACGGGGGCCCCAGGTCCCAAGGCTGGAGCTCTAAGCCCATGTGTGTCCTACCCTTGCCACGTGCTCTAGCCTCACCCGGGTCGCTGTCACATCCTGACCCTTGTTTTCATTCCCGTTGCCTCCCCTTTCTCAGCCTCTCTAGTTCTCTGCCCCGCTGCTCTAATTTCGTGCCATTGTGGGCCTCTGAAACTCTCTTTGAAAGAGGAGGGAGCCTAGAAGATGCATAACCAAGGTGGCTCCGTTAGCTAGGAGCTTGAGTTACACGGGGGCCCATGGGGGCTATTATGTGCCGGACTGCGAAGGTCTTCACACCCTCCCCTTCACTCCATACCAACAGCGTAGGTGTTACTCTGATTTGATAAAGGACAGAGAGGCCAGAAGGTTGATGTATATATGCCTGTGCACTTGCGCAGTGACATGATCCGGTCGGACCCAACATGAGTGCAGAGCCACAAGAGTGTCATCTAACTTTGGAGACACCCAGGCAGTTTAGAGCGCATGCGTGGAGGCGGCGGGCCCGCCACATTGGGCAGGAAGGCCTTGAGTGGTTAGTGATTGATTAGTGATGCTGTGATTGGTGATGCTGGCATGGCAACCAAGGGGGAAGCGCAGGGAAGGTGGTCACAGCATCAGACCCTTTCCCGAGTTAGGGCAAGGGCAGCGCAAGCGTGTGGCCTGGGGCAGAGAGACAGTGAAAAAACCGCAACCACAATAATAATAATACTACAATAAAAGCAACAGTCGTACCTGGTGAGGTGCCGCTTTTCCTGGGCTTGTGTCTGCTTGCTTGTTTCCCTTTTATCCTCCTTGAACTTCCTTGTATTTCTCCATAGATGTCTGCAGACCCTTGGAAATGCGGCATGTGGTGATTCCAAGAGGAATTTTTTAAAACTGTCAGAATTGGATTTAGTGGATCCATTTTAAGATGGAGTCAGAGCTGCCTTTCCAGAGAAACTGCCTTGCTGTTCTGAACCTTGCACAGGGCCAAACCTCTGGACTGGGCCAAAATGGCAACTGTTTTAGAAGCCGTTATTTGAGACGTCAGCAGGAGAACGGACGTCCTGATCACAAAGACTGAGGACTTTCAGAAGATAGAATCAATAGTCAATTGATGTTTAGCCGGGACTAGCTCTCTGCCTCCAACTCCAATTAGAATTCTTTTACTATAACCTCCCTTCTTTGCCTTTAAGACCCCCTGACTTTTACTCCCTAGCGGGACACTATTTGGGTTTCTACCTAAATCTGTGCTCCCGAATTGCAGTTCTTGAGACCCCAAATATACTTTTTGCTTTTCTTGCAGTTTATGCCTCTTATTTGTTGACAAAACTAATATTTTGCCAGATAGAAAAATGCCAGTCCTCATTGCAGTGTAAAATGACAATTCAAAGACTATTTTGTAGTCTAAAACTTCAAGGTTTAAAGTTAGAATTACTTGACTCTAACACCTTTCCTGAAGTCTTCCTAAAGGCCCAGGAGACCACGGGGCTCCTGAGAGAGCCTGAGGTGACCCCAGGCACCGAGCCTTTCAAAGCTTCTTGCTTTCTCTTAGAAGGGCATTCTCAATTTTTCTTAAAAACGCCTTAAGATTTGTCTTCTACCAAACAATATGACTGCATTTGTTTTAACATTAAAAGTATCAATTTTCTGGAGCTGGCCTGGTGGCGTAGTGGTTAAATATGCGCGCTCCACTTCGGTGGCCTGGGGTTTGCATTTTCGGATCCTGGGCACTGACCTACACACCGCTCATCAAGCCATGCTGTGGTGGCATCCCATATACAAAACAGAGGAAGATGGGCACAGATGTTAGCACAGGGCTAATCTTCCTCAAGCAAAAAAAGAGAAAGATTGGGAACAGATGTTAGCTCAGGGCCAATCTTCTTCACCAAAAAAAAAAGTATCAATTTTGTATATATTTCAGTAAAGAGCAAAGAACATGGTAACATCTAGGTTAAACCACTCTGCATGGGCCGTAGTCTCCTCATGTGTAAAATTGTTGTGGTAAAAAGAACCAGACACACAGGATTGTTTGGAAGATTAGATGCGGAAACTCAAGCAAAGGACAGAGCATAATTCCTGGCACAGCGTAAGGACACCACGGATATTATCCTCCAGGGAGTGGCACCACTGCTATCCCCTGACATCACATCATCCCGTGACGTGGTGAGGACCCCACGCTGTGGCAAACTCTGGGTGAAGAGAAGAGAGCTGAGAGAGAAATGGCTGGGTGGGCACATCCTGCGTCAGCCCCGGTGCTGGGTCACCTCTGTCTACACTTCAGTAGGTGTCCCATTTCACTCATCTTTCTCACCACTTCTTTTTTTTTTTTAATTTTATTTATTTATTTTCCCCCCCCAAAGATAGTTGTACATCATAGTTGCACATCCTTCTAGTTGCTGTATGTGGGACGCGGCCCCAGCATGGCCGGAGAAGCGGTGCGTCGGTGCGCGCCTGGGATCCGAACCCCGGGCCGCCAGCAGCAGAGCGCGCGCACTTAACCGCTAAGCCACAGGGCCGGCCCCTCTCACCACTTCTAATTCCTGTGCTGTTGCTTTATTTTATGTTCCTGCACAGGCCCTCATGATGCATGTTAGAAGAAGGTGGGGATAAAAATAAATTAGAATTACAGTGAAAGTCAAGAAGAATAAAGGATTCCCCGTGTTGAGGGTCTCATTCATTCAGTCAGTCGCTCCACCCACTCACGCGCTCCACAGGTGTGTACTGAGCACCGACCGCGTGTGGGGTGAGGAGCTGGGGACGCAGCAGTGAACACAACAGACACAGTTCTGCCCTCATGGAGCTCGCAGCCCCACTGGGCAGGCAGACAATCAAATAGTCACTCAAATCAAGAGAAAGCAAAGAGAGAAATGCACACTTTTTTTGAGAGCATCAAGCAAAGCAATCTGACCTCAGGAGGCTTCTTTGAGTGAAGGACACTTGAGCTGAGGCCTGAAGATGAGAAGACCGACGAGAGAACCAAAAGTGCGTTGCTGCCTGCTCCTTTGTAGCACTGGGTGTACACCACTGTACGCTATCCCGTGACCTGTAGGTCCATCCACCAGTTGATGGATTGTTTCCACGGTCTCAAAAGTGTTTATAATTTTATAGGTTACCCAGTTTAAGGTGAGCATGACCATCTCGTGTGGCTTTCTACAGCCCGAGCAGAAATGGACCTCCTTGGCATTGGGTATTTTTAAAGGCTGCCTGGCTAACTGTAAAGTCCAGGCAAGGCAGGGAATGGTACCCAAATTGAAGAGGGAAGTAACCGTGATGATATTAACAATTAAAATACAAACAGGAGTGGTTTGGCTGCTGTGCGATAGTACTGTTTTGCCTCACAGGCAAGTGTCGATCCGGGAGGCAATCGTGTCTCCCTGGTGAATGCTGTGAGATCGCAGCCCCACTTCTCCAGCTTCCGGGTCTATCGCTCCTGTTGGAAGAGACTCTCCAGGTGCCCTGCAGAGGTGGGGCATCTAGGATGAAGGGATTTAGTGCATTGCCTAAATGTCTTTGAATTATTTTGCTTTATCTTTCAAAATCATGGAAACTTTCTATTTTAGCTACCATAACCTAGATATGTTTGTGATGAGTAAAGGGATGATATTTTTAATTTCCTTGTTTTTTAAAGTTATTTTATTTTATTTTACTTTTTTTGTAAGGAAGATTAGCCCTGAGCTAATATCCGATGCCAGTCCTCCTCTTTTTGCTGAGGAAGATTGGCCCTGAGCTACCATCTGTGCCCATCTTCCTCTACTTTATATGGGACGCCACCAAAGCATGGCTTGACAAGAGGTGCATCAGTGCGAGCCTGGGATCCGAACTTGCGAACCCCAAGCCACCGCATCAGAGCGCGCACACTTAATCGTTATGCCACTGGGCCGGCCCCGTAATTTCCTAATTGGAAGGTATAAGGAACATCAGGTGTGTCTTTTCACTGCACACAGTTCCAGCACATGGACAGGGACCCCTGAGGGTGAGAGACCCCAGCCTGAGAGGCCTGGGCTCAGAGCCAACGTGCAGCCCTCCCGCCGAGGGCACATGCCCAGGCCTGGAGTTGGTGGGTGTGCACAGCGTCATCCCGTCTGTTTCACGTCCTGACCCAGTCCCCATTTCTGTCCTGCTCTAATTCGCTCGTCATTGAGACTCTCTGAAACCCTCCCTGAGACAAGAGGGCGTATGAATAAACAGGCAACAAAGGTGATCTGACTAAATATGAGCTCCCACTTCTCCGGTGGTATTGTGTGCCAGGTCTGTGCGAGGCACTTGTCACACTCTCTGCCATGTAATCCTGCAAAGTAGACATGCTCATTAGACAGAGGACACTGTGGCCAGGAAGTTTAATTAATTTACAAGTGGTCACGCAGCTGCCCCCGTGTCATTGATCCAGCATTGTTCTGACCCCGGGTCACATCATATTTGGGGCAAAGGTTTGGAGGGTAATTACTCTCATCTCATGTGCACTGGGAAAATAACCGACTTATAGGTTTTTATACCACTCTCTTAGGGAGCCACCTCACCACAAGGAGAAATAAACCCAATTATTCAACGATAAGTGTGTTCCTGGATAGAGACACAGGCTTCAGTGGCCTGTTCTAATGGTGACCCACACCCCTGACCTGCACACTGCAGAGGCTGTGGCTGGGCACCAGAACAGCCAGGACTGTTGCATGGACCAAAGGGAAGATGATGATCAAATAACAAGTAATGATAATATTAATGAGCACAAGAATAGCAGACACGGAGAAGTTACATTTCTCAGAAAAACTTTTTTCTTTTATTCGATGGACATAGTAAAACTTGTCTCAAGAATACCTGATAAAGGAGTCTTCTGGTAGGGGTTGAATTGTGTTCCCCTCCAAGTTCATATGTTGAAGTCCTAAAACCCCAGTACCTCAGAATGTGAGCTTATTTGGAAATAGGATCATTGCTAAGATGAGGTCATACTAGAGTAGGTTGGCCCCCTAATTTAATAAGACTAGTGTCCTTTAAAAAGCGGAAATTTGGACACGGCCCACACAGAGGGGGGATGATATGGAGATGCATGGGGAACGCCATGAAATATGAAGACCCACCAACAAGCCAGGAATGCCTGAGGCTCCCAGAATCCAGGAGAGAGGCTGGAACAGATCCTTCTCACGCCCTCAGAAGGAACCACCCCTGCTGACACCTTGGTCTCGGGACTTCTGGCTCCAGAACCGTGAGATAATGCATTTCTGTTGTTCTGAGCCACCCAGTTTGTGGTCCTTCGTTACGGCAGCCCTAGCAACGCAGTCCATCTGTGGACCCACGGCAGTGTGCAAAGAATTCTAGAAGAAAATTCCCAACAAATCATGTATTTAAAGAAAAATTCATATCAGTGTTAACTTTTAAATTCTTACCAAACATATAAAAAAATTATCCTCAAAATCCCAATGGAAAGATATTTTCACAATTTAATACTTTTGATTCTTAAATGCAGGTTTTTAACCCTGGGGTCTCCAGATCTGTCCTGAGGGTTTTGATTTTTATTTTCATTTGAGAGTGAAGTTTTTTAGGTTTGAGGGGCACAAGTGCCACTCTGTGGGGTCCTCTAAGATGGTTTAGAGCTGGAGAAGCAACTCAGGTTGGTGGCCGAGAAGATGGATTCCGGGACCAGGTGGCCTGGCTTCCAGTCTCAGCCCCATCACTGAGTGGCTTACCCAACCTTTCTATGCCTCAGTTATCCCATCTGGAAACAGGGCTATGAACAGTAGTTTACCTCATAGTGCGCTGGTGAGGATTAAATGTGTTGATATATGTGTGGTTGGCTGAGTAATGCCCCCTCCAAATACACCCACGTCCTAATCCTGGGAACCTGTGAGTGTGACCACAGGAAAAAGCATCTTTGTAGACATGAGTAAGTTAAGGATCTTGAGATGGGGAGATGATCCGGGTGGACCCTCAAGGCAGCCACATGTATCGTTTTAAGAGGGAGGCGGAGGGAGATTTGACACAGAGGAGAAGATGATCTGAAGACAAGGCAGAGAGACTTGAAGACGCTGGCCTTGAAGGTTGGAGTTGTGGACGGGGCCACAGGCCAAGGAATGCTGCAGCCACCAGGAACCAGGAGGGTCAGGGAACGGATTCTGCCCTGGGGCCTCCAGAGGGGGCGCAGCCCTGCCGACACCATGATTTCAGACTTCAGCTCCAGAACTGTGAGACGATAATTTTCTGTTGTTTTAAGCCACCTGGTTTGTAGTAATTTGTTATGGTGGCTGCAGGAATTATTACCACTTGAAGAGGCTTTAGTGCAGGGTTTCTCGATCTTGACAATATTGACATTGGGGTTACTCTCTGTGGTGAGGTGTCCTGTGCACTGTAGGGCATTTAGCAGCACCCCTGCCTCTACCGAGTAGATGCCAGTAGGATGCACCCCTTTGATGTGACAACCAGAAATGTCTCCTGATGTTGCCAAATGTCCCCAGGGGGCAGAACTGCCCCTGTTTGAGAACCACAGAGCTAGGACGGTGCCTGGAACTTGGTGAGCACTCGGGATGACCACTGGGTATTATTTTCATCATCACTGTCTCTCCTCTTGGCAGAGCTGAAGGCTGCTCTTTCCCACAAAGACTCCCTGGGTCAGAGGAGACCTCAGGATCCCACCTGCGAGGACATGGTTGGGGGGACATGGTGGTGGGGACATGGTGGTGGGGGAGAAGGAGAGAGACTGAATGCTCTGAAAGCAAACACCAATTCCTAGGGAATCCTTCTGTTTTCCTAAGAAAAACGCATTCGAATTGAGTATTCTACAGGATGTTACAACTGCATTGGTGCTCATATGAAAAGAATTTCTTTAAATCCTTGAAAGAAATTCCCACCCGGGGCACTGAAGGGCGGCACAGGGGAGGATGATGGTGGGGCCGCTGTCACCACACGGGGGGCTTTACAGACCCATAGCATGTGCCTTGGTCTTTGAGTCTCAGCTCCCTTGGGGGACAATGGGGACACAGGGCTGCTGTGTGAGTAGAAGGAGGTAATTCCCAAATAGTGGCAGGAACACAGTAAGTCCTTCCACAAAGGTCAGCTGATATCATCGGCACTGAGGAAAATGCACTATTTTCACCCAAACTCTAAACGACAGGACCAAATGCTCAGGGAAGTGGGAAACCCCTCTTTGAGAAATTAGAGTCCAGTTAGCAACGCTCACAGGCTGAGAAGGTGTGAGCTCAGGCTAGAGCGGGATGAAGGGGGTTTGCGCGTCTCAGTCCAGAGAGAATTGAGCCCCCTCCTCTAAACGCGTCATGCAGGAACGGGCAGAGGCTGTCTGTGTGTGCACAGAGGGCTCCCGGCCTCCACGCTCACTTGCTGGACTCGGAGGGACAGAAGGACCAGGGTCCCTGCAGCTGGCCCAGCCCAGTCAGTGAACAGGGGTGCAGAGAGCTCTCCTAGGAGCGCCCCAAGCTCCTCTCCACCTCCTCGCTCACGCCCCTCAGCCCCAGTCTGCGTCAAGGGTAACATCCTTCCGGGAGCATGTAGGCTGTTGGGGTTCAAGGTCTCAGCCAGAGGGTGAGCTTTTTAAATTCTCCTTTTGTGTCCCTCATCTCTGTGCCTCAACCCATAAAGTGTGGGTGGGGTGCCCCATTTCTGCACCTTAGAGCCATCTACAGTGGTTGTATTGGGGGGCTGGTCACACGCCAGTGGAATGACTAAGTGCACGGCCTGTTAAGTTGGATGGTCGGTTCATCCAGTTGGCTGATATAGCCCCACCCCTAACCCAGGACCCAGGCTGAGGAGGTGCCCACATGTGAATATTGGGGGTCTGAAGAGGAGGCAAAGAACATGTCATTGCAAGAAGCTAGAGGAACATTCAGAGTTGGGTTTGAAGTGAGGAGGAGTCAGTGTTTGGTTGGAACTGGACAGAGGAGGGAAAGTATTTGAGAGAGAAAGCAGGAAGCAGAGATGGAGAACTGCGCTGTGGTCCTCAGGACAAGACCAGTCTGCCCCTGTGGTCCCTGGTGTGTCCTCATGGTCCCCAGTCTGTCCCCGTGGTTCCCATCTGCCCCATGGTGCCCACGACAGGGACACCTCAGGACCGTGCTCACTTTGGTTTTCATCCAGATCTCCAGGGGGAATAAAACAAGTTACCCTGACTTAACACAAGAGCTTACAACACCACTTTCTGAACCTGTGCGTGGGGAGACAGTAGCCCTGAATTAGACCCTGCCTGGTTCAAGTTTCAGTTCGTGGATGACCACATCTGGACTGGCAAATGATTCACTATGTGAGGGTGAGGCATGGCGAATGGGTCCTTCTCACAATGCATGTGGCCCCTGGTAACAGCTGCCGGGAGTGCAATGTTGACCATAAGATGCTTCCTTCTGGCTCAGAGGGAAGGCGGTGATGCTGGCTGTCCACTCCAGGTGGTGGAGCAGTTCTTTCACACTCTTGGGTCTAGGGCAGTGGCTCGATACATTAGGACCACCTGAGACTGTGAATCACTCCATGCTTGGCCCCACTCTGTCTGCTTAAGTCAGGCTCTCAGGGAGTAAAACTTAGCACCAATATGTTCTCAAATCCATCCCATGGGAGACTGACAAGCAGCCAGGCTGCAGAACACTGGCAGGAGGACAGCCCCTCCGGCACAAGAAACCACAGAACCCCAGAATCACAGAAGCGTGGAAACGGGAGGGAGGAAGCAGGGCTCCAAACTGACTTGAGACCAAGGAGGGGGTGAGGGGGAATAACAGCAACAATCCTAATGTCAAAAAACATCCAGAACAGTCACGCTACCGCACAGCTGCCTTGCATCCGCGAGCGCTGTGAACTGTGGAGCTGATTGTTTCTAAAGGCTGCTGGGCAAAGCTTGACCGATTTTCCCATCAAAGTCCTCCTGAGTCAGACAACTAGACCTCACCAGCTTCCCTGCTGAGTTCTGGAGTAACAGAACGAAAGCCTTCAATTTCCTTCATTTTTTCCCATGAGCTCTAAAATTAATGGAAATTTCATGTTTTACTTCCTCATAAGGGCATGTTTCTTTGGGTATAAAATAATGGCATTTTTTTAATCTTCCAAGTTTCAAGTTAGAAGATGCACCAGGTTTGTCCTGGGGTTTTATATCACCCCAGCCTGACACCAAGTGACCTGAGGGTAAGGGGACCCTCGTCTGAAAAGCACAGGCTCAAAGCCCATCCCCCTCTGGCAGGGACCCACGAAGGGAGGAGGGAGGGTGATTGATGCTCCTGCCCCTCTGGTCACCTGGGTCCTCACCTTTGAGTTCATTCCTGTTGCTTCACTTTCTTGCTCATCCCACCTTTCGAATTTACATCCATGGTACGCATCCAGACCCCGCTCTGAGTGGAGAGGGGAGAGAAACAAATATAACAACGGTGGTTTGATTAAAACAGCTCCCACTTATGAAGGGCTTCTCATTGGCTCTCCCGCTGAGCCCACCCAGCACTCACTGGGGGTGTTCATCCCCATTTGAGAGAGGACCCCGACATCAGAGAGGTTAACTCGTTTACGTGAGATCGTGTGGCTGGTGGAGGTGCACTGATCCGGACACCTTTGCCAGCAGGTCAGACAGGGACCAGCGTAGAAATCTGAGTCCATGGTGTAGGTGGGGCGGGAAACAGGCTCCATCTACAGGGAGCACACAATGGAGAACGGTGGACTTCTTTCAGGCCCACTGGGTAAATGGGGTGTGATTGATTAGTGATGTCTGACAAGAGTAGGCGAGGGGGGAGTGGCTGCACTTCCACTTTTATTATCGACTCGGCTCTAAATAGACTCATGCTGTCCAATCAACCGGAAAGAGGGAGTGGCCAGGCCAAAGAGTTTGAGTCAGCAGTATCAACCTTGACTAGGGACACTGTGTTTATTTTTCCTGAGCAATAGTTTTGCTTTATCCTGAAGGATACTGTCAGTCACGCGTCACAGTGTTTCTCAAACTGGTGACTGCAGACCCAAGAGATGTGTGCATGTACTCCAGGGGGCAGTTTCATGATATGCTTTGTAATTTTCTGGCTTCATTTTGGTAGTAATCTTTTAAAGTATTTTTTTTTTTTTTAGATTTTATTTATTTATTTTCTCCCCCCAAAGCCCCAGTAGATAGTTGTGTGTCATAGCTGCACATCCTTCCAGTTGCTGCACGTGGGACGCGGCCTCAGCACGGCCAGAGAAGCAGCGCGTCGGTGCGAGCCTGGGATCCGAACCCGGGTCGCCAGCAGCGGAGCGCACTCACTTAACCACTAAGCCACGGGGCCGGCCCTGGTAGTAATCTTTTAACAGCTTTTTTTTTTTTTTAAACAAGTTGAAAGATAAATCTGTTCTGTTGAATTGTTCATTTACAATTGAAGGGCATTTTCCATCCTCTAAAACTTGAGATTCTTAAATCAGTAGATTTTAGCCTGGGGTCCTGAGATATGTTTAAGGCTCTTTGCAACTTCTTTTCCTCTAAAAGAAAATTTGCTCAAGTTTCAGAAATATCAATGGAACTGATCAAATTACACCATAATGGCTGAGAGAAAACTGACAGTTTTGTATTTCTGTGTTCTCCATTAAGGTGTCCCAGAGGCACAGGAACACCTTCCCCCCACTTCCTGCTAGCAGGTCTGGATGGAAGGAAGGAGCCTGACACAATGATACAAAGTCACAAATTTTTGATGTTTCTTCAAAATGCATTCAAAGTTTGTATTCCATTACACAACTCAACTGCATTTATTTAAATGGAAAATTTGTTTTTTATAAGACTTCATATAAAATAGGTTCTCAATAAAATCAAGACAGTAGAGTATATATTAGTTGAGAGCACTGGTCTGGGAGATACACATCAGGGGTTAAATCCTGGCTCTGCTTTTCATTAGTTCTATTGTTAAAGCCATAAGAAGGGCCTTTAACTTCATTGTGCCTCAGTCTACCCACATCAGTAACATCAGGGTAATAGTTGCATCTATATCACAGGACCATTGTTAGGATTAAAAGACATAATCCATAGAATCAAGCTAGACAGAGTAAACACTGTGTAGAACTGTTAGTGACTCTGTTAACTGCGCAAAGGTCATGATCTCCTTGCTACAAGACAAAAGCCAATCGTTAAGAGGCAAGATGGTGGCAGAGAAAGGGCATTTATTGAGCGATAAACTAGCAAATCAGAAGATAGTGGACTAGTGTCCTAAAGAACCAGCTTAAGGGGGGGGCACAGAATCTTGAAGCAGTTATATAGGCCAGTGGGTTACAGGGGAGAGGGTTAGGACAATGGGTTATAGGGGAGAGGTTTAGGAATGTTGACCCTCTGGTGTTACAGACTGGGAGTCGCCACATCAATGATCTTTCAGTTGTCATTGATGATGGCTAGCGACATAGACTCTCTGTTCAGGGGTCATCACATCCCTAAGGAACTCAAAAGAACAAAGTTATCATCTTATCGCAGCTGGGAGGTACGTACACAAGCAGGGATCATAAAATCTACAGAGCAGGTAGGTCTCCTGGAGGGTGCAGACCCAGCCGGGTTAGTTAGTCAGAGGTCATTCAAAGTTACAATAGGGCTTCTTTTCTACAATATGGCTTCCCTTATGTCAACCTTGTGTTGAGCCAGTAACAATTCCCGTATTCTCGGGAGATGCACCGTATCATTCGACAGCTTCCCCAGCCCTCGGCATGTGGCCAGTGCTCCTTGCAGGACAAACCCCAATTTGATAAGAATGAGTTTAGAAAGAAATCAGCGGTCCCTTCTGGCAAGTATGTATTTCTCATTCCTGGTGTCAGTTGATGGTACTGTCCATTTCTCCCCTTTGCCTCATTTCTAATGGTCTTTATCACCCATTTCTAATTTTTGGTTTTTTTGCTATATTTTATATTTCTATATGACCATTTAAGCCAGCTTTAAATGGCTTACCTTTATTGATGGTCTATCTGGCACTCGGCTAGATGTGTTCCATTCATTCCATTGCATCTTCAAGACAATAGTCTTAGGTAGAAATTATTGCCCATATTTTACAGCAGCGATCCGTGTGCCCAAAGAGTTTATGTAAGCTGCCCTCAACCATATGACTAATAAGCACTAGAGGTGAAAAACAGAGTGGAGAAAAAATCCATTAATTCCTGTATTCACATAAGAAACAAAACAACATGACACAGATAAGAGGGAGAGAAAGAGACAAAGAGAGAGAGCACAAACATCCAACATCAGGAAAGAAAAATAGAACATTTTTGTCATACAGACATTGAGAAGGTGAGAGACCCGGAATAGCCAAAGCAATTCTGAGAAAAAAGATCAAAGCTTGAGGTATCACGCTCCCTGATTTCTAAATATACTACAAAGCTATAATAATCAAAACAGCATGGTACTGGCAGAGAAACACACACACAGATCAATGGATCAGAATTGAACCCAGAAATAAACCCACACATCTATGGATGTGTGTAATTTTCAACAAAGAAGCCAAGAACATGCAATGGAGAGAAAAAAGTCTCTTCAATAAATGGTGCTGGGAAAACTGGACAGCTACATGCACAAGAATGAGAATAGACCATTATCTTACATCACACACAAAAATTAACTCAAGAGGGATTAAAGACATGAATGTAAGACCTGAAACCAGAAAACTCCTAGAAGAAAACATAGGCAGTGTGCTCTTTGACATCGGTCTTAGCAGTATCTTTTTGAATACCATGTCTCACCAGGCAAGGGAAACAAAAGATAAAGTAAACAAATGGGACTACATGAGACTAAAAAGCTTCTCCACAGCAAAGGAAACCATGAACAAAACGGAAAGACAACCTAACAATTGAGAGAAAATGTTTGCAAATCATATATCCAATAAGGGGTTAATATCCAAAATATATAAGGAACTCATACAACTCAACAACAAAAAAACAAATGACCTGATCAAAAAATGGGCAGAGGATATGAACAGACATTTGTCCAAAGAAGATACACAGATGGCCGAAAGGCACATGAAATGATGTGCAACATCACTAATTATTAGGGAAATACAAATCAAAACTACAATGAGATATCACCTCACACCCATCAGAATGGCTATTATTAACAACACAAGAAATAACAAGCGTTGGAGAGAATGTGGAGAAAAGGGAGCCCTCATATACTGCTGGTGGGAATGTAACTGGTACAGCCACTAAAGAAAACAGTATAGAGATTTCTCAAAAAATTAAGAATAGAACTACCATGTGATCCAGCTATTCCATCTCTGGGTATTTATCCAAAGAACACAAAAACGCTCATTCGAAAAGGTACATGCACCCCAATGTTCATTGCAGCATTATTCACAATAGCCAAGACTTTGAAGCAACCTAAGTGCCAATCAGTGGATGAATGGATAAAGAAGATGTGGTATATATACACAATGGAATACTCAACCATAAAAAAGGATGACATCTTGCCATTTGTGACAACACGGATGGACCTTGAAGGTATTATGCTAACTGAAATAAGTCAGACAGAGAAATACAACTACCATATGACTTCAATTGTGTGTAAGATAAACAAACAAACACATAAATATGGAGAACAGGTTGGTGGTTAACAGAGGGAAAGGGAGCAGGGGGAGGGTGAAAGGGGTAAAGGGGCACATTTGTTCGGTGAAAGATGGAAACTAGACTTTTGGTGGTGAACACGACGTAGTCTCTACAGAAGTCAAAATATAATGATATACACCTGAAATTTATGTAATGTTATAAACCAATGTGACCGCAATAGAAAAAAATTTAAAAAAGAAGAAGATGAGAGGATAATATGAAAACCGCTGTGCCAAGAAGATTGAAAATTCTGATAATGGGCAAATTTTAAAAAATAGCCACACGTTATTAAAACTGACATAAGAAGAACCAAAAATCTGAATAACTCTACAACCTTTCTAGAAAGAAAATCCCAGACCCAGGTGGTTTCATTAATGAAATTTACCAAACTCATAAAGAGGAAATAATGCCAATATTGCATAGACTTCTGGAGAGAATTAAAAAGAATTATTTGCCATCTTGTTTTATGTAGCCAGTATAACATTTATACTAAACCTGACATGGCCTTAAGGATGGGCCAATCTCACTTGGAAACAAAAATGCAAAAACTCCAAATAAAATATTAGCAACCTGAATCCAGTGATACACGAACAGGAGACTGTATCACGCTGAGCAGAAAGAGTTAACACAGCGGCCGAAACTGCTGTCCTTGAAAAGCCCTGCTTCAAGGTGCCCTGGGCTGGCATGTGGGAGCTTGGGTTTCGGGAGGGTTCTCACTGTTAACTGACAGTGGCTCTCTGCACCGACACTATTCATACAAACAATGTGGTCTATGCTGAGCACCTGCCTTCCCTCTGGGAGTCTGCAATTTGGCCTTTGCTGGACAGAGGGTGCCTGCCTGACCAGGCTCCAGTGAAAACCCTGGGCGCCGAGTCTCCAGCAATCTTCCCCGGCTGGCAGCACTTCACACTCGTCGTCACCACTCGTTGCTGGAGCTGAGCGTGTCCTGTGTGACTCCACCAGGAGAGACCCTTGGATGCTCGTGTCTGCTTCCCCAGACTTCACCCCATGCGTCTTTTCCCTTTGCCAGCTCTGCTCTGAGTCTTTTCGCTGTAATACATCACAGCTGTGAGGACGATGACATTCTGAGTCCTCCTAGCAATCCTGGGGGTGGTCTTGGGGACCCCCACACACACCCAAGTTGGTTTTATTCCAGAAATGCAAGGCTGGCTCACCATTTGAAAATCAAGAGTGGAATTCCCCTCATCTTCAGGATAAAAATCATACGCTTCTTTCAATAAAGCAGAAAAAGGTTTTGATAAAAGTCAAAATCTAGTCACCCTAAAATTCCTTAGAAAATTAAGAATAGAAAGAAATCTTTGTCTGATGAAAAGTATCACAAACAATAACAACAACAACAAAGACCACCACGCGGCAAACGTCACACTGCAGCATGGAATGTGGACAGCCTTTCTTTGATGTGGGGCGTGAGCCGAGGATGCCCACCTCATCACCACTTCTGTTCAACGCTGTCCTGGGGATTCTGGCCAGTGGACAAAGATGGGAAATGAAGTATAATATAAGAATTGGAAAGGTGGAAACAAAGGCCATGTTCTCAGACCACATGATCGTTGGCAAGCTGACTCCACCACATGGAAATGCCATGAACAGTGAAGTCAATCAGGAAGAAGAACAATGAGGCAGTGGCCTTGCTGTACTGGACCTCCAGACTAATGATAAAGCTCCAGTAATTCATACAGTAGGGTATCGAGAGGAGGAGAAGTAACTGGGTCTATGAAAGAGAAGAGAGGATCAGAAACAGACCCCCATATTTACGGATATATGACTTACGATAAAAGTGATACTGCAAAGCAGCATGTAATGACATCCTTTTTAATAAATTGTGCTGCATCCGTTAGATATCCAACATAAAAAATAAATAAGAATCTCCACCACTACTTCATACGATACGCAAAGATCAATTCCAGCAAAAATGTGTGAACAGTGCACCAAGAGACATGGTACATAAGAGAAAACAAAGCTTCTAAAAGATCATAAAAGAGACTTTCTTCATGATCTTGAAGTAGGAAAAGTTTTCTAAAATCAGGACACAAAAAGCACTAACTGAAGAAGAAAAAGACTGATAAACTCTTCTGCATGAATTAGGAACTTTTGATCATTAGAAAGCACCATTAAGAGATTAAAATGTCAAGTGAGGGAAGGTATTTGTGCTGCATGTAAGTGGTAAAGGGCTTGCACATAAAATATATCGTAACTGCTACAAATCACTAATTTTCAGAAACCAGACAATCAAAAAAAAGAGAAGATGGGGGCTTTGCTAGATGCTTGATAGGTAATTTACAAAAGAAGATATCCAAAGAGCCATTAAACTTATGTGAATATACTTAACTTTATTAGTAATCAGGGAAATACAAATAAAAACCAGAATGAGACAAACATCACACACCCACCAGGAAGGTTAAAACTGAAAACACTAACCAGGATGTGGAACAATTGGAACGCTCACACCGGTGTGAGGGAGAGCAGACGGGGACAACCTCTTTAGAAAACTGGCCTCATCCACCAAAGGTGAAGAGACCTGTCACCCTGGATCCTGCAGTCCCGTCCCGAGGCGTGTGCCCAATAGACACTCACACATGTGCCCGAGAGACAGGCTCCTTCCTGCTTACATCCGTGTTAGTCATAATAGCCGAAATCTACCAACAACCCCAATTTCCTTCAATAGGAGAATGGACAGATAAGTGCATATACTCATACAATGGAAACATGCAAAAATGAAAATGAATAAACGAGTGCAGGTGGTCAACGAATTATAGCCTGAGGCCGGTTTTTGTATAGCCTTTGAGCTAAGAATGGTCTCTACATGTGTAAAGAGTTATAAAAACAAAGCAAAGAAGACTGTGCAACTGAGATAGTATGTGGCTGGCAAAGCATTCACTCTCTGGCCCTCTACGAAAAGAGTTAGCCCACCCCTGAACTAGAACGACAGGCATACCGTGAACGAAATTCTCAGTTATAATGTTGAGTGGATATATCATATTTCATCCTATTTACATAAAATTTAAAAACATACAGAGAACATGAAGTTAGGGTGTTTGGGGATGCAAACTAACCAATGCTGCACCCTTGCAAACTTTGGTCCAGGTACATGTTTCTCAAACCCGGTTGTGCCTCAGCATCGCCTGAGCTGGTTTTAGAATGCACTCGTGCACGGCCCATCCCCACCCCACTACATCCCACTCCCTGGTGGTGGCTCCAAGCAGCACGTATTGCCAAAGCTTCCCAGGACGTTCTAATGAGCAGCTGGTGTAGAGCCAGTGTGGGAAAAGGCAGCCCTTCTCCGGTGGAGGAAGTCACGGGAAGCATTATTTCAGAAATGCTAACACATGGTGGGATATTGCTAATTAGTGGAACTGAGCGGGAAGAGCGGAATTACAACAATAATATTAATTAAGAAAAAAAGATGATGAAAAATCGTTAAGCTTCTGAGCAGCTCTCTCGATTTTCCTCTGAGCCACCATGAAACCTACAGGTGACGGCATTTCCTTTGAGCGGCTGCTAGCGGATTACAGCGGGGCTTCCCAGACTGTCTGTCCAAGGCCTCCTAAGGTGGGCAGAGGGCTCCCCGGAGCCAGGCACAGCCTCAGGCTCCAAGGTGCAGGGCGAGTGCCAGAGGGTTTTGCTTGTGTGTTTATTTTTTATTCTTCTGCTTCATTTTAAAAAATGTATGAGGTTCCAAACGTCATTCCCTAATAGGCATGCTTCTCTTTTTTTTTTTTTTTTTTACCATTTTAACCATTTTTTTCCCCCTCCTCAAAGTCCCAGTGTATGGTTGTACATTCTAGTTGTAAGTCCTTCTAGTTCTTCTATGTGAGCCGCCACCACAGCATGGCTGCTGACGGACAGGTGGTGTGGTTCCATGACCAGGAACCGAACCCAGCCCACCGAAGTGGAGTGTGCCAACATTTAACCACTAGGACATCAGGCCTAGCTCAACACACTTCTTTTACTATAAAAGAAATGATGTTTTCCTTTTCCAAGCTTTTGAATCAGAAGACACACAGGTGCATTGGCTTTCACAACCTCAGCACAAGAACGAGTCCCCATGGGTAAGTGGGCCTCTGTCCAGGAGGTCCCGGGGGAGGCAGGAACTGCTGTGCGTCCCTCTGACCCTAGGTCAGGGTCATCTGGTTCCATGCCCTCTCTGGGGCCTCATCTAGATTCCCAGGATAGGAGAGAGCATGCCCCAGGATGTACCCCCAGCTGCCAGGACTTGGAGATGTATTTGCATGCCTTGGATCTGGCCTCATTAACACCTGAGGGTCATGGGGCACAAGCCTTGCAGGGTGAGTAAACACATTGTCTCGGTATGGGTGGGGGACTAGCTTCGCCTCAGAGGCCATGCCTCACCCAGCAGCAGGGGCTGCCTGGACACAATGGTGAAGACCACCAGGCTCATCTTGGGCATCTGTGATTGACTGGTAATGTCTGTGTGGCAAAGGGGTGTGGGTGGCGGGACCACAGAGGCTCTTTCCCACACTTTGATCTAGAAAAACTGATTCTTGGCTCTGGCTTCAAAGAACCATATATATTTTGATAGTGAAAATGCAGCCCAGGCCCCTCCCGAGAGCTATTAAATCAGACTCTCTGGATGTGAGGCCAGAGCACCAGTGTTTGCAAACTCGTCCTGGGTGATCATCAGATGCAGCCCCTGGCTGAGAACCCTGGGTGTGGAGGGCAGCCCTTCTCCCGTGTAAAAGATCATGTGCATCATAGGCCTTACAACTAGAGGGCCCACCCTCCAGTCTTGCCAGCACCGAGGGTTTTCCAAGACAAGGGACTTTTGGGCTAAAACCAGGGACGTCCTGGGCAGACTGGGACACCTGGTCATCCCATTTATAGCAAGGCAGAGAGACTGCAGGGGTCAGAGGATGGGATGGTCCTAGGGTGACCAGCATGTCCTCATTTGCCCAGGACTTTCCCGATATTAGCAATGAAAGTCCATGCACCAGGCAACTCTCCAGTCCCAGGCAAACCGGACTGTTGGTCACCCTAGCGAGCACCCATGCTGGTGGGAGTGGGAGAGGAGGAAGGGAACAATAAAAATGACAATGACAAGAACAAGAAAGGGGCACAAGATTGATCACTTTCCTCTCTCATACAGAGATCCTGGAAGGGACCCCATCTCCCTCTGCGCATTTCTTCCTAGCCTGCCTTTGTGTTGGAATCACGAGACGGGGGAGGGAGGGCTGTAGAAATCCCCGATGCTTGGGTCCCAGCCCCAGAGGTTAGCTCCGTGTTCGTTTCCTACACGTCCGAAGGACCATAACCTGAGTGGCTTAAAACAACGGGAGTTTATTCTCTCACAGTCTGGAGGCCAGAAATCTGAAATCAAGGTGTCAGCAGCGCTGTGCCCCCTCTGAGACTCTGGGTGGCATCTGATGCCACCCTCCAGCCTCTGGTGGTGGCCAGCAATCCTTGGCGCCCTTGGCTCGCAGCTGCATCACTCCTGTCTCTGTCTGCATCGTCACAGGGCTTCTCCCCTGTGTGTCTGTCTCTTTTCCTCTTCCTGTAAGAACACTAGTCATGTTGAATTTAGGGCCCACCCTACTCCAGTGTGACCTCATATTAACTGGAAAGACCACATTTCCAAACAAGGTCACCTTCACAGGGCCATATCTTTTGAGGGGACACAGTTCAGCCCATAGCAGGCTCTCACTGGTCCGGGTGTCACTGGAGCACCTGGACTCTCAGAAGCTTCCAGGTGATTCTCACGTGCAGTGGCAGCCAGGGCGAGCCCACTCTGCGCTCCTGGCTGCCGGCCAGGCCACTGCAGGGCGCCCGCAGATCTCTGCGGCAGAGCTCTCCTATCTGGGCAGAAGGAGCCCGCCCAGAGCCTGCAGAGGGCAGCAGTGCGACCGAACGTTGGACGCTTTTGTTTCCATTTTAAAATCATGAATATTTCATGTTTATCGACTATGCATCATTGAAAAAAATTGTAGTAAAGTACACCTAACATAAAATTTACTGTCTTAACCATTTTAAGTGTACGGCTCAATGGCATGAAGTAAATTTCCGTTGTCGTGTAACCACCACCACCATCCATCTTCAGAACTTTTTCATCTTCTCAAATGGAAGCTCTGTCCCCATTAAAAACTAACTCCCATCTCCCCCTCCCTGGCCCTGGTAACCACATTCTACTTTCTGTCTCTATGAATCTGACTCCTCTAGGGACCTCCTATAAGTGGAATCATACAGTATTTGTCTTTTTGTGCCTGGCTTATTTCACAACATAATGTCCACAAGCTTGCAGCTTTTAATATAAATATACTTTTCACATCCAAATTCTTAATGAAAAGATGCCCCACGTTTGTCCTGTGGCTTTACATGGCCCCCAGCCCATGCACACGGACTCCTGGGAGTTAGGGGCCCAGGATGCGCAGCTGTGGAGCCCAGTGTATGGCCCAGGCCCCGGGCATGGACTGGGGACAGTGGCTGTCCTGTGCACCAGCCCCACCCAGGGCCCATTTCCCATCTTGGCTCTGTGCTCATTCCCTGGGCAGCCCCTTCCACTCCTATTCCAAACCACAGCCATGGGCCTGCTGCTCTAATTTATGAGCCATTGTGAGCCCAAGAAGCCCTCTTTGAAATGAAGAGAGTGTGTTAATAAACCCACAACAATGGGGATTTGGTTAAAACAGGAGTGTTATGGAGGGCCCTTCAGGTCCTTGGAGGGACTTCACACACTTTCTCCTACTCCATCCCACACCAATGCAAAAGGTGAAGGTTTATTACTCTCATTTGATAGAGGCCATTATGGCCCAAAAAGGTTAATTAGTTTTCACAGGGTCACACCACCTGGTTGAGATGAATCATTCTGGCCATATCCGGGGTGGAAAGACACAAGTGTCACCCGGGTTTGGATGGTAAATCATTTGTCCCCACTTGTCAGCTGGGATCCAAACTCACGGCTCTTGGGGTGTGGGGAGAATGTCTGCATCCTGCCTCCAGGAGCCCAGGGAAAGATGGCTGAAATGGAATAAAGATGCTGTTCAAGGGCAAGGGAGGGGAGATGGGGCCCTAACAGATGACCAACTATACTGGTTTGTCCAGCACTGGGGGTTTCCCGGGTACAGGTGGCTGAATAAGGGCTCCTCAAGGTGTCCACAGCCTCATCCCTAGAACTTGTGAAAATGTTACCTTATATGGCAGAAGGGACTTTACAAATGATTGAGTTAATGATCTTGAGATGGGGAGGTTATCCTGGATTATTCTGGTTGGCCCAATGGAATCACAAAAGTTCCTGTAAGAGGGAGGCAGGAGGATCTGAGTCAGAGAGAGATTGGAAGATGCTCTGCCGCTGGCTTTGAAGATGGAGAAAGGGGCTAGGAGCTAAGGAATGAAGGCAGTTTCCAGAAGCCAAAAAAGGCCAGGAAATGAATTCTCCCCTAAAGCTTCCAGAAGGAATGCAGCGCTGCCGAAACTATGATTTTAGCCCTGATTTGAGACCTTCCGACCTCCAAAACTATAAGAGAATACACTTGTGTTTAAGTCACTAAGTTTATAATTTGTTACAGCAGCAACAGGAAATGAATACACTGGGACATGGGACATTCATCTAAAATCAGGAAAGTCCCAGGCACACTGGGATACACTGGTCACCCTAGACCCCAGAGACCTGCAGGTAGTTGAGGGTGATTTAGAAAGACAGCCACTGTCCTTCCAGGGCTCACGGGGGACGCTGTGCATGTGGCAGCAGAGCAGAAGACGACAGGTGCCGAAATGGCAGGAATAACAATGCTGAGATGAAGAGCTGCCCTTCTGTCTTCCCCTGAGCATCTCCCTCCTGGACACCGTGACCCTGTGATCCAGTGTTTCCTAGACTGGCCCTTGGACCTGAGTGGATGGGTAGACTTTTCTGGAGGGAACGGAAACACTTTTATAGTCTAAGCTTCAGATTTGTACATCAATGTTCTCCCAACTGGACTCCCCAGACATGTTCTTGGAGTCCTGGAGAATCCTGTTTCCTTAGGGTGCAATTTGCTCAGGTTTGAGAAACACAGAAGTAGCTACTCAGGTTTGCCCTGGCGGCTACCACAAGTCTCAGGGCCGCGCTCTCCATGTTTTCTCCTGCACCTTCCTAGAGCCACCAGAAGTTGACAGCCCACTGTGAGCTCTGGAGCAGGGCAGGAGCAGTAACGTGCTGGCAGATGCTTAACAACTGGCTTTCCAGAAAATAAAAATATGTGCACATATACGTACATATGTTTATTATAAATTTTACTGACATAGAGGGATTGTAGCTAACAACCCACAAATGATAAGTGACGATACTCTATTGTAAATTTAATACAATTATAACTTCAGTATAACCTGTATTCCTTGAAAAATCCACTGTTAGCTTTTAAAATTCTATTGCCAACAATAGAGTCACATTAGTAGGCTGTGAATGAATGCTTGATTGATAGCTGATTCAGCAAAGAATGTGGCTCACAGCACTGACAAACAATTATAGTTCTGACCTGAATGTTGGCTGGTATTTTCATTTCTGTAAACTGGTAATACAAAAATGAGATAACAAAGACATATGTCAAAACTTCACTCGTTTGACAATGATGTAACGTCCTTGCTGAATTAGATAATAGTTTTCAAATACTGGAAGAATATTTTCTCAATGTTTTTGTGCTATTCACAATGTAACAGCTACAGACACGACGCATATTTAAGGTTAATTTGCATTATTAACATTTCTCCACCACTTTCTTAAGTCTAGACGATCAACAGAAGAATATAACGAGGACTGATTTCCATGGTGTAAATACTCCAATCGTAGACGATTTCAAGCCGCTAATGTGGCATCGCTGAAACTGAGTTGGGAAGAGACGTGTACCACATACAGTATTTCTAACATGCGGATGCAGTAGACATACATAACCCTAAGAACACAGATAACAGTAACAATACCGTGCGGATGCAGTAGACATACATAACCCTAAGAACACAGATAACAGTAACAATACCGTGCGGATGCAGTAGACATACATAACCCTAAGAACACAGATAACAGTAACAACACCGTGCGGATGCAGTAGACATACATAACCCTAAGAACACAGATAACAGTAACAACACCGCGCGGATGCAGTAGACATACATAACCCTAAGAACACAGATAACAGTAACAACACCGCGCGGATGCAGTAGACATACATAACCCTAAGAACACAGATAACAGTAACAACACCGCGCGGATGCAGTAGACATACATAACCCTAAGAACACAGATAACAGTAACAACACCGCGCGGATGCAGTAGACATACATAACCCTAAGAACACAGATAACAGTAACAACACCGCGCGGATGCAGTAGACATACATAACCCTAAGAACACAGATAACAGTAACAACACCGCGCGGATGCAGTAGACATACATAACCCTAAGAACACAGATAACAGTAACAACACCGCGCGGATGCAGTAGACATACATAACCCTAAGAACACAGATAACAGTAACAACACCGCGCGGATGCAGTAGACATACATAACCCTAAGAACACAGATAACAGTAACAACACCGCGCGGATGCAGTAGACATACATAACCCTAAGAACACAGATAACAGTAACAACACCGCGCGGATGCAGTAGACATACATAACCCTAAGAACACAGATAACAGTAACAACACCGCGCGGATGCAGTAGACATACATAACCCTAAGAACACAGATAACAGTAACAACACCGCGCGGATGCAGTAGACATACATAACCCTAAGAACACAGATAACAGTAACAACACCGCGCGGATGCAGTAGACATACATAACCCTAAGAACACAGATAACAGTAACAACACCGCGCGGATGCAGTAGACATACATAACCCTAAGAACACAGATAACAGTAACAACACCGCGCGGATGCAGTAGACATACATAACCCTAAGAACACAGATAACAGTAACAACACCGCGCGGATGCAGTAGACATACATAACCCTAAGAACACAGATAACAGTAACAACACCGCGCGGATGCAGTAGACATACATAACCCTAAGAACACAGATAACAGTAACAACACCGCGCGGATGCAGTAGACATACATAACCCTAAGAACACAGATAACAGTAACAACACCGCGCGGATGCAGTAGACATACATAACCCTAAGAACACAGATAACAGTAACAACACCGCGCGGATGCAGTAGACATACATAACCCTAAGAACACAGATAACAGTAACAACACCGCGCGGATGCAGTAGACATACATAACCCTAAGAACACAGATAACAGTAACAACACCGCGCGGATGCAGTAGACATACATAACCCTAAGAACACAGATAACAGTAACAACACCGCGCGGATGCAGTAGACATACATAACCCTAAGAACACAGATAACAGTAACAACACCGCGCGGATGCAGTAGACATACATAACCCTAAGAACACAGATAACAGTAACAACACCGCGCGGATGCAGTAGACATACATAACCCTAAGAACACAGATAACAGTAACAACACCGCGCGGATGCAGTAGACATACATAACCCTAAGAACACAGATAACAGTAACAACACCGCGCGGATGCAGTAGACATACATAACCCTAAGAACACAGATAACAGTAACAACACCGCGCGGATGCAGTAGACATACATAACCCTAAGAACACAGATAACAGTAACAACACCGCGCGGATGCAGTAGACATACATAACCCTAAGAACACAGATAACAGTAACAACACCGCGCGGATGCAGTAGACATACATAACCCTAAGAACACAGATAACAGTAACAACACCGCGCGGATGCAGTAGACATACATAACCCTAAGAACACAGATAACAGTAACAACACCGCGCGGATGCAGTAGACATACATAACCCTAAGAACACAGATAACAGTAACAACACCGCGCGGATGCAGTAGACATACATAACCCTAAGAACACAGATAACAGTAACAACACCGCGCGGATGCAGTAGACATACATAACCCTAAGAACACAGATAACAGTAACAACACCGCGCGGATGCAGTAGACATACATAACCCTAAGAACACAGATAACAGTAACAACACCGCGCGGATGCAGTAGACATACATAACCCTAAGAACACAGATAACAGTAACAACACCGCGCGGATGCAGTAGACATACATAACCCTAAGAACACAGATAACAGTAACAACACCGCGCGGATGCAGTAGACATACATAACCCTAAGAACACAGATAACAGTAACAACACCGCGCGGATGCAGTAGACATACATAACCCTAAGAACACAGATAACAGTAACAACACCGCGCGGATGCAGTAGACATACATAACCCTAAGAACACAGATAACAGTAACAACACCGCGCGGATGCAGTAGACATACATAACCCTAAGAACACAGATAACAGTAACAACACCGCGCGGATGCAGTAGACATACATAACCCTAAGAACACAGATAACAGTAACAACACCGCGCGGATGCAGTAGACATACATAACCCTAAGAACACAGATAACAGTAACAACACCGCGCGGATGCAGTAGACATACATAACCCTAAGAACACAGATAACAGTAACAACACCGCGCGGATGCAGTAGACATACATAACCCTAAGAACACAGATAACAGTAACAACACCGCGCGGATGCAGTAGACATACATAACCCTAAGAACACAGATAACAGTAACAACACCGCGCGGATGCAGTAGACATACATAACCCTAAGAACACAGATAACAGTAACAACACCGCGCGGATGCAGTAGACATACATAACCCTAAGAACACAGATAACAGTAACAACACCGCGCGGATGCAGTAGACATACATAACCCTAAGAACACAGATAACAGTAACAACACCGCGCGGATGCAGTAGACATACATAACCCTAAGAACACAGATAACAGTAACAACACCGCGCGGATGCAGTAGACATACATAACCCTAAGAACACAGATAACAGTAACAACACCGCGCGGATGCAGTAGACATACATAACCCTAAGAACACAGATAACAGTAACAACACCGCGCGGATGCAGTAGACATACATAACCCTAAGAACACAGATAACAGTAACAACACCGCGCGGATGCAGTAGACATACATAACCCTAAGAACACAGATAACAGTAACAACACCGCGCGGATGCAGTAGACATACATAACCCTAAGAACACAGATAACAGTAACAACACCGCGCGGATGCAGTAGACATACATAACCCTAAGAACACAGATAACAGTAACAACACCGCGCGGATGCAGTAGACATACATAACCCTAAGAACACAGATAACAGTAACAACACCGCGCGGATGCAGTAGACATACATAACCCTAAGAACACAGATAACAGTAACAACACCGCGCGGATGCAGTAGACATACATAACCCTAAGAACACAGATAACAGTAACAACACCGCGCGGATGCAGTAGACATACATAACCCTAAGAACACAGATAACAGTAACAACACCGCGCGGATGCAGTAGACATACATAACCCTAAGAACACAGATAACAGTAACAACACCGCGCGGATGCAGTAGACATACATAACCCTAAGAACACAGATAACAGTAACAACACCGCGCGGATGCAGTAGACATACATAACCCTAAGAACACAGATAACAGTAACAACACCGCGCGGATGCAGTAGACATACATAACCCTAAGAACACAGATAACAGTAACAACACCGCGCGGATGCAGTAGACATACATAACCCTAAGAACACAGATAACAGTAACAACACCGCGCGGATGCAGTAGACATACATAACCCTAAGAACACAGATAACAGTAACAACACCGCGCGGATGCAGTAGACATACATAACCCTAAGAACACAGATAACAGTAACAACACCGCGCGGATGCAGTAGACATACATAACCCTAAGAACACAGATAACAGTAACAACACCGCGCGGATGCAGTAGACATACATAACCCTAAGAACACAGATAACAGTAACAACACCGCGCGGATGCAGTAGACATACATAACCCTAAGAACACAGATAACAGTAACAACACCGCGCGGATGCAGTAGACATACATAACCCTAAGAACACAGATAACAGTAACAACACCATGCGGATGCAGTAGACATACATAACCCTAAGAACACAGATACAGTAACAATACCATACAGATGCAATAGACATAAATAACCCTAAGAACATAGATAATAGTAAAATGTAGTTAAGTAATTAGGAAGTGATGGCTTTTAAGCAATTACTTGCTTTGTTTTTTATATAATTTATTTAATTATAAGTTTGAAAGTTTTAACTTTTAACAACGTTAACTAGCACCTTATGAAATTCCTGAGATTTAACCATGGCTCTGATGAGCCATTTCTAAGCAGCTCTTGTACAATGCTAGAGGAAGTAGCCTACAGTGGTTTAACTTAAGCATCATTTCTTTCTGAAATGCCTTGTATTCCCTTATAAAATATATTTAAGGTTTGTAACTATTAAATGGTAAAATCATTTGTTTTAATATAAAGATTGTTTTTCCAAATCTTTAGTGAAATTGAACCTCAATAAAATTGTGTGGCAGAGTATAATGGTGAAGAATATTATCCTAAGCTTCCAGCCTAAGAAGCTATAAAAATAAAAATTAAATTAAGCTGACAACAATGACATATCACTTTATACCCTTTAAGATGGCTATTATTAAACAAACAAACAAACAAACAGAAATAAGTATTGGTGAGGATGTGGAGAAACTGGAACGCTTGTGCATTGCTGATGGGGATGTAAAATGGTGCAGCTGCTGGGGAAAATGGTATGGCGATTCCTCAAAATATTAAACATAGAATTGCCATATGATCCAGCAATTCCACCTTTGGCTATATACCCAAAGGAAGTAAAAGCAGGTTCTCAAAGAGATGTTTGTACATCCATATTCATAGCAGCACTACTTACAATAGTCCAAAAGTGGAAGCCACCCAAGTGTCCACGGATGGATGAGTGGATAAACAAAATGTGGTATTTACATGCCATGGAGTATTATTCAGCTTTAAAAGGAAGGAAATTCTGGCACATGCTCCACCATGGGTGAATTTTTTGAGGACATTATTCTTCCTAAGTGAAATAAGCTATCACAAAAGGGCAAATGCTGTGTGATTCCACTTACGTGAGGTCCTTAGAGCAGTCAAATTCATAGACACAGAGAGTAGAATAGTGGTTACCAGGGGCTGGGGGTGGGAAGAACAGGAACAGAGTTTCAGTTGGAGAAGATGAAAAAGTTCTAGAGACGGATGGCGGTGATGGTAACACGACAATGTGAATGTACTTAATGCTACTGAACTGTACACTTGAAAATGCTAAAAATGGTAAATTTTCTGTTGTGTTTACCATAATTAAAAAATTAAATTAAACTCAAAGTAGATAAAATAATAAAAATAAGAGTGGAAATTAAGGAAAAAAGAAAACCTAAAAACAATATATAAAAATTAATTAAACCAAAAACTAGTTCTTTGAAAAGATCAATAAAGTTGGTAAACATTTAGCTAGACTGATCAAGAAAAAGAGAGAAGACATAAATTACCAACAAGAGGAATGAAAGAAGAGAAAATACAGGATTGTGCACTTCAAAACGTGTTGAGAAGGTAGATCTCAAGTTGAGTGTTTTCATACAAAAAACAAAAATAAAAACAAAAACAAAATGGAGACAAGGAAAGTCTGGGGAGTGAGGAGTCTGTCTGTTACCTTGATTGTGGGGATGGGTCACAAGGGTCTGCTTATGTCCAAACTCACCACGTTGTCACAAGACATATGTGCGGTTCTTTCTATACCAATTATACCTCAATAGAGATGTTTTAAAAAAGAGAGATACCACCATGGATGTTCTAGACATTCAAGGGATAATAAAGGAAAACGACAAGCATCTTTATGCCAATAAATTTGACAAATTAGATGAAATGAACAAATTCCTTGAAAGACAAAAGTATAAAAATGAACTTAAAAGGAAGTAGAAAAACTAAACAGCTCTAACTCAATTAAGAAGTTGAACTCATAGTTGACCATTTCATAAAGATAACACAACGGTGTATGTTAGAAAATTCCAAGGAATCAGAAAAAGATCTATTTTTTTTCAGTGAGGAAGATTGGCCCTGGGCTAACATCTGTGCCAATCATCCTCTATTTTGTATGTGGGATGCCATCACAGCATGGCCTGATGAGCAGTGTAGGTCCGAGCCCTGGATCTGAACCCGAGCAGAGTGTGTGAACTTAACCACTATGCTACTAGTCCGGCCCCAAAAAGCTCTATTTTTAAAAAGCACTCTATTAGTCGTAGTAACTAACAAATGAATTTATCGTAGTTGCTAATTTTTATTAAAAAAAGTCTGCTGAAGGGCTGGCCCAGTGGCATAGTGGTTAAGTTTGTGTGCTCCACTTCGGCAGCCTGGGGTTCGCAGGTTCGGATCCCAGGCATGGACATATGCACCGCATATCAAGCTATGCTGTGGCAGGCATCCCATATAAAGTAGAGGAAGATGGGCACAGATGTTAGCCCAGGGCCAGTCTTCCTTAGCAAAAAGAGGAAGATTGGCAACAGACGTTAGCTCAGGGCTAATCTTCCTCACCAAAAACAAACAAACGTCTGCTGAAATTTTTGTTGGGATTGCTTTGAATCAATATACAAAACCAATTGTATTGATACATATTAACAAACAATTGGAAAAAGGAATTTTAAAATATTTTCAAAGCATTAAAAACCATGAAATACTTAGTGATAAATTTAACAACATGGATTCACAATTTATATACTGGAAACTACAGAACTTTTCTGAGAGAAATTAAAAAGGACCTCAATAAATAGAGAGATACACTGTGTTCATAGATTGGAAGATTTGATATTTGTCTGTAGATTCAAAACAACCTCAATCAAAATCTCAGCAGGCTTTTTTTTTGGTAAATTTAACAAACTGGTTCTAAAATTTACGTGGAAATACCAAGGACCTAGAATAGCCCAAATGACTTGGAAACAGAAAAACAAATTTGGTGGGCTTACACTGCCTGACTTCACGACTTTTTATAAAGCAAGAATCAAGACAGTGTGGTATTGCATTAAGACAGACAAATAGATCAGTGAAAAGAGTGAGTTCAGGAATGGATCCTCACATATGTGATCAAGCGATTGTCCGTGAAGTGCAAAGGGAATTCCATGGGAAAGGACAGCCTTCAGAGAATGGAGCTGGAAACACTGAACATCAGTTTGGGGGAAAAAAATCCTTGATCCTTAACACACAATATATACAAAAAGTAACTTGAATTTGATCACAGACCTAAATATAAAAGCCATTACCAAGCGCCTAAAAGAAACAAAGGAGAAAATCTTTACCATCTCAGCATAGATCTTAGATCTGATACAAAGATGGGCCATAAATAAAAAATTGATACATTTTTAATTTTAAGAATGAGGTCTAATTTAAGTGTTCACCTAAGAAAAATGCAAGCATAGGTCAACGGACAGACAAGTGCACGAATGTCCATAAGTTCTATCCATAAGAGCCCAGTCTGGAGACAACCCTCACGTCCCTCCGCAGATGAACAGATGGTCTCATGTCCACACACCAGAATACTGCTTAGCAATAACAAACAGAACCGAGTACAGACACACGCAGAACATGACTGGATCGCAAAAACATCTTGCAGGGTAGAAGAAGCCAGACGCCAAAAAGTCTGCAGGATTCCATTTATGCAAAAAGTCAAGGAAAAGCAAAATCACCAATAGCGACAAAAAGGGGCAAGAGGGAACATTCTGGAGGAGATGGAAATATTTGTTACCTGGACTGTTGTGGTGGTTACCCAGGTGCATACATTTGCTAAAACTCGTTGAACTATATACTTTAAATGGATGATTTTCACTGTATATAAATTGATTTAAAAGGTGGGGGTGGGAAGAGCTTTTGTGTTAGAACAGTCCAATCTGAATGGAGAGTGCGTCCTTGGGAGGATGAACAAGAGCAAAGTCAGAAACAGCCCCAATAGTCACTTAGAGGCAAAGACAGGGACCCTTTCCATGTGCAGGGAGGGGTCTGCTAAGGGCCCCGGCTGTTTCAAATGGAAATGTGGGCTTTGCTCTGAGTCTGGATCTCAATCCCCAAAGGCATGGAATTGCTGTCTGGCTGCCTTAAGACAAGGCCACCCTAGGGCCATGCTCCCTCGGGGGCTGTCTCTAGCTTCTGCAGAAGGAGAGTGTGTGCCCCAGAAACACGGCATCTAAGCCTGCAGTGGGCTCAGGGGTTGCTCGCTGCAGACTCCTGTGGGCAGGTGACCATTCTCTGACGCAGTGTTTATGGAAGGTGTGGTGCTGTCACACGGCAGGTGTGTGTGTGTGTGTCAGTGGCAGGGACAATCAGCAAGAAATGGTGCCCAAATTGGTCAAACCAAGGAGAGGGGGGAGGTAGAAAAAGCACTATCAACAATCAGAAATAAACAGGCCTGGTTCTACACCTGAGCAAAGGTTTCACTTCTGTCCCCTGGACACTGAAGTGACCGCCCGTCCCTCTAGTGGCTGCGGGGAAGATTGCAGTGCATGGTCCAGGCCCCCACAGTTGGGAGCGCCCTGGGTGCCCTGCAGGGGTCCAGGGGCTCACCTCCATGGGGCGGAAGGCCATGCCTCCACTTCTCTGAATTCTTTTGCTTTGTCTGTCACCATTCTTGGGAATTTCCATTAAAATTCATGAGAAGTTTACCTTTTATTTTCTAATACAGTGAAAAAGTTTTAAATATAAAAGTAATTGCATTTTTAATTTTCAAATTGTCAAGTTAAAAGATGCCCCGGGTTTGTCCTACAGCTTCACATAGACCCATGCACACGCCACACACCCCTGAGGTCTCGGGCCCAACGTGTGGCCCACCCACCAGCCTGGACCCACTCCTGGGTCAACGTGGAGCTCCCCTCCTGCATTCACCTCAGCTCTCACTCCCTCCGAATCCCTGCCCCGGGCCCTGACTGCTGTGCCATTGTGAGCTCTCTTTACGGGGGGCACATGTGAACATGCACCTCACAAAGGCAGTAGGATTAGAATCAGCTCCCATTTACAGGGCACCTATGATGGCGGCCACACACCCCCAACACTGGAAGGGGGTGTTTGTTACTCAACTTGACAGAGGACATAAAGGAGGCCCCAAAGGATAGTCGGTCTACAGAGGGTCCCACAACTAGTGGACAATTCTCTTCACTGCCTGGGGAGCTAGCACCACCTCACAGGGCCCCGGGCAGGCCCTCCTGCCAGCCCCTGCTCCCAACCACACAGGACACTCCCTGTATACACCCACCCTGACACACAGGCACACCCTCCCACACACACACACATACTCTACAGCGTTCCTTTCCCACAACGCATCTGCCTGGGCACTTTCCAGACCCCAGTGTGACCCTAACCTGGTGTCAGGCAGGGACCAGCCTCCCACCTCTGACCCACACCCCCCTCCTTCCTTTTCCCTCCCCTCTCTTCAGCATTCTCCTCTGTCTATCCCATCCTGGTCCTAGGTGTGGGGTGGGAGCGGGTGGGCATCTGGGGCGCCCAGGTCCCAGCCCCCCTGCAGCAGGGAGACCCCTTCCGCTCTGCATAGTTTACTCCTGCCCCAGGATCCAAGTGGGGGTGCGGTGCAAGACAAAACACAGGCTGTTTCTCTGGTGGGCTCGTCTGGGGACATGGTGCCACCAAGGATGTTGGGGGTCAGAGGGAGGCGAATCAGTAAGGCAAGCGCAGCAAGGACCCGCACAGCTTGCGCGGCACACACGGTACTCAAACCACAGCGCATTAGCAAAAGTCAGAAACACGGGTGAGGAGTAACCACTTTTGCTTTTTCCCTTGGAACCTAGGAGTCTTGAAACTCGTGATATCGCCCTCTAGTGGCCACAAGAAAGCACGCAGCTGGCGCCTCCAGCCCTTCCGTCTGAAGGCAGAGGCCACCCAGCCGACACCTGCAGGGGTCCTGGGGCACAGCCGAGAGGGGAGAGCAGATGCCAGACGCTTCTGAAGCCCCCTGTTGATCTTAGAAAGCAAGTGACTTTGCAGTCTACTGCAAACTGTGTGTGCTTGTCTAAACATGAAAATCCTATTTCCCTTCAAATCTTTCCGTGATGGTGACGCTCCAGGAGACACACTTGGCTTTGCCTGGAGCGTCCTGCACCCTGGGTCCTGAGGCTGTGATTTGACAGCGTGGGCCTTGGGCCTGCTCCCTGCTCCCTTCTGGGAATCACGGGGGACTTCGGGGTGGGTATTCCACGCACAAGACGCATTCCTGAGTCCGCTGTGAGTCCCTACTCTGGTCTCGCCCTCCCTGTTAATTCCCACCTAATCTCAATGCTGCCGTGCTGCCGGCCTTCATAATGATTACGGCCAACATTTACCAAGTCCCTACAACTGACTTACCTTCCTTTGAGGTGAGGACGATTATCATCCTTTGTAAAGAGAGCAAACTGAGGCACAGAGAAACCACGCAATGGCCCAAGGCCACACAGTGAGTGAGAAGCAAACCAGAGACTAGAATGCCAGCTATCTGAGACAAAGCCCACGTTCTTAACTGTTGGGCCATTGTACCGCTCACATAACGTGTGTCAAGAGAACCCACCTTCAAACTCTTTGTAACAAAGAATATTCATGTCAGCACTATTCACAAGTGCCCCAAACCCATAACAAACCCAATCAACTATAGTTTATTCATGCAATGGAATATTATACAGCAATGAAAAATAATAAATTACTGCTACATGCAGTAACATGGGTGAATCTCACAGACATAATGTTATGTGGAAGAAACCAGAAATAAAGATATACATACTATATGATTCCTCTAAAAAAACTTCAAAAACAGTTAATGCAGTTTAGAATAGTGGGTACCTTTGGGAGGTGGGGAAGTACAGAGGAACAGGTGAGGGCACAGGGAGCCTCCTGGGCCCTGGAAAGTTTCTACATGCTGACCTGGGTGGTGGTGAATATAGGCATGGAAAAATTCATCAGGCTGTGTGCTAAGATTTCTGCACTGGGCTGTCATGCGCTTCATAATGACGTTTCAGTCAACGGTGGACCACATATGTGACGGTGGTGGTCCCATAGATTAGTACCACAGCCTGGGTGTGTAGTAGGTTATACCATCTAGGTTTGTGTAAGTTCACTCTATGATGTTTGCACAATAACAAAATCACCTAACAATGCAGTTCTCAGAATGTATCCCCGTGGTTAAGCGACACGACTGTGCACGTCTGTGGTCACCATAATGGCCCCAAAGATGGCCACACCCTAATCTCTGGAACCTGTGAATATGGTATGTGACGTGGCAAAAGGGACCTTGCAGGAGTGATTTAGGTTACAGACTTTAACACAGAGGGGTCATCCTGCATTATCCGGGTGGGCCCAGCGTAATTCCATGAGCCCTAAGAAGCAGAGAACTCTCTCTGGCTGGATTGAGAAGATGAGACAGAAGAAGTCAGAGAGATCCGAAGTGTGTCTTCATTTTCTACCGCTGCTGTAAGGAGTTACCACAAACCCAGCAGCTTCAGACACACGACCTTACTATTTCCCTGTTTCTTTGGTCAGAAGGCCGGGTGGGCTCCGGGTCCTCTCACAAGGTCTCACAAGGTCAAAATGAAGGCATCGGCTGGGAGTTTCTTGCTGGAGGCTCTGGCGGGTGGTCTCCATTCTCCCCAGTGCCCAGAATCCTCCCCCGCCCCTAAGGGCTCTTTCCCCAGATAAACCGAAGGCTGTGCCCCTCAGAGAAAGCTGCAGAGAAGCCCATCTGCTCAGCAGGGCTGGAGCTGGGG
This sequence comes from Diceros bicornis minor, assembly GCF_020826845.1. NCBI lineage: Eukaryota > Metazoa > Chordata > Mammalia > Perissodactyla > Rhinocerotidae > Diceros > Diceros bicornis. The sequence continues at coordinate 4,248,973 of NC_080758.1, forward strand.
GCGGGGGGAGGCTGGGCGAGGGAAGTACCTCGGGCCCAGAGGTTGAGGAGGGGTCCCTGAGAGCGAGCGCCTCCTGTTTACACCCTGGGGCTCTCCCCACCTCACCCCTGCCCTGGCCATGCTGAGCAGAGCCCTGGGGATCTCACTGAGAGAATCAACGTCCCTGCCTCACACCGATGCTCCTAGCGCTTGGTCAGATGAGTAAATACGCCTTCATTCATTCCTTCACTCATTTCCTCATTCACTCACTCCTGAGTTCTGTCCCTGGGGGGGAGGAAGTGCCCCCTTAGTGCCAGGTGCTGTGCTGGAGGCTGGGACCCCCGCTCCCGAAGAGTTACCGCTTGTGCTGAGGTCCCTCTTCTGAGGGGGCGTCCTGTATGGAGTTGCCACATTTAGCCAATAAAAATACAGAACACTCAGCTCAATTTGGATTTCAGATAAACAACAAATAATTTTTTTAGTAGACTTATGCTCCATGTAATCTTTGGGGCATACTTGTAGTAAAATATATATATATATTTGCTCTGTACTTGAAATTCAAATCTGCCTGGTCATTGTGTATTTTATCTGACAACCCTAGCTGGGCCTCTTTCCCACTGTCACCATCTGAGACAGTCACCCTTTTCTCCATCACCCTGGTCACCATGGGGCCCCAGCCTCCCCCAGGGCCCCTCCAGGGCCCAGCAGAGCACACAAGGACTGCTGTCTGCTGGGTGGCGGTCGGCTCCTGCACGCCCCTGCTGCATCCCGCCCTGCTTTGCTGCGAAGGCTCCTCTGGGGTCCCCTGCGGCCCAGGGCCCCAGGGTGGCTGCACAGGGGAACTCCCCAGAACTGAAGGACCACCTGCTACCCCGGTGCCCCCACAGGGGTTCGGATTTAATTGGTCTGGGGCAGCTCCAGCATCAAAAAATGTCAAAGCTTACAGGGGATTCAACATGCAGTCAGGTCTGAGACCCCAGCCCCTACGAGGCTGCCCTGACTCAGGACCCCTGTCTGAGGATGGGCCCTGAAGTGAGAAGCCGGTACCTGGCTGTGGTTAGTGGGTTCCATGATCAGCTGGGCCCGGGGTCTGGTCCTGCCTTTGTCAGTCTCTAGCTGTGCTGCCTCGGGCAGGTCGCCTCTGTTCTCTGAGTTTCAGTTTCTTCCTGGGTCTCTCATTCGGCTGCTGTGAACAGCAATCAAGACAGCAGTTCTCAAATTGTGGTCCTTGGTCCAGCAGCACCTGGAAATCTGTGAGAAATGCACATTCTCCCCCATCCCAGATCTCCTAAATCAGAAACTCGGGGGTGTAGCCAGCAATCTGTGTTTTAAGGAGCCCCCCTGGTGACTCAGATGTGTGCCCACCCACAGGGATAAAGTGACAAGTGTCAAGGGCAAGACGGAGAAAGGTGGATACATGAAAGCCAGTTCCTAAGCTCCCAGGACGACTCCTGAATTGTGGGCTCTCACCTCTCGCCTCCAGGAGCCCGGATTTTACCCTTGCCTCCTGCCTGCAAGAGTCCAAGGCTGCTCAGTATTCCAGAACTTGCAGGCAGCCTCAAGGTCCAGGTGTCTGCTCTCGCTGGTCCAGGAGCGCTCACCTGTGACCTCTGAGAGATTCAAGCTCCATCAGGCACCTGCCCCTCTCGCTCTCTCCAGGCCGACAGTTCTGCAGCTGTGCCCATGGCAGGGTCCCCCTGCTCTCTTCCCCCAGCCCCCAGGGCGAGAACGTCCTGTTCCGACTGCATTTTGTAGCCTCCGGGCTCCACTGAATTGCTCCAGAATATGGAATTTGGAACACTTAAGGGGGAAAGCTTTTAATTCACCTCCCAATTCTTTAAACTGCCTGCTGCTTGAAAAATAAAACTGTAAAGTGATTGCTGATTATGGACCAGAACAGAAATAATGCACATTTTCTTACTTTGACTAAGTTAAAATAGCTTCCATTTTGGCACGGGGCTTTGAATCCCAGAAACCCAGGTGCTCAGCCCAGATTGGCTGTGCCAGTTGACTCCTTTGAGCTCCAATTTTCTCACCTCAAATAATAGTAATAATTGCTGTGACGATTATCAGGATAATAGCAGAATTGGTAAGCGCTTTATCCTCCTAGCCACTCTCAGAGGTAGGGTCATGCAGCGGTTTGCCAACTTGGGGGCTCATTAGAGTCACCTGGGGAGAGTTTTGGATCCAGGTTCCCGTGCAATGCAAGGAGCAAGAGAACCTCGGGTGGCCGTGCCATCTGCATTTTTCCAATGCCCCCACAATTCCAAAGTGCAGCCAAGTTGGAGGGTCTGTGCCTGGTGGACGGCCAGGATTACTGCCCCGGGCCTACGTTCCCCTTCTTCAGGAAATGGCGCCTCTGTTTTCCTCTGTGGACCCCCCTCCTTCAGACACACACAGCTCAGGCTGACACAGGCACACTTTGGGGACTTGGCCCTCAAACTTGGGTCACATGAACCCAAAGGGATCTAACCAAAGTCAACATATGGTGACTTAAAAAACTATTAACTTCATTTGGGAAGGAAAAAAGACGACTTTTTGTTGAGTTAAAAAAAATAAAGGAGCAAAGCTGTGTCATTAATTGGAAGCAGATGGGCAGCCTCTTTGCAGACGGCCTGCGAGGCAAGTCCATCCATCTTCCTTCTCCATCCCACCCGCGCACTGACGGCTTCATGGGAAACAGGCTGGGCCCAGCCGCCAGAGGTGCAGAGCCACAGGCTCTGGAGCGTCTGCCTGCCTCAATTTCCTCGTAATCATGGAACATCTGCTGTGCTGAGCCTGCCCTGTGTCCCTGGGGCCTGACAAGTCCATTAGTCACTGCCTCATCTGGCAATGTCACAACTGCCTTCTCACTCTCTTTTCTCCAGCTGGTCCATGGGGCCTGGGGGCCTGAGGGGTAGGGCTGGCTCCAAGCTACGTGGGCCCCAAAGCCAGGACCCTGAGTGACAGCCCAGTGGCATAGCCAGGGCCACATGCATGGGACCCTGAGTGACAGCCCACTGGCACAGCCAGGGCCACGTGCATGGGACCCTGAGTGACAGACAGCCCATTGGCACAACCAGGGCCATGCACATGAGTGAGGCTCTTCCATGATGGAGGAGCGGGGACAGCTGTGACACTGGCTTTCTGAATTTCCCTGTGGGCCCTCAGCCCTCTCGGGGTGTCTGCAGATGGCCTCTCTCCCTTCCCACATGGCCCCATAGATGGGCCGGGGCAGCCCCTTAGCCCGGAAGGCCAGGGTGGGGAACCAGCAGGTGTAGGAACAGGTTCTTTGCCCTCCTTTCTTCGGGTCACTGTTCCTCACCCCCGAGGATAAGGCCTAGAGCAGGGCGGCTTCCCAGGCGTGCGGCCTGTGCAGTCACAGGGCGCCCCGAGCTCCATTCAGTGCTCACTGTCGCCGTTTGAGACTCTTAATACTTTTGAACCAGGGGCCCTGCACTTGCCTGGTGCGTTGGGCACGGAAAATTCTGTGGCCGCCCCGACCTACAGGGTGGAGGTGCAGAGGCCCGATAAAGCCAGGTTGAGATAATCAGGTCTGCAGTTAGCATTGCTCCGGCCTTGCACCTGCCTGAAGCAGAGGCCTGGGTCCCCCGAGATCCACCCACCGACCCGGCCAAGGACTGACCACATCAGGATCTTGGGGGCTTTCACGCAGGAGCCCCCATCTCTGGTCACCAGCGGGACAGCCCGTGGGGGAGGCAGGCCACATGCTCCTGCTCCCGCCTCATTCACCACCTTTCAGATCCTGAGTCGGTTCCCGTGTGTCCCCTAACGGTGGTAGTGTCATTGTGAACTCATGAATTTAAACGTTTGATAGGTTTTGATCCAGTGCAGCAAATTGCAATGCACAGATCTTAAACGGCTCCTCTTTCAAACAAACTGTATATATATACACACACAAATATACATGTATATATATCCCTTGAAAATTGAAGCACTGTCTGGATATTTGCTGATATCAGAGAACTATCGTTACTACTTTAACTGTGCTAATAGTAATATATGTGACCACCTTTATTTTTAAGATTTCTCCTTATTTCTTAGTGCTGTATACTGGAATATTTATGGATTAAATGAAAACAAAAACTAAAAACACAGCACGCCTCCTCGGACCCCAGCCCCAGCCTCAGGAACCGGGTTTTCTGGTGTGTGTTCTGGCCCCGGCACCACCAGCATCAGCAGAAAGAGGCCTCGAGGCCCCTCTGTGTGACCTCAGGGGACTTGGGGACACATGACTTCTGAGCACCCAAGGCTCATCTCCCGTCAAACCTCGGGTAGGCGGGGCTGTCTAGGATGGAGGGTTGGAGACGCTGGTCCCAGCACCCGTTTGGCTGCAAAAGAGAGGGCTGGGTGGGCCCTGCTGATGGCGCAGGCAGGACCGTGCAGGCCCTGGGCTGCAGTCAGGTGGGCAGGAGTTCTGAAGAAGGAAGGAGACGGAGGAGCAGGAGCAGGTGCTGTGACCTGGAAGTCCGGTCAGGTGTGACCTGCCATGTCCCTGCCTCATGGCCAGGTAGCCCCAGAGAGAGAACACCGGCTCTGAGTCAGGCTGACCCAGCGCAAATCCTGGCTCAGGCCCTTGAGAGCCCTGCAACCTTGAAGAGTTACTTTCTCTCCAAGGGCGGGGACCTTGTCTGTCTCATTCACTGTCGTATCTCCTGGGCCAGGCACAAAGTTGGTGCTCAATAAACATTTATAAATCAATGGTGGTGTCTCCAAACCTTGGCTTCCCCATCTGCAAAATACTGCAGGACCCGTCTCAACAGGAGGTAATGCCCATGAGAAGGTCATTGCCAGGCCTGGCCACCAGGGGGCAGCAGTAAACCTGAGGCTGTAATTCTTCCCCCGTTTGAGGGCAAAGGGAGGCGTTTCATAGGGCTCCATGGAAAGGATGCTCAGGGTGAGGCTCCTTTCGGCATCAGTTTCCATAAGAAAATGTCGCATGAAGATGGCTTCTTAGGCTACCATTATCACTATCATTAACGATATCCTTTCCAACTATCATCAATTAGAACAATATGACAATGTAACTATATATTTACCTATACCTGTATGGACCTCTGTATCTGTATCCATATACTTATCAATATCTGTTTCTGTATCATATGCATGTCCATATATATCTATATATGGTAAGTATCACTTACTGAGCAGTTACCATGGGCCCAGCATTCTGCACACATCATTGGATTTTATCTTCATAACGACCTGTGAAGCAGCCATATTATTGTGCCCATGTCTCAGACAGGAAACTGGGGTGACTTGTCTGAGGACGCAGACCAGCAGAAGGAGATCTGGGGTGTGAACCACGGAGTCTGCCTCCAGGTTCTCCTGGTTCCCACCAAAGCCAACAGAGGCCAGGATGTGGGGTGGGATGTGGGCCAGGCAGGGTGCTCGGTGTATAGCCCTGACCTGAGCATTTGCGGAGGCAGTGGAGGGAAGACCAAGGTTCTGGGGTAAGGCCATGGGCAAGAGGTACCCAGGAGAAGGAAGGAAGGAGGTGAGCTCCTCACCCCTCCAGGTAGGAAGGAGAAGCTGTGAGGCAGACCCAGGCTTCTCTGCACACGAGCCCACTGACTCAGGGGAACCCTAGGAGCTGAGGAGGAGGGTACAGGTTCACCCAGGGATGGGGGCCTGGTGGTGAAACAGGGGAGCTCTGGCTTTGTAGCCAGACAGGATGACTATGTCAGTGAGTTCTGCTGTGTAACAAACCCAAAACTTAATGGCTAAAACCCACAATCATTTATTTACCTCCTGATGCTGCGGGTTGGTAGTTTGTCTGGGCTTCTCTGGGTGGCTCTGGCCTCGGCTGGCTTCCTTCAGAGTCTTTGGTCAGCTGTCGGGCTGGCTGTCGGGCTGGCTGGGGGCTGGCTGGGGGCTGGCTGGGGGCTGGCTGGTCTAGGCTGGCTTCAGCTGGCCCAGCTTGTCTCTGGGCTTCCTGCAGGCTCGCCTGGGTTTCACGTGGCAGAGGCTAGAGAGAGTGCAAGATCACAGTGCCTCATGGGACCGGGGCTCAGAGCGGGCACGCTCCCCTTGCTGCCTGCATTCTTTCTGCGGAAGCAAGTCCCAGGCCAGCCCAGAGCCAAAGGAGGGGAATCTACCTCTGACTCCACCGCTGACGGGAGGAACAGCAAAGCCACGCTGCAAAGGGTGTGTGAACAGGGGGCAGAGAACTGGGCAGTTTGCAATCCGCCGGAGTGGGCATGAACCTTGACTCCTCCACTAACCTTGAACAGGCCGGTTGACCTTACAGAGCCTCCCTCTTCTCATCTGTTACATGGGGCTCTCATGAGGACGAGATGATGTGACTCCTGGAGAGCTGGGCCTTCCTCTTCGTCACTTCTGGGCCCCTTGCCCCTCCTCTCATCTGTCCACCTCACATTCCAAAAAGCCCAGGCCCCGTGTGAGGAACTGCAGTCCGAGACAGGCCGTGAGAGGGGACGTTGCCCTGCAGTGAATGAGAATACGTCTGGGCTTTTGTCATCAGCTCCCCTCCAATGGCATCATCACACAATCTGAATAAAACCCAACTGCTCACCATGGTCCACGAAGCTGGTCCCTGCCGTCCCGTCTGTTCCTTGACCACACTCAGTTTGTTCCCACCTCAGGGCCTTTGCAGTGGCTTTGCCCTCTGCAGGAGAGGCACTCCCCTAGCTCCTTGCAAGACTGCTCACTCTCAGTACATGCGTCTCACACATTCTTTGACACCCCCGGCCTCATCTAGCCCTCCTCCCTCCCGGTGATTTTTAGTATCATGTCAACTTGCTTTATGACCATTTTTCTTTTCTTTTTTTTTTTTTTGAGGAAGATCAGCCCTGAGCTAACATCCATGCTAATCCTCCTCTTTTTGCTGAGGAAGACTGGCCCTGAGCTAACATCTATTGCCAATCCTCCTCTTTTTTTTTTCCCCCAAAGCCCCAGTAGATAGTTGTGTGTCATAGTTGCACGTCCTTCTAGTTGCTGTATGTGGGATGCGGCCTCAGCATGGCCGGACAAGCGGTGCGTGGGTGCGCGCCCGGGATCTGAACCTGGGCTGCCAGTAGCAGAGCGTGTGCACTTAACCGCTAAGCCATGGGGCTGGCCCTATGATCATTTTTCCAAGCATTCACACTGTGGATGTCTTCTTCCTCGTTTGTTTTGGTATCATCTGTCTCCCCCAGGATGCAAGGCCCCGTGAGCAGGGACCTCTGTTTTGGTCACAGTTGCAGCCCAAGCTTCTAGTGTGGTACCTACCCATAGTAGTACTCAAGAAATATTCAGATGTTATCCGGCTGGAGTAGCTCCACCTCCCGAGCTCCATGTGTCCATCTATGGGCGGGGATATGAGAACCCCACCCCGGTCATTGGATGCTGTGGGAACGCGCAGAGTCGGCCAAGGAGAAGGGCTCGGGGCAGTGCCAGCTCAGTGTGTGGGGGCGGATACCGACGGCTCTTCCCTGGGGGTGAAACAAGGCCCGAGAACCCCGTGACTCACGAGGGGGATCTTGGACGTTCGATGGGTGCAGCAGCGCTGACCTCTCCTCCCAGGGGCTCCCGTCCACTGCACAAAGGTGTACACCCTGTTGTTTCTTTTAACGAATCCTGCTCAGACTCACCTGTACTGGGAGATGGAGCCGGCTCCGTGACTCCGACACTGATCCGCGAGCCTGCGGTACCAGCACAGGCCGTTTTAAACATACATGAGGACGAGTGGTCAGCGGGACACTGGAGGCTCCGGCGGGGCTTCTGTGGAGCTTCCCTTGACGCATTTGGCGTTGACGCAAAGCCGGGTTCAGATACGTGTCGGGGTGGAAGGCAGCCTGGAGCTCGGCTTTCAAGAAGATGCAGCCTACGCCAGAACGGGGGTCTCGGGACGCTGCTGGCTTTCGGAGGGTGGAGGAAGAAAGGCCGTCAGCCCGGGGCTCCGCACTCTGCCTCCCAGGAGCCCAGGCCAGGGCCGACTCCATCGGGTTCTGATGGTCTCGACACCAGCGCTCAGACCACGAGCCACAGCGCGCCTCCACCTGCTCCCAGCTCAGGGGAGGGTGATGCATCCACCGGGTCGCCCATACCAGAGACTCTCGCCTCATCCCGGAGCCCTGCCCTCTGCACTCCCCCATCCTATCAGTACTGTGTCCACTTCTCTCCCTCCCCACCCCACCATCACCATCTCCACCTCGATGACTCTAGCAGCTTGAACTCTAGTCCCAGATGCCAGGGTCTCCCCTCAACCCCAGGCCAGCTTCATGAGTCTGTCTGAGCCCTCAGTTTCCTCATCTGTGAAAAGGGGATAATAACTGGACCGAGCCCCAAAGTCAATGTGAGTGTTGCCTGAGGCGAGGGCCGTGCCTGGGCGTGTGCAGGCACTGGAGAAGCATTCACTATGATGGTGTCTCATGCTTTCTCTTTCTGGACAGGTGTAAGCCTGCCCGCAGAGAGGCAATGTCACCTAGTAGCTAAGTCCCAGATAAAGGGTCAGTCAAGCCTTGGTTTGAAAACCGTCTCCGCCATTTCTAGCTGGGTAGACATCTCTGTGCCTCAGTTTCCGTATTTATAAAATGGGCACGAGACAACTTGCTCCTTGCAACGATGAGTAGGAGAGAGAACACACACAAACCATCCTGCATAGTCGTTAAAGACATTGTGAGCCACGTAATGAACAGAGCAATTATCACCGCAAGGCATGGAGGTTCAAAGCTGGGACTCAGAGCCCGCTGCCTGAGTTCAAATCCCGGTTGCTGTGTGACCTGGCAAATTGCCCACCCTCTCTGAACCTTTGTTTTCCAAACTGTGAGACGGAGACAGTGTTACCTGCCTTGGGTCGCTGCGAGCATTCCAGATGGGGCTCCGTGTGTTGAGCGACGGGAGTGCTGGCTGTCTGTTGCGATTATTGGCTTTGCCGTCACGCGTGGTTTTCAGGTCCCGTGTGGTGGAGTAGAGACTAGATTGCCCTCATTCCCTTCACAAAATTCAGGCGGCCGTTTTCAACAGACTCCACGTGGGATCCACCCTGGGATAATTACCGAAGGTGCCACTTAATAGTCATCAGTGAAGAACTAAGGAGGCCTCTGTCTGACGGCGTCACTGGGAGCTTGAGAGAGAGCGGGAGCAGAGCTGTGGGGGGCTTCGTGGTGTCCCGCCACGCCAGGGCCCAGAGGCAAGGCCGGGGAGCGAGCCCGGGAAGGCCGCCGGGCACTCCTCCTCGCTCACTCGCATCTCCAAGCACCTCGGAGACTGAGCGAAGGGCCCAGTAGCGGCACCGAGGTCCCAGCGAGGCGACTCGGCCTGCCCATGTCACCCCACTCTGCTGCCCCCTTTAGTGACAGACCACTGAAGACACTCTGCGGGCTCCAGGGGGCTGGGGGCGGCTCTGAAAGGGAAGAACTCACCCTTCTCTATCCTTCAGACGTTGCCCAGGGAGTCTCTTGACAAATAAACAGACTCCAGAAGAGCCTGGCTCTCTGGAATTTTCCAAATCAGACAGCACACAGGTTTCCATGGGTTGGGGGGTGCTGGAGGCGTTAGAGCAAGCTGGGATCCACTCAGCCCCTAGGACTGAAAAAGGCCAGAAAAAACACACACCAGATTGTGTGAAGTGAGTGCTGCCCAGAGGGAACCGGGGATGGAGCTGGGGGAGGGTCACAAGGGGTGAATTGTGGGCTCCTTTAGAGGAGGACACTGCTGTCCCCATCGTCCCCATCACCAGAGTTCAGAAGGAGTGAGTTGGTGCCAGAGGTGAAAGGCATGGATGCGATGACCCACAAGTATGAGAAAGGGAAACTGAGGCTGCCTTTATTTCCCTGGGTGAATCCTGCTCTTGGCGGGACACACATTGTCTTAGCACACCCTCTTACTCTTTGGGTGCAGGTTCTCTGAAACCCAGAAAGTTCTAGAGGCAATACTGCTTTCTGACTAGAGGGGGTGCTGTTGCCTCGCAAATGAGCTGCCCAAGGTGGCTGACTGGAAAAAAACTTCTATCTGCAGTCCAGACTCGGAGAAGTTTCCATCTGCAGAGGGCTCTGGAACAGGGCCTGAATCATGACAAATCCTGGGTCTTTCTCCTGCTGGTACCCACTTTCCCAGGGAAGGCCTCCTCCACACTCCTGCAGGTTGGTGTGAGGAGAAGAGAATTTCAGAGCTAGGGAGCCCTGACCACAGTGGCTACAACATGCCACAACGTGCAACACCCCACTACACTGTCCCAGAGCTGGGGCCTGGGAGCTGCCAAGGATCACAAAGAGCTATAATGTGTCACAATGTTGCAAAGCCGGACTCTGTGCTGACCGCTTTACAAGCACTTTCCCTAAGCCCCACGATCACCCTAATGGGGTCGATATGCACGTTGCAGAATCTCTGAGTGGTTGGTCACTCGCCCAAGGTCGTAGCCATGCAGTCAGTGAGAGAGCTGACATGTGGATCTGGGTCTCTGTGGCTCCAGGGCGAACGCTCTTCACTACTCCTTATATTATTTGGGGGCTGGTGGCAGTTGGGCCTGAAGCTTTGGAGTGGCATTTCTACTCCCCAACTGCAAGTCTTGTTCTGTTAAGGGGGTACGTGTCTGACTCCCCCGACTGGGGGTGTGGCTTGAACTGGACCTGAAGTCTGGGTCCTGGTCGGTCCCCCCTCCCCCGGCGGAGAGGCTGCAAGGGTCTCTTAGTGTCCGAGCTGCCCTGGAGGGGTCTGGCACTCTGAGAACCTTTGGAGGAGTTTCCATTAAACAGTCAGCTCTGGCCAGATGTTCTCAGCTTTTAAGCCATATTTTTTTATGACCTAAGAGGGACCCTTTCCCCATTTTCGGGAAAGGAAAAACATAAGGAGAGAATGCAGCACAGGCCGCCTGGTTTCCATCGCAGTGCTCAAAAGGAGGCCAAGGTCCGGGCCCCCAGCTTCAGCTGAGCCAGCAATCAGCAGTGTTCAAGCCCATGAGTCAGGCAGGGGGAGATAGGAGAGGAAAAATGTGTTTTCTTTTCACATTTACACATTAAAAAGAGAGAGCGTGAGATGGAAAAAGGACAGGGCAGCCATTAGCCTGACTCCTCCCACGCCTGGGTTTATGGAAAAGCATACGTCAATTCAATGTCCACAAAAACTGAATTTTTTCCAGCGAGGACTGCTCTGCCAGCTAATCTAGCCCATTTCTTGGGGCCACTCTGAGTTTTTGTAAATAAAACCAATGAGGACAACTTGCAAAAATGAACGTTGTTAGGCAAAACCTGATAATTTGGCGCCAACTGGAATTAATTGGGCATACTGAAATCCTGGGAGGCTTAAGATGACTCTCAGGATGGGTTTTTTCTAAATGACTTGACATCTGTCCAGTGGTGCTTGCTCGACTCCAAACAGGGCCGGTCGTCAGGGAGCCCTGGCCCCCGTCCTGGATCTCGAAAAGGTGGGCAAGATGGCAGCCGAGAAGTTCTCAGCACAGCCGCCTCACGGGTTCCCAGAGGGCCTCAGCGGGGTCTGTGCAGCACACTTGAAATGTATATGGGAAACACATCTGTTCTGGACCCTTTTTCTCACGTCATCAGCTTTTCTCAATGCTTCTTATTGCAACTGCGGAGCCAACCTGCCCAGGGGACATTGTACAGAGGTGGCCTCCATCTCTGCTCCCTGCTGGTGATTTTGCAGGTTGTTGCCTCTTCTGCCCCCAGATCCAACCAGGGCTGCCTGGGAGTTCTTCCCACGGAGCTGCTGACTTCAAGGGAGGGGGCTCCTTCTGGGTCTGCTTGGGTTTCAAATCAGTAAAGGCTTTTTCCCTTCTTTGGGGGCTGTGTAATATGGCCTAGGCTAAATGCAGCATAATCCAGGGGTTCTCAACAGAGGGACGATTCTGCCCTCCAGCGGATATTTGGTAACATCTGGAAACATTTCTGGTTGCCACAGCTGGGGATGGGGGGCTCCTGGCATCGAGTGGGTAGAGGCCAGGGATGCTGCTAAACATCCTGCAGTGCCTAGGGCAGCCCCCAGAGCAAAGAATTACTCAATTCCAAACGTCAATCACGCCAGAGTTGAGAACCTTGCCGGAACCCACTCAGCCCGTGCCCTACCGATGGGCATGTATGTTGTTCCAAATATTTTGCTGCTATAAACATTGATGCAAAAACTACTTTTCTACCTAAGTTACTCTGCCACCAGTGAATATAACTCCATCCTTTCATGGAATCTTGACAACACGTGTGAGCAATATTAATCCACTTTATAAGCGAGGACACTGAGGCCTACAGGTGGTTTAGCTTTGCCCTCTGAATCATAAAGCCAGTAAATAGTGGGGCGTTTTTCCACCTGAGGCCTCTGGCTCCGCATTCAACTGCCTTTTGAAAAGTTTTTGGTGGCCAGAGGGTGAATCCCAGCATCTGTTTGAGGAGTCCAGTGCTAACAGCCCATGTGTACATGTGTCCCACTTTGTGTGAGCTGAAGTCATACATTCGTCCCTTCCCTCCCCAGCTGGATGTTTATTCCAACTCAGTCTAAGCATAACTGTGTCCTCGCGAGAGAAAGGGGATCCAAATGTCTTCATGCCAAGAGTCATCATCATTTCCTCTGAAATTTGAAAAACACTCAACTTCTAAGTGTCATTCCATCATCTGGCATCATACACCACGGTGTAGCTGATCCCATTTGTCGGGCGGCCCCGGGGCCCCTGTCCGTGATCGGAATGCGTCAATGTCCCATCAATGCTGGCTGGTGGACGGGGGCACTTTGTCACGATCAGCAGCTTTGTTGCTGTTGTTGTTTTGGAAGCTGTTGATTTGTTTTATATTTCGGATATTGTTGAAATTTTAAATCTTAGGTATTTCAGAGGACACATGGCAAGTATGTGTTCGGGCTTTGCTTGTTCAAAAAGAAGAAGGGAGAGAGAGAGTGAGAGAGAAACAATATCAGCTATTAAGCTGAGCAGGTGTTGGAGGCAAATATTTGTGCAGCGCGGGGAGCCCGAGTCGGAGAGCGAACTAATCGTCCCCCTGATGTACTAGGGGAAGAAACCTTTACTCAGCGCTTGGTTGTAAGAATCTTGATAATAAAACACTTGTGCCTGACAACCGTGTTATCTACAGCCAACTTTTTAATTTCACATTGCCAGGTTACTCATTCCTGAAATGTGCGTTCTTTACACCCAGGGGAATATTTTCTATTTTCCGAACTTCAAGAAAGCTGTTTGAATAGAAAAACAGGGATCTTTGAGCCAGGCCATCAATAGCTTTTTAAATTAAAGTAGAAGCAGAAGCAAGAGGAACAGGGATAGGGATGTTTCCGAGACTACCCGTGGATGTTTGAGGTTTATGACCTCCTTGAGGTTGCTGGAGATGCTCACGCAATCTTTTTCCATATCAGCTCCTTATTTCCAATAATGCATATCAATGAGGAATTTATGCATCCCTCCATGTGCTCCTCTGTCAATTAATTTATTTGGCGTGAATTGAATTGCTCAGTGTTCATTACGGGCAGCCATGCCATCCGGGGCGATGAGATGATGTTCCTAGGACCATCAAGGCGGTCCTGCGAGGGATGCTGCTTCATCTTGCGTCTCATCCCGGGGAAATCACAGGGCTTCTTCACCCTTTTCTTCATTTCCAGAAAGTCAAGCCCAGAGGAGGGAAGGAAGGGGCTACAGACCCTCTCTTGTTCCTCAGTCTCCTCCCTCACAAATAAGCCTCAGTCTCCTCGTCTCCACGTTATGCCTTTTCCTTGGGTTTCCCAGCACAGCACAGTCTCGAATGCTGAGGATGGGGGGCAGCCCATTCCTGAATTGCCCTTCTGCGCTCTCTCATCCAAGGACGAGGGACGTGCGCTGCCACGTGCTAAAGTGGGACGTTGTGGCACTTCATCCAGGTCAAGGGCAGCCAATCTGATGATGTCTTGCTGAAACCTCTAATACCTGCTCAGGGCCTCGTGCCTCGGTCTCTCCCTTTTCTGGTCCAAACTTCACACCCCCTGGAGTGAGCACCCAACAGCGAGAGTAGCTCACATCCTGTCCAAGTTTAGAGCCTCCCTTTACTGCTCGCTGCCTCCGTGTGAGATCGGAGAACTTAGCAGGTGTTCCAGGCTCCTTTGGGGTGTGCCCCTCCCCCCTCCTCCTCTCCCGCCTCCCTACTCATAGGAGTTAGCCATGCTCCGTGCTCCTTGCTCTGCCCCGACTGGGCTGACCCCTTCCTCTGTCTGGTCAAAACTCCTTCTCCAGCTCTGACTCTGTCCCAACGACCCTCTTCCCTTCCATCCAAGAAGCCCATCACCCCTCCTCTGGGCTCCCAGCCTTTGACGTACGTAGCACGTTGCTTTGTTGTCACTCTCTCCTGGGAAGATCAAGGGCGACTCTCTCACAGGTGGCCCCACTACGCTTAGCAAGGACTTCACACACAGCAGGAGCTCAGCAAATGTTGACTTCTAAATGAACGAATGAGAGTTTTCTGCTTGTTTCTTTATTGTGAAACTGCAGAGATAGACACGTCCATTAGCCATACACTTATTGGAGAGTAAAAACTCATTTGTTCCAACTTTTGTGGGAATTACATGTTGTTTTTAAAATTACATCACTGACACAATTTTTAATTGTTGTCCTTCGGGATTTATTTCAGGGCCCTCAGAAGCTCTAACAAGGTCCTGTGACTTTATGGATATCCATTGCGTCCCTCTCAGAGAGAAAAGGACACTCTGTTTTTCACTTTCCTTTTCAACCAAGCATTAATTACTAATAGTAATATTGAGAAGCACTATTCTAAGCACTTCATATTAATTCACTTTATATTCACTACAATCCTATGAGACTGATATTACTATTATCTTCACTTTATAAATAAGGAATTCGAGGCACAGAGAGGTTAAGTAACTTGTTAAAGGTCACAGCTGGTACAGGGAAGAGCTGGGACTCTTTGTTTGCAATCTGCTTTACACTTTACCCTTTGCTTTCACATCTCCCATGTCCACTGAATTCCGCAAGAACCTGGAAAGCAGATAGAACAGGAGCAATCATCCTCATTTTATAGCTAAAGAAATGGAGGTTCAGAGAGGCGCAGTGACTTTGGCCAAGATCGTGCAGCTGGTTGGTGTCAGAGTTGAACTCAACCCGGGTCTGTCTGCTCCTTTGCTACTATCTCAACACATCGCCAAGCTCGCCTGGTGCCTGGGGTCTCATTGTGGGGCACAGTCCTGCCGTGGTGGGCATGGGTTTGTGTGTGTGATGCAAACCAGCCTTTCAAAGGTGACATCCTTCACCCAAACGGAGCCCTCTGTCTGAATGATGGTTCAGCAATTTCATCTGGAAAATGCTGCTGGCCTTGGGTTATTTTAAGCCATCTTTAAAAGCCTCTAGTACACCATTCAACACATATCAAACCCTCATTCAATGAAATGTTGTTGCCCAACTAGCTGGAAGGCATTAAAGGAAAAAGTACAGTAAATCACAAACAGAAGATCCTCCAGAGCTAAGGAAAGTCTGACTTTGGGCCACAGCATTCCGAGACGTAGCATGTTCAAGCAGGCACAGACAAGACCCTGGATTTCTTTTCCCAACCCCCTTCAAGGGAGACTCTTAATTGGACTTTTAAAATACGATGCTTATACACTGTTTGACTCCTGTTTATATCTCTGAAGATAGACTCTAATTGAGTCTATTACTTTTATTGTAAGTATTACTGTTTTCATTACTCCGTGTTCTAAAAATAATGGCGCTGCGTTGTGATCTGTGCATTCGAGCTGACTTCATTTCCTTCAGTGTCAGAGTTCAGGGTTCAGATGATGGGTGTTTGAGGAGTGTTTCAGCATGAGCAGAGCGACATTTTTCTGACGAACAGGCAAAACAAGTGATCACAGTTGGAGGGCAATTTGGGTTTTTCAAGTTTATGTTAATAGCACGTATTCTCAAGTCTACAGTGTGTTCAGTTAAAGGGCCCAAGGAGAAGATGATGAGGACCACACCAGGCATTTTTGGAATTTGTCCTCATTCAACTCATTTTCTCTGTCAGTGCAGACTTTGATGGTTTTTCAAGCGGAAAGTAAGCTAGAGATGGTTGAGCGGGGCCGAGTCTCTTCTCCTGCCTCAGAAGACCTTTGCTCTCACATCACAGGCACAGATCTTAATGGGCTTCTCTTTTCCCAGTATCAGTATGTGCTCATCATTGCTGGTTCATGCTAAGACCTAACCACTGAGCCCATAAGCCCTACATCCCATTTTCCTCCATTTTATATCTCATCCTTCTTGGAAGTTAAGAGAGAAAGGACTTTTGGTAAAGCCCTTTGTCACTTCCTTTCTTCCATGATCTTTGTTGATGGCACTCGCCTCCTTCAACTCAGAATTCTGTCGTATTCCAGCATTTGGCAGAGACACAAAAAGCAAATAAATCAATATTGCCATGGAGACTATTATTTCTGAGCCAGACTTAATTATGAATTATTAAGAATGGTTCAGTTGAATTAGAAGAATTAGGAGGGCTCCTCTGTTTAATACAGGCTTCAGTGATGCGTGTTAAGTAGCAACTAGGTTCATTACCAAAAGTTAGATTCATTAGGTTACATAATTTGCAAGTTTCTATTCTTAAATTCTTCTATCCAACTCCAATTATTTTCTTGAAATAGCATAATTAGTGGCAGGGAAAAAAACACATTAACATGACACGAAAATAACACATTTTTCTTTCCATTTGGTTACAAAAATCTTTTGAATGTATTTTTGGCTCGTATGCAATAGCACTTTTACGCATACAGACGTATGCCACAGAGGTGTCTCTTCACATTCATATACACGACCCACCGCTCACCTTGGTAAGTTTTATCAGCAACAGGTATTCTGGGTAAGCAATTTCATCTTAGCTTTTGGAAAAATCTGAATTTGCGTTTGCCTTTTGGTACCTAATTAAAATTTCCACAGAATGTCTTGGTGCCTTTTTTTTAACCCTCTTTTCCTTTCACGAGAAAGTAATTGAGGCTTCAAGTGAGCCCGCTGTTCTGACCTTTGAAAACATCCACATTTTGCATGTTGTGATGGAAATTTGAAGGAGGAGGTGGCAGCTGCGTGTCAAGAGAAAGAATGCAGAACCTTTCGGAAATGATTTTAACTGAGAGTTCCTAATAGGCAATTTTATAACCTGTTTGTCTTCTAAATGCTTCCGTGCTTTTCTGTATTTCTTATTATCCTGCGTGAGTAAGCACTTAGCTCAGGTAAGACACTGCTTACTGTGAAGCAGAGAGAAAAACTGACAATTAGCCAGTTGATTTCAGCTATATAAACAACTGAACTGGAATGTTCCAGCCAAGAAATGAAGGAAGGAGGAAAAAAGTGAAGGAAGGAAGGAGTAGGGAGGGAGAAAGGAAGGGAGGGAGGGAGAAAGGAAGAGAGAGAGGGAAAGAAGGGAGGAAGGATTGAGTGAAGGGAGGGGAAAGGAGGGAAGGAGAGAGGGAGGGAAGGAGGGAAGGGGAAGAGGAGGAAAAAACCCACCTCATGGATCTAGCAACCAATTTGTGTAGAGTCAGAGGGACAGATGTCGTCTTATCTCTATCAGACTTCTCTTCATTTGGGTCAGACATGCTCAAAGTGGCATCCTTAGTCTCTATAGCTTTGCCCATTCCAGACATTATGGGCTCTGGATCATGATGATCGAGGGGGGACTTGATGTGTGGGTTATATCTATTTATCTGGGAACTTTTTCATGCTGGGGACATCATATTTCTAAACAGCTTGGCTCTGCATCCGAGAATAGCTTTGCCAAGAGCCATCTTCCCTGGGATGGAGGTGCCCCAGTGAGCACACCCCTGGAATTCCAAGCGGATACCACCACGGCTTCGCCCAGTTGCATGGAGTCATTTACCCACAGCAGGGATGGGAGAACTATTAGGTCCACTCCACAGAAGTCAGGAATGGGTAATAAGACGCGCCGAGGTAGTCTTTCCCCCAAACTCAAAGAGAAGCATGAGTGCCCATTTCCTGTGAATTGTATCATTCTAATATTCTGCCTTTATTAATTTCAGAAGCCTTTACAAACTTTCTGACTCCAAGGGAAGACAAGGATCTGGCGGGGGAAACGTGAATTAAAAAGCCTACCTTCCCAGGTTTCTTCCTACTTTTAGAAATTCTAATGACATCTCCTCTGTTTCAAACCAGGCTCTGGGTCAGCCTTCCTTGGCACTGGAACCTGCTGGAACCTCTGCTTAATTAGTTACACTTACAGCCGTGTAGCCCCCCAGCCCAAGCCTGGTTAAGTCGAAAAGATCGTGATCCATCCTGTTCTCTGAATTAGAGCAGCTTTGAAAATATTTCATCTACTATAAGAGACGAACACTCATTGTGCCATGTTTCAACAAGGTACCTGAGCTCAAGAGACATGTGGTTGAACCAAGTCGTTTGGTCCATTAGATGGGTGTCTGGAAGTGTTTTTAGTGACCTTTTCCTTCTGGCAAGTGAGTTATATAGGTCAGTAGGACAGAAGCATGGGACGTGGGGGACTTCTGTAGTGACAGCGGAAGCTCTTCCTTTTTTTTTTCCAGCTTTATTGAGGTACCTTTGATGAATAAACATGGTATACATTTAAGGTGTACAAGGCGATGTTTTGGTCTACATACACATCGTGAAATGACTTCACTAATCGAGCTAACTGACCTAGCCATCACCGTATGTATTTTTTGTTTTTCATTTTTTTTTTGTGGTGAGAACACAAGATCTACTCTCTTCGCAAGTCTTGAGTGTACAATCCACCATTATTAACCAGAGTCCCCCTGTGGAAACTCTCCTAGCAGGGAAAATCCTTTCACCAGTGAGCCCCCACTCCTTGGAGGCATCTCCCCGCTTTGCTCTTTCGGCTCGCTTTGTCTTTTGGCCATATCCCACCATGCATACTCGGGACCCTCAGGGAAACAGATGTGCCACGAATCCCAGGTGATCAAGACTCGCATGCAAGTGTGGTTTCTGTCTTCCTTGATTTCTGTGCTCATTTTCTTCATCTGCCAAAGAGGGTGGTGAATCACGGACGTTTCATCCTAATTAAACCCATGCAAACATATGTGAGCTGAGAAGCAAGATAGAAACAAGTCCAAAGATGGAAGAAATTTAACTTAAGAAAGAGAAAAGTCAGGGTTATTTTATCTTCTAAGTCCTACAGGCTCCAGCATTTGGGAGAGAAACTGCTTTGCGTGGGAATTCTCTTTAACCCCTATCTCTAGAAATTTTTTACATCCATTTACATCTTATCAGCAGGAGGATCAGAGTCCAAGAATTCTGTGCTCTGAGGTCACCAACTGACCTACACTCTTAAATTCTTAGCCTTTTTGCCTTCCGGAAAAGTACACGAAAGCTCTCTTGGCGTCTGTGTGGCTCTCAGCTGCCCACCTCCAGGGAGAGGGCTGCGTTTCCATGAAGAAAGCTGGGTTGGCCCCCCTAAATCACCACACACTCTCCCAAGTAGGAGACACACAAGCCCAATGCCTAGGTGGGGTCTTCCCACCCACGGCTCTGCTCCGAGGTTAAGACTAGAAGACGAAATGTCAATATCCTCTGATGAGAAAGTTCACATGAGATACATGTGAAATAAACTGCTCTCCAGGAAGAAGGATCGTCTTTTCAGGCCTTTGCTTTTGAGCCCCATGGGAACCATAGGCCAGTAATATTATTGTCATTGACAATAATAATAGCTAAAATTTATTAAGCATTCATGCTGCACATTTAATAATTCTCACAATAATGCTGAAGATTGATATTATTATTCCCATTTTACAAATGACAATATTGAGGCTTAGAGCTTAAGCACTATCAACCTTTTGAGACGGTTACCCAGAGTCCCACAGCCTTTGGGATTTTGAATTCAGGTCCATCTGAACTCTTGACTTACGGTCTACCTTCTGGCTGTTCCAGCACCACTGCTGCAGTGTCTGTGCTACAGTCTTAAGAGGCCAGGTGGGCTCAGCCCTAACTCCAGCCTTTGACCAAGAGGCACGTGCTGTCAGGCTAATTCTCGTCATCATTGTCATATTTAATTTGGCTGCTGCAAGGCTGCTGAGGATATCTGAGGCCTCGAAGATGGAGGCTTCTCTCAGATGTTAAGACACAGATACAAGTGTACTTGCACCGTCAAAGACAAGAGCAACTCTTTTAAAACATTCCCTTTCCTTCTAGTCTGGCAAGAAAAGACCGCTTTCCAACCTCCCAGCCTGCCTTGCCTTGTTGGTAGGGAATAGTTCGACTAATCAGAAAAGTATTGCACGTAAACGGGCAAGAGGTTTGCGTCGATCAGTGGAGAAGTTTGTGTAAGGGCAAGTGCAGTTTTCATGGGCCTTTGTCTTTCAGGGACACTTAAATTTCAAAGCTTGCAAAACACGTTGGTGGTCCGGGCAATTGAGAGTCTCTTTTCCTGCTTCCAGATGGCCAAACGTTCTGCCACAGCCTCACGCTGAATGAAAATATTTCTAATTATTGCAGCCCCTTTGGGGTGGATTGTTTCAGAACATGTGAGGACACACTTTGTTAATGAGGCAGATTTCCACTGTCTGAGCTGCCTGGAACCTTTGAGCTGTCATTTATCACGGCAGGCTAACTAGAGACAGGGCCTGAGGGCTTCATTTCTTCCTGGGGAGGACACAGCAGCGGTATTTCAGGGACCCCCAGAAATACTCCAAGGGATCAAAACACACTTTTACTTGAAAAAAGTTCAACAAGTGTAAACGGAATGCCCTTTCTTCTCTTTCAGTGATCAGAGATCATGGACACGAAGATGCTAGAGCTGTGTAGGGGAAGCTGTGGGTGCCCCACTTAGATCCCCTTTGTCTGGCTGATGCACGGACCTGCAGCTGCTAACAGCTCAACTTGAGACTTCTTTTGGAAAACGGCCACTGGCCCATGGGAGCCCCCTTGCCTGGAGGTGCCTGAGAGGCCACAGCCCTCCCTCACTAGGGGCATCAAATATTGAACTATTGAATGAATGAATGAATGAATGAACATAGTCAGTGACTGTCTGATGTGGGGGTCTGACAGCCTGGGTCTTTCATTTTTGGGGGTCAGGGGGTGGAGAGCAAACTTTGAGGAGTAACTCAAGCTCCAGAGTTCCCATGGGATCAGGTTGAGACTAGTTCACCTAAACTCCTCTTTGATTAGCCCCGTCCCTGACTCTGCAACAGGTGTCTCCAGAAAGCAAGCCTTCGTTGCAAGAAGCCCCGACACAGGCTCTGCTTCTGGGGACTGCATCCTAGGAGAGACTCAACAGCTCAGTCATCCAGTGCGTCAGTCACCCCCTTATTCAACGTTGAGTTTGCTTCGAGAACTTGGTGTGTGGTAGGAGTGTCAACAAATGTTTAATGAACCGACTGTGGCTGTCTTGTTCACGCTTGGAACACTGCCCTCACCTCACATGAATAGTGACTGACCGGGCCAAGTTAGGAAAGCAAATTTGAAGGATGCAACGTGGCTGTCCCCCTTTCCCATCCACACGGGAGGAGGCAGAGGCACAGCAAGTCAGAGGCCCTGCTCGAGGTCACACGGCAAGTTGGTGGCTGAGCCAGGATAAGAAGTCGAATGGGGAGAGGAAGGGAATCTTCAAAGTGAACCTTCCAGGCTCACTGTAGGCCTGCCCTGTGAAGCTGGGCACCCCATTTTTAAGACCAAAATCCAACTGGAGGAAGAGACTGAGCAGGTGACCTGGAACCTGCTGACTTGGTGGCATCCGCTTCAAATTAGGACTCTGCCCGTCTTCATTTCTAATCACTCCTTGGTGGAAAGCATCTCCCATCATTGGAGAACATTCTCTAGCTCCTAGTCACCAACCCCTCCCCTTTCCCCACACAGCCTCATCTGTCAAGCAGTTAATGATCTGTAAATAGACATTTCAATCCTCTGGTTAATGGAAATCATTTGGGCAGCTCCTTTGGGGAGCCCACATGCAAATAATCACTATCAAATTTGCCCTGTTTCACAAGCCGTCTGTCCCTGGATTGGGATATAAACGGAAGCACTTGAGCCGTCAGTGGAGATTTCCACAGTGATGGTGATGTCCTACGTCCGCACTGGCCAGTATGGGAGCCGCTGGCCGTGAGTGGCTACTGAGCCCTTGAAGAATGGAGTTTTCAATTCAACTGTAGTTAACTTAAATTGAAGTAGTCCTCTCTGGCTGGTGGCTGCTGCAGGGGCAGTGCCATTTTTGGCAGTAGGGCTAAACCATCTGGGCTCATACCCCCTTTCCTGGGGTGTAATCTTCCAATGCCTTTATGGGTTAGTTTCCCAATCCACAACTTGAAGAGGATGTGGCCCCTACCTCATTGCAAGGATTCAAGAAGATAATGCCTGTGAAGTGCTTAGCACAGGAGTTAGTGCCTTAGTAACCGTCAGCAATTGTTTGGTTGGTTCACAAATACCCTGGCTTCTAGAACTGGCCTGGTCGGGACAGGTGTACACGAAAGAGACAAGCAGTTCCCGAGGCATGAGGTGCGGGGTGGTTCAAATCATCGCAGTGATCGCTAAGAAGACTAATTTCTCTAAAACATATTTCACACACTTTCTCTGTAATCCTCACCGCAAGCTGGAAAAGTAGGCATCGTTTTCCCCACTCAGAGTGAAGGTAACTCAACTCAAAGGGAAGGAGAGAGGCAGAGTCTGGAGCCAGACTGCAGACCACCAGGTCCCCGACCCCAGTAGACGGCCACTGCTCCCCCAGGTCACGCAGCCTGCCCTTCCGAATGTGAGCCCACCGAGAGGCTCCCTCCTGATCTGTGTCCAGTCCAAACTTTGAAAACCGCTCCTTCCCCTCTTGTGGCCACAAGCATTCATCACGATGGACTTTTGCCTGGTGGCAAAGCACACAGCAGAGACCACTATCGTTCTGACATGGGGATTATCAAGATTAGATGAAAAGAAAACCTACAAAGCAACATTGCAACACCGCAGATTAAAAAAAAAGTCCTGCCCTCTCCCACTCAGCTGGACTCAAATACTCTACATTCTTCTGTCGGGGCAGTGGCTGTCCCTCACTGGGGACCCCCCCACCTCCTGGGAAGATGAATCGCCTTCCCAAACTTGCCCCAGCCTGAAGCTGCCCTAGGTCTCTTGGGTTTGGCTTTTTCCAAATTTCACCTAATTGTCTTCATCATATATTTGAGTTTCCACTTTAGAAGTTCTGAAGAAAACATGTTTCGGCATATGGTCTCCGGGATGACATTTTTGTGGTTTACGAAATCTGGATTCGATATATTGGATAAACTGTGGCCTTTGCTACAGCTTGAAACTTTCATGCTAAAGGGGCTAAGTCTGCAGGACTGTCACAACATCGCCTGAGTCCTGAACTTACTTTCCTTGCATTTATTTGCCTGCAAAACTTTAAAAGTGCAATTTGATGTGGAAAGGATTTGGTACCAATTTGTGTGTGTGTCCTTAAAATGTTTTTTCTATCATATAACTTTAAGTCAAATGCTTGAAAGGAGAGGGATGAGGGTTTTCTTTTTTGTCCTTTTTTTCATCCCCATAGGCCTCCCCTGAAATCAAGGCACCTGGAGCCAGGCCAGTTCACAGGGAGATAGGGAGGGAAAAGCTGGTGGTGGTTTTTTTTTCAGTTTCCCTGAGAAGTTTCCAGCGATGGTTCTGACGGAGGTGGTGAGCCAAATGAAAGGAGATTGAAGAGATAAAACACGTAGCTGCTTTCACGTGGCACATAAACATTTACCTTCTCAGACACTGGAACTAATAGCAGAGAACCACATCTGCATCAAGAAGACAATTAAGAGCCCACTGCTGACTGGAGAGCAGGGGCTTTCCCTGTGTGCCCTTGGAAATGATGAGGGATAATGTGTCTCGGCGGCAGGGTTGCATGTATGCATCTGAAGGGGAGAGGAGAGGCAGAGGGAGGGAGTCTTCTAAGAAAATATGGAAATGAGCTGCATATGGCTTTCAAATGCATGGGAGATGAGATGGAAGGAAAAATAATTCAGGAGTATTTCTCTGGTAACCTTTTCTGTACAGGAAATAAGAACCTCTCTCTTGCCTTTTATGTGTACTCATGTGCCGCTTGTATTTAGTGAGGTAATTAATTCATTTCTAACATTTCTCGACTTGTAAATCTGTTTTGAAGGTTAGGCAAGGGAAAGAGTCCCTGGGGCTTTCACAAAACTGTTATTAAAGTTGGAGGGAAGATTGGCTGTGTTTGCGTTTGAGAGGCAGAAGTCTCTTGAAAGGCAAGGAAAATCACTCTTCCAGGTACCCTGTGATGAACGGGGTTCCCTAGGGCTAAAAAGTGTTACCACATACACACACGCACTTGCACACAGACATACATGAACATGGGCAAGTGATTTCCACTCACGTGTATGCATTTTACTGGATAAACCACAAAAAACCATATTTGGAGATGCCTCGTGTAAAAAGAAAATGTGTATTCTTAACATTCATAGGAAAGTCATCAGTATCCTCTCAGTTCTACGAAATTTACCATTCACTCCAAACTAACTGTCCATCATTCTGCACCAAGCCGAGAAATTTATGAAGGCTCTGACTGAGTCTTTTTCATTGTTAATCCCTGGTGTCTAATATAGGACCTGGGCCATAATGGTACTGAAGGAAGGAAGGGAGGGAAGGATGGAGGGAGGAAAACAGGAAAGAAGAGAAGGAAGAGAGGAAGGGGCACAAATTTCTTTCAAAAGCCCATCTATTTACATGTTTTAAGTGAGTCACTCTGAAGAACAATAATAAGTGATATTTGGCTGTCCTTCCAGACTAGGAGTGTTGGATGCAGAGGCTGTGTGGCCCTCCGGTGCTCACCTCCACACACCGAGCTCTGCTACCTGAGTAACTGCAGCTCTCTGTACAGAGACCACTGGAGTGCCAGAGTTGCTGTCCCTGGAATCAGCCCCAAGCAACAACGGGCAGAGATTGGAGGGTGGACACCCTGGCGTCTTCCCTCTCAGGAGTGATGACCTGGAGGGTTCTACTCTATCTCTCACAGTAACTCAGGGATAAACTCCACTCACGCCAAGTGTCACCTTGCTTGCTAACACAGTTTATTGGCTCCCTTCCCTTCCCTGTCTCAGTCTCCATCCTTCCCCAGGGTTTCCTGGGATCACCTTCCAGATCAACTACCTGCATTCAGTTCCTAGTGTCAAGGTCAGCTTCTGGCAGAACCTGACATGAGACCCAACATAGACACATGGGTAGGTGGCACCCAGCCAGGGCTCCCAGCCTGCCAAGCAGCTGGACATGGCCCTGTGATGTGTGTCACCCCTGGAGTCAGAGCACTTCAGAAGCAGCAGTGTCTCCTCCTCATGTTCTCCACCCTCTGCCCCCCGGGCTGGAAGGGAAGGGACCAGGCTGACCTGGAACCCAAATATTGAAGATGGCAGCACCATTGCCAGCCTGGAAATAAAGCCTTCCCTCCAAACAATTCCCCTGCACAGACCTGTTCTGTTATCTGAGTGAGGAGCAAATTTGTATAGATTTCCGTCACTGATCTATTGCTGGGTCTCTGTCACAGGTTGAGTTCTCTAGAAGCAGATGCTGAAATGGAATTCGAAGCGTGAGATGTTCATCAGGGACCAATACTTGTGAAAGAGGCAGCCCCGAGCAGGGGAAAGTTGCACTATGATCTAGATACAGGCCTCGAAAGCCCTGCTAGTCCAGCGAGGAATGTGAGGAGAAGTGGTGTCCATGAGGGCACCCCTCTGTGTCCGTGCCTTCCCAGGAGCAGAATATTGGCTGCCCCAGGGAAGGAATGACTGGTGAAGCAGCTGAGGTCGCCCTTGAAGGAACGCACAGCTCAAGGCAGTTCTACTGACCACCTTTCCTGCAGCTGGGAGCAAGTCCTTCCTTGAAAGGGACCTGGGAGACTTCCGTCATTAAATGGAGGTGGCATAGCCCGTGCTACCTGCTCATGCTGCTTGCTTCCACCCTCTGGTCCTGCTTGTGTTCACCCTTGTGCCATTTTCATTTTATGATGGCTGATGTTGGGCCAGCTCAACCCCATGGCTTGGTGGGAAGAGGACACAGATCATGATGGACAGTCATGACCTCACGGTCACATGATGTCCCATGGTTAGGTATCCTATCACTACCAGGGCACTCCAGGAGTTGTTTTCACCAGGTATAGAATTCTCCAGTGAAGATGGACCCCAGGGGCCTGCATTGTCAGTCTCCCACGGGGCTTGCCTCCAACTCCACACAGTGCCTTTCCCCACCACTGACCCTCCAACCCCAGGACGCCTGCTGAATCATTCAGTCCACGCAGCAGGGTTGCTTGCATCGTAGCTGAGACCTACCACAGAGCTGGTTCCTGCTCTGGGCCCCAGTCTCAGCTAGCAGCTTTGTGCCATCCAGTAGACGGACAACCGCCGTGCCTAGGTGTGGAATATGCTGCCTCCAGGATCTAAACGGACCCATGAAGAGTTGTGCTTCTCTCACCATCAGAGGTGCAAGATGCAATACTCTGTCTTCTACTTTGGAGAGCATGTCTTGGCATGCCTCTGACCACTAGAGCCCTTTCAGGGTAACAGGCCCCTGAATTTTCACAGGGTCTATCTCAACCCTCTGAAGCATTGTCTTCTCAAGGCCTCCAGCATGCCAGCCGCCTCTTGCTCTTTTGGCCTGATAAACATAACGTAATGGATCCGTGTGATATTCTCCAGACGTCCAGGTGATCCAGATTTTATTATGACAGAGGGTGGGAGAGTTAACTGGCCCTGGGGCAAAGCTGCAAATATGCATTTTAGTCCCTTCTAGACCAATGCAAACCGTTTCTGGACTTCTTTTCTGATTGGGATTGAAAAGAACTCATTTGCCCAGTCAATGGCTACATATATTGCACCTGGAGCTGAATTAACTGGCTTTGGCAAAGATAACACAGCTAGCACAGAAACTGATCAGGGACTCCACATTATGGGGTGGGCTTATAGTAGTCTACAGCCACCTTCCAGGACCCATTCTGTTTCTGCAAGGGCCAATAGATGCATCACACAGAGACACGATGGGTCCCTTATCCCTGGATCTTTCAGTTCTTTGTGAGTGGTGCTGATCACTACCCCCTCCTGGGGTGTGATATATGGGCTGGAGGGATGAAGTTTGAGCTTCCACTTGACTTTCTTCATGGTTCTTACTTCACAGAACAAGGACCCCACATGGGGCTGCACAGGCTGCCCAGCCTGTCAAGCCTAAATATGCATCCCGAATCAGAGAAATGACTCCTGGGTGAGTAGACCCACAATAGACCACAGTAGACCCACAATAAGCCAGAGTTTGGCCAGGACTCCGTTTATGATCAGGGACTCATATCCCTCCCCTCTGAGAAGGAAACCATGATAAGGCTTCTCTGTTCTGAGCATCAACTTAAATGCTGATAAAACATAATAATTGAAGGGTTTTCTAGAGTGCCACTGACTGATGCTACAGCAGGGGACACTGACAAAGTAAGCAGCTTGTTATGAAGCAAGTGCCTAGGCTGGGGGATAAAATTAATGCTTCATATTCTCAGTGTTCCATGCTGTGCCAGATTCTCCCAGCCAACGTCCCTCTCTGGATGTCTGCCATCGAACTCTGGGCAGCGCCCTATGCTGGTGGTCTAAAATGTAACCAGCAAGTTTGGAACAAGAGATTTATGTGCTCAGGGCTTGGAAAATTGGAGGCAAAGGTATTTTCCAACCCTGGAGGGAAAAAGGACCCAGCTAGCCAGTTGGGATCAGGTCAGAGTCATAGAAGGAGGCAACTGTTGATTGGGAACAGGGGTTGCTAAAACATTGTGGAAGATATGAACATCAAAAGATGTAGCATTCTCTTTTCTCAGAGAAAGAACACAGCTAACCACTTATACCTTTTCAGGCTGTTAAACCCAATATTTTTCTCCCTGCATGAAAGACAAATGAAATTGTTTTTGTGATTATCTCTGAAGAGGAAAGGAAAAATGAGAGCAAAGCTTGACAACCAGAAGGCCCTTCAAATTGGGCTCTAGCTACAGACACGTGGTACCTGCAATGACTCTTCCCAGGAGCTCCTAATCTCAGGGTTGGCTGTTTGATTACAGAGCCGGGCTGCTGGAATGCACCAGACAGTTACAATTGCTGCAAAATCAGCTCTCAGAATGACAGCTCACACACTCCATGTGTGTTTGACAAAGCCTATTATTTAGATAAACCGAGCATCCTTGTAGTTCTGGTTCTTAAACCAAGCCCTCCACTGCCTGGGGCCAAGTCCTCAAGATCTTATAATTAGCCATGAGATAAGCGCAGTGAAAGTGACAGCCCAAGGTGGTGTTTTTTTTGTTTTTTTTCTTTCCATTTCCCTGTGGAATTCCACCTTCCTCCACCTTCCAGCACCAACCTCATACAGGGAGTTTTACCAGAGCTTCCCCACTCCCTTCTCTTTGAAAGCTGAGACTAATTTCTTTTTCCAGGCAAGCTTCTCGGGAAACTTCGCATTTGCCGTTATTAAAAGAAATGGAAATACACAGACATTTCATTTTCGTTTAATTGTCTTACAACCTGGTTAAATGCTATTGCCCGGGCTGCCTGTCAAAGGCCCCAGCAGTGGCCCCAGCCAACAGCAGCCATCCTACCTGCACACAGGCCCATACTGAACCGCCTGGGAAGAGACAAGCTCAGGGTCTGCTGTCTAATGTCTACTCTACCGTGCCACCCCTCACGAGCCCCTTCCCTCCATCTGTGTGTCATTTTATGTCAGAATATATTACTACACTCAACAGTCGAGCTAAGCTGTTCTTTTTCAGTTTAATTACCAAGCTCAAATTACTGACCCCTTGTCTATTTTATTAAGATGTTGTTACAGATAACGAATAATTTGAGAGGGGAGAAATTCCAATTTCCTGTTTAGCTGCTTTTGAATGAAGCCCTTTCCAGGATGGTAACTGAATTGCTGTGTATCTTGTACCCACCTGAGTTGATGGAATCATTCCAGCTTGAGGCTCACCTCCTGTTTTGTGGGCCAAGATAGAGCACCACCCTGGAAATACGTTTATTGTTTCTGTAAAAACATTGAGGAAACAACTGGAATCAAGTCACTGCTATCAGAATCAAACTCATCACACCAGCTCCCTGGAAAAAGGGGTTGTCCCACTTTTGAAGGTAGGAGTAACTGGTTCTGCCCAGTTTTTGAAAGGAGACTAATTTGTTTGTGGACTCTCAGGAGAGTTTCTCTCTGTTTCTCCTTGTGGGATCCATGCTTCCATTTTGAGGATTATTTTATAACCACCTCAACCTTCTTCCCGACCCCCAGATCAAAGGAAGACACTCTGGACATAGTAAATATTATTAACTTTATAATCCATCCCTCGCAGGGCACTTGGGCTCCATTTTCACACTAATAAAGTTAGTGCGTGAAAATCCGATTAGGAGAGGGAGCAAATGAGATGTGTTTCATGAGGTGAGTCTGTGATGGTCCATTTCAGCCGGGAATAATTGCATCTTCCGGTGCATCTTCAAATAGTTTACCAAAATCTATTCATTTACACAGAAGGCAGGAGGCAGGCATGATTGCTTTTATTTCTCCAATTAAGAAACTGGAAAACCTGATGCAGGGCTCTAGGGAGCTTGTGCACTGTGGATTTTTGTTTTCTTTTTGGTGCCTCTGTTTCAGGAAGCAGGTGAAAGAAGGACGAGGCAGCATGAAGGAAACTGAATAGACACGCACAGAAGTTCTGTTGAAATTTCTACCCCATGTGATTTCAGAGAACTTTCTCTGGGGCATTGGAGTAGCTGTCCATTGGGGAGAAACCTGGCATCCTTCGGGGTTTTCTGGGTCCATGGAGAATTCTCTGAGCCCACGCTTCTCCCTCCTTCTCCCTCATCAGCTCCATCTCTCTGAGTCTCGCCCCCTCCCAGCTCCTCACCTGTCTCTCCTGATATCCTGCTTTGCACTTGCCTGAACCTCTTCTCTACTAGTCCTCCTCCACCCAACGTGGCCCTGTAGCGGCTAACAGAGTAGACGCTCAATAAACATCCACCAAACACAGCTGAGCTGGTAAAGCAAAAGAGGTTAGCTTCTTCCAGCCCGGCGGCCAGCCTGCGTCCAGAGCAGGAAGAGGCTGGAGTCTGCTCACCCCTAATCCATATTTCAATACACTTGGCCTAAGGTTAGAGTTTAAGCTTCCATTAAAAAAACAAATTGGTTGTTTGCTTGCCTAAAATAGAGCCAAAAGACACTAACTAATGAACCCTCAGTAGGGACAATCCTCCCTCCGGCAAAGAGGGAATGAAGCGAAGACGCCTGGCTTCACTTATCAGCAAATCTGTACTCTTGATGCCTGGGGTCCACACCTCCCCTCCTCCTAGTTTTCTAGCATGTTATTTTGTTTATTATGATTTACTAGGTATGGCTGAGTGGAAAAATGGTGCCAGATTAAAGCTGTTTCTCAACCTTGGGCCAGATAACTCTCCCTTGTGCGGGCTGTCCTGTGCATTGTTCACCAGCATCTCTGCCCCCACCCCTCCAAACTCCCCCAGACATCAATAGCACCCCTCCCTTGGTTGTGACAACCCAAAATGTCTCCAGACATTGTCAAATGTCCCCGGACTGAGGATGAGGACAAAATCATCCCGGTTGAGAAACACTATAATGGAGACAGCTAAAATGCCAAGGAATTAAAGCTTCCAATTAATTTGGGCTGTTCACTTAGAGTTGACAAATGTCCACAAACAGCAAAGCACGTTCACTGTGCTTCCATTCACATCTCTATTCTCAGGACCAATCATCTATTTAATTAAATCCTTCTGGCTTCATCAGACTCACTGGCGACTCCAAAGTATTGAGGGAACCCTGACAACCTGGGGGTGAGGTAGGAGGCCTGGGACACTCAGCCAGCCCTGGGGAGCTGAGCCCACACCTCACTCACTAGCCGCTGTTTGATGATTGCCGAGCGGAAGGCTCAACAGAAAGCTCTTGTATCTGAGCAAATCCACCCGAGTTGTGGCTCTGGTTCAAGGAAAGAAGGAGCATTGGGCCACGAAGTGGGACCCTACCACTCAGCAAACAACACAAACCCGGGCAAATCCCTTCACCGTCCACACTTCCGTTTCCCTGTTCCCCAAACGGAGCTGTCACTCCTACTATTTGGTGTCTCCCACATGGTTATGACCAGGCTCTCTGTGGATTATTTACATGAAAGCACCTTGAGGAATAGAACACTTTGAGCAAATGAAAGGCTTTTTATTCTTTGTCTGGGTCCCATCCTTCGCAGCCCCTGGAAGGTTACCAGACTCTGCAGATGGCATTTCCTGTTTAATCAGCGAGAACTCTGTTTCAGACAGCTTAATGGTCTATTAGTAAGGAAGGTGTCGCATTGCAGAAGAGAGTTTATCCTCTGCCACTATTGACATCTCACAGAGGACTGACTCGGGAAACATTGCCCAACACAAATCTTCATAGCTCGATTTTAAAGCGATTTTTATGCATTGAACTTATTGGCATGGTTTAGAGAAAGGAAATATGGAGCTTAAGCTTTGTATTTATTTAAATAAGGCAATTCTTAGGAAAATGAGTTCACTCTGAGCCCTTTGAAAAAAATGCACCAACCCCATTAAGTCCGAATTAGTTGTATGTGCGAGCAAGGATATTTCTCCTGAACTGTTTATTGGTCTCATTGCTCTAAAATGCAATAGGGCAGAGGTTCTCAAACTTGAGCATGCATCAGAACCCTCTGGAAGACTTGTCAAAATCCACATGGCTGGGCCTCACCCCAGAGTTTCTGATTCAGTAGGTCTGGGGTGGGGCCAGAGAATGTGCATTTCTAACAAGTTCCCAGGGGATGCTGATGCTGCTGGTTCGGGTACCACACTTTGAGAACTGTGGGAATGGAGCTAAGATGAAGCAAAAAGATTTCCAGGTAGCATTGACATTGGTGTCCTGTCCACATCTCCTTAGCACTCACTTCTCCACCTGAAGACTGTCACAGCATCTCCTGCGACTCTCCACTGCAGGGGCGCACTAGGCCTGCAAAGGATGCATGGACTGCTGGAGAGTTAATGCCCCTGGAAGCAGCCCTTTGTCAATGCAGGCAGGATGGTGGTGGATAAATACCCCAGGTTCCCTAGTCCTTGGATAGGAGCATTCTGCGCTGTGGGCTGCACCAGTCCTGTGACTCCAAGTGTGGTCCCAGCACCAGTGCCGGCTGGTTTCCTGAGCTGTTTGTTACCAGTCTGTGATGGGCCAAGTACTGAAACTGAGCATGAGTGTTTAGAAACTTTTATAGCAATCTGATACTTTAATTTTATGACTGTTGAAGCTAATAATAAAAAAATGAGGCTTATATTTTGTATGTCTTTGTTCACATTTTTATTGTATTTTACAAAAATGTCAATCCTCCATGGTTTGGCAAGACAAAGAATTCTGCACCACAGAAAGTTTGAAAAGCACTGTTTTGCACCGTCTCTAAGCAGACCGGCAGGCCGTGCCTCTGCTGCCCATGGCAGGGACCTGTTCATCCGAGGACCTGCTATTGGCCTCCTTCCCTTCCCTGTCTCTCTTCCCACTCTCCTCTGGGTATTTCCTGAGACTCCCTCACAAATCCTTGCTTGCCCTCCATCCTTATCTCAGGGTCTGCTTCTGGGGAAACCCAAACCAAGACACTTAACTGATGGGATTTCCTGAAATTCTTTAAAATGAAACTCACTCTCTCTCTTTAAACATTAAAATATACTTATTGGGAGATTTTACATATTCAGGGACCCACCTTCTCTTTGAAAACAAGAACATGTAACAACATGAGACCTGCTTTTCCACCTGGCAGCAAGCAGCTGTCACTGAGCTCCTTTGGACGGAATGTTCCAGTTTTGCCGCATCCTCCATCATTCCCTATTATTTCCCCGAAGCTATTTTCCTTGCCAATTATCATTTAGTTGCAGGGTATTTTTCTCAAATTAGATAAATATTTCCCTTTATCATGGTTTCCATCAAAAATGGGTACAGATAAATCAAGAGCACTGAATGTTTTGAGTAAAAAATTAGAGAAAACACATTTCTATGAAGGAATGAAGAGTATTCCAGTGCATTTCACACGTGAACAAAGACTTTCACCCCCAGCTCTGGCCTCTGGCCACTTTGAATTTGCGATCTTGTGGCCTAGAACTAAGATTTCATCTTCCACCTTCAGGGGATAAGCAGGTCAAATACGTGGTAGATATTTTGAGG
Source organism: Diceros bicornis minor (assembly GCF_020826845.1). Lineage (NCBI taxonomy): Eukaryota > Metazoa > Chordata > Mammalia > Perissodactyla > Rhinocerotidae > Diceros > Diceros bicornis. The sequence continues at coordinate 4,282,004 of NC_080758.1, forward strand.
GATGCCACCAAGACTGAGCACAGCCAATTTTGGGTGAAATTGGGAAGTGTGTGGGATGCATGGATGAGAGAACGTCCTTGTCTTAGAGGACAGAACAGACCAGCATCTCCTCAAGTCCCTTCGCCTCTGATGAGGCTCAGACCGGAAGACAGGGCTCCTCATTTGAAGGCCCATCATGTTGCCTTGGACTCTCAACTAGATCACGAATGGCCTTCTTAGATCCAGTGGCCCCCTTGTCATATGGAGACAGGAACAATATCCTCACTGGCTATGGAACAAAGTGAGTTATTTTACAGAACATTTTTCTGTGACCTTTCCAAAGTTGGTTATTATTGTCAGGAAGTAAGTAAAAAACATATACTTCCACACATCCGTTGCCCCCTTCCACCATGGTGACCTTAAGAGATTATTACACATTCTAGTGACAGCCTCATTGCTCGAAACGCTGTCACTTTTCCCTCAGAATTGTGCTGTACAGGAACCTGCTTGGGTTTTTATTTGTTCCTTTTGCTCATCTTTGTTCTTAGTATTTTATTTATCATAAAGACACAGTTTTAAGCCAAACAAGGGAGAAGTCCTTCCCTCAGAATCCTATGACCCTGGGACAATACCTATTTTCCTTTTTCTCACTGTAGAGGGTACCTACAGTTTTTGGTTCTCGGGTTTTCTCCTACATTATCTCCTAAATGTTTCTGTATATCTGGACAGAGTTTATGATGTCCGTGTGTGGGGTCCTGGTCACAGGAGTTCCCGCAGGCCTGGTCAGAGGCATTTAGGCTGTTTTCGAGTTTATGTGCTTGTTTATTTATTCAGCTATGATTCTTAATGCTCTTAAACGTCTTCATACAGTCAGCATTTTTTCCTTCTTAGATAATCTTTCCTTTGGATAAATAACCAGGAGAAAGGGGACCCCAGGATCAAAGGACATGTGCTTTTGCAGACAGGGAAATCAGCCTCAGGACTTGGGGACTTGCTTCATAGTGCAGAATCTTATCTCAGAGCGTTATCTTCCCAGCTTATCACTAACTTGTTTTGGCTCCAATGACTTACTTCTAAAAATCCAACTCTCCCTCACAGAATGTAAATATGACACTATAAAGGAGATTTTAAAATTCTGCCAAGGCCTCTGGTTCCCGAAAGGAAGGGAGGCATTCAGAGAAGGAGGCTCAGGCTCCCTGGACCTGAAGTTGGGGTGCATTTCTCAAGAAGCCCCACCAGGGCCCTTCTCACTGCCCACCCACGCCCACTCCCACACCTCTGCCTACAAGGCCACGGCCACCTGTCCTATAGCAAGGTGGGCTCTGACATTGAAATATAAATAGAAACCTCGTTCATCTTTACGTTTCCCATTCCCAATCACACCAGTGATCACACCCCCAAATCAACATTAAAACAACAGAAGACTCCAGAAACCCAACTCTTGCTGCAGTAAAAGCCTGGAAATTACATTTTATATAATTAAGAAGACAGCATTTTAAATATAATTCTATCAATTCAGCTAAATGCTCTCAAACTATAAGATTCACTCTCTGAAACAAAGGAATATGTCTTTCTAATCAATATAATTATATTTTTAAGTGAAACTTTTAGAGTACCCTTTCCATGAGGCATGCCAATTGTTTCCAAATGCTTGATTAGGTTATTAATCTCCTTTCCCTCCTTAGCAATGCACTTCAAGAGGCTACTTTATATCAAGTTCACATTAATGAAACAATTAAGATAATTAAGATAATCTATCATTTCAAAAATATATGATTCTGGATCCCTGAAAGCTTCTCGTAAAAGACCCAAGGATCTCAGTGCAGAGATGGACCATCAGAATAGAATTATGTTTTATGCATTATTTGAAGGACTCAGATATTCTTTCAACTTGGGGTGTTTTTTTGCCAGAGTTATTTAAAATAGTTTACCTTTTATTTCTCCCTTTAAGATTTTCTGGATTCCGAAGGACCTGAAGAATCTCCAAGAGAAGTTGGGAAATTAAAGAAGAAAATCTTTCTGAGATAAAATACTGCTGCAAACGTACCTAGGAATTCCTAGTGCTAGGAATCAGGATGGCGGATCCCTGGGTGGGACCTGAGAAGCTGCACCAGAGAACCTTCTGGGGGATGGAAATGTCTAACACCTTACAAGGATTCATCCACACATAAAAATCATTGGTTAAGGTTTTGAGCTTTGCCATTTGCATGTCATACCTTAATTTAAAAGGCCAGATAAATTATAATTAAGAGAAAAAAAGGAAATGCTGCCACAAAATCATCTGCTGGAGAAACAGGGATGGAATATATTGTACATGGGGCAGACATGGAGGGACAGGCCAGGTATGGGAGCCAGATTCTGTCATCAGGTCCAGCTACACAATTGGTGGGCTCAGTGCAATGAAAACGCAGCCCTCTTGTTCAACAATTGTTAAGAATTTCAAGATGGTGGCAGCTCAGAATTAAACCAAGTACAAGTTCTTCCGAGTGCAGGGCCCTGCACTCGCCTAGGAAGCCTGCCCTGCTGTGATCCGTCCCTATGGCCAACAAGGGAATGGTTGGATTTCTTAGGTGTTGTTTTTTTTTCTTCCATTTTTAATTTCAGCCTAATATAATTGAGTGTTGCCATGGTTAGTCATTGCTGCAATTTGTGCCCCTATTAAATGCAAATTAACCTGCTTACGGAGTAATCCCTTGGTTTTCAAGGACCTGCGGGGGTCCGTCTATGTTGCGGGAGGAGTAGGGCAGGGAGTCACTCAACTAGTGTTGAGTTTCTAACTTCTGCTGCTGCCCTGGCTCAGACCACTCCTGACTTCCTGGTGCTTCAGCCATAACACACAGGAGCTGAGCCGCTGGCTTTGAGAAACAGGTCACTTAAGTGTCTCCAGATTCTTCCTGGGACCTGCTGTTGACATTCTTCTTTGTCATAGAGCTGCTTTCGCAAACGGCCACATCTCACAGGGCCCCTCTCTGTGGCAGGACACGATAGAGATGCCCCCAGGGACCCTGAGAACTTCCCTTCTCCATGTGGTTTCTCGTCCTCATCTCTAGTCTCCACAGCAGCATTCCTAAGGGGAGTAAAATCCTCAGAGAGATACTAAGGACATACTTTTCACTCCTCTGGGACTTGGAACTCTCTGGAATGCAGGGGAGGGGTTGGCCAACACTTACCTGTCCAAGCAGGAGAGAAGTGGTTAGAGATGGCTCTAGCTGCCACGGCCCTGAGACCACAGCCAGGTGCCAGTGCTCCCTCAGCTCCCTGCCCTGGCTCTCACGTCACCGCTTCTTCAGTTTCTCAAACCCACTTCCAGCCTCTTGGCTGTTGCCCATCTGTTCCCTCTACCCAGATCACTTCTCTCCTGTGCCTCCAACTTCGCTCCTCTTGCCTGATTAATTCCTCCCGCAGGGAGATCGTGTCTTGTGATGGCCCGAAAGGCAGGTACTGCCAGCACCCCACCAGGGCACCCTCCCCCTCCGCACATACCACACAGCGTTGCTTACTTGTTCTGGTTGCCAGCCCCCGGTGGGCAGTTGGTTCCATGACAGCAGAGACCTATCTTGCTCCACATCATCCAGCATCTACCACTGCAAGGGACGGTTGCTCTATAAATATCAGAGAGTGACTGATGAATGAGTCAGCTACTTAAGTGTCTCCGGTCAGGCGTCTCCATTTACTAATTGGGGAAAGGGCTCCTGTGGATGCAAAGATTAGGTTTACAGATAATTAGGGGTTTGCAGGAGGCATAGGATGTAGATAGAAAACAATTCTAAAGTTTTTCAGCATTCCTTCATGGTTTGATCCCTCTCAATTCCAAAGGATTCTTGAAAAGTGGACCTCGGGGTCACCTCGTAATTATAAAAACAAGGAAGAACTGAATTTCCTAACTCCAGAGATGACAGCTGAGTTCTTTGGAGGCACATTAAGTGTTGTTCTACTCAAGGGAAGTGGACCATGTGGGAAGAGCACGAGCCGTGGCCCCAGACAGGCTGCAGCCATTCGGTCCAGAAGCACTAACTGAGCACCTAGTCTGGAATGCTCAGCCAAGGGCAGTGCATGGGTCTGAGCAAAGGAGCTGAGTATGATCCTCAGTGTTGAACGACAGGGGTTCGAACATCTCCTCCAGGGCCTGTGACTCCATCTCTCCCTGCAGATGTTAGTGCTGAGTGCCCCCATCCCCTCCGCTGACCCTTCGGACACAGCGGGCCAGGCAGCGGTGTCCCTCGGAACCATGCTGGGCAGCAGAGCAACTCCTGCTCTTTCCTGGAATGGGCTCAGACTCAGCTAATTCACTTTGTGGGGCCTTCATCCGTGCTGACTCAGGGGACCACAACTGAATTACGTTTCCTCTGGAGACTGGCAATACGTTGTTTCCAGGGAAAAACTCCAACTCAGTCAGCAAGCCATCCGGGAGGGTTTACTGAGCAACTACTAGGAGTCCCTGAGCCCCGGGCCAGGTGGCTGGTGCTGCTCTGAGCCTCCCCAGAGCACAGACAGCTTCAACTGAGATTTTTTTGCTGCAAAAATCTTTGGAAAGAATTTGATAATCTGGCTTTTTCAGTTATTTGGAATTTTACTCACAAAAAAATCACAAATTACCTTAATTTGTCCTTACAATTTTCTCATGATGTTTTGTTTTATATTTTAAGACACACTGGATTTGCTCATTTGTTCTGGTGACAAGCTTTATTATGAGGGAAGCAACTTGCAGCTGCCTTGCTGCAGTAATGTAAACTTTTAGGTACGTAATCAAACATTCATTCACCCCACTTTTGCTGCTCTCTGTTTACCTTCTAGGGGACTTGGAGGAAAGGAGGTAGGCCTGCGGGAAATGCCTGTGGGGTCTGGGGGATAAATGGCAGATCTAAGGATAAGACCCAGGCAACAGGAAGGACCAATCAGAGAAGGTGCCCAGACTTGGCCCATCGAGTCCCTCTTGCCAGCATTCAGGGGCCAGTTCAAAGGCTGGAGACCCTTGACCTGACTCCAACCTGTCAAGGATCCTATCGATGTCCTTCTGGGCCCCCAACAGCCACGAAGGCCAACCCCGGGTCCCCACTCTACTGTTCCTCAGGCTGGAGCGAATTGTACAGAGAGAAACTAAAAAGTCAAAGCAAAACAGGAAAAACGCTTCTGTCTTTTCTCATCTGACCCTTTAGCCAAAGCAGCTAATAGGAATTATAAAACAATATAAGGATTTAATAATTAGATCCAGGACACATGTGGTCTTCATTATTACAATGATTACTTTTCAGTAATATGAGGAAAAACATGAACCTTAAAGTAATTCTCAATAATTAAGTTAAGGTCAACCTTCCCCTAAAGAGCTGTGTCTTTGTTTTGGGAGGGACTTATGCGAAATCCTGATAATACAGTATTAGGTATTCAGAACAGCCCAGGAAAACCATGCACTTTTCAACAGGAACCAGGGTAGTATGCTTCATTTTTTTTGTTTTGAGAAAGAGAAATACAACTGAGTTGCCGAATATGTTAATTTTATTAAAACCTAGCTGTGGCTGAGCAGGTCAGAACCCATAAGCATTTTCCATTATCCCCTCCGTGTGGAGAGCTTTCTGATTCGTTCACATTTCAGCTGCATTGGGGTATCGGACTGTCCATTCATTCTTAGGTTCCATGAAGCTAAATTAGTTTAATTTAGCCAGAGCTTAAATGAGAAAACGTACCCCATTCTCCCCAGTAAAGGGCAGCAGAGGCAGAGAAAAGACTTGCTCCCTCTCACTCTGCCCCCTTCAGTCCAATCTCCACCCTAAAACGGAAATCAGACTCCTCGGAGGAGCCCCACTCACCAATGCCCAAGCCCACCCGGTCACCCTGACCCAGGCCTGCCCACCTGCCCAGCTTCATTACTCCTCTCCCTCCCTCCAGACCTCTGGCCATCCTTCTGTCTCAGAGGGCCCTGCTCCCTCCTGCTGCTGGACCTTTGCACTAGCTGTTCCCTCCACCTGACTGAAACACGTCCTCCTCTCATGGCTGCCCGCCTTCCTCTGGTCAGCCAGGTCTCAGCTCCAAAGCCACATCCTCCTCAGGGTGCCTTCCTCGACCAACCTGCCAAAAGCACCCCCATCACTCCCTCACGTCATCCTGTGTTCTTTCAGTTGAGCCCCTGGTCACTGCCTATACTTTCTTTTTATTTCTTCCATTGTCTTCCCCCACTGACACAGAAACTCCACAAAGGTCTTGTCTCCTCGGTCAAGGCCATTTCCCCAGCGTGAGGACGGTGCTGGGTGCAGAGGAGACGTTCCACGTACTAGTGGATAGAGTTACCGCAGGACGTGGAGGCCCACTGTGCAAGAGCAGACACCCTCATGCACAAAGGGGACTGTCTTTAAGGTCAGGGTCGAGGGTGTTGCTGTCCCAGGACCCTGGCGCAAGGAGGGTGCGCAGTGCCCAGAGCCCAGGGGAGGGCCGCGGCGCAGGGCCTCTGGGAGGAGAGGCCCAGGGCTGCAGTCAGCAGGCGGGCATGGCGGAACAGTTCCCCGACCTCACCTTCAGAGCTCTGGCCCTGGTGTCCCAAATCTTTGCCCTGTCCCTATGAGGTGGACACTGTGATCATCCCTCTTCCCATACGAGGAACTGTGCCTTGGAGAAGTTGAGTACCTTTCAAGGCTGCTACGCTAGCAAGTGGCAGAGATGGGACCTGAGCCCTGGTTTATGTCTGACCTGAGTCCCTTCTCCTAAAGTCTTCTCAGGGGGATTGGGCGGGCGGTTGGGACAGGCCAGGGAGATGGTGTGGGGAGCTGGAGTCTGGGAGCTCATGGACAGGTTAGAGCTAGGGCCAACACTTCGGGCCTTGAAAGGGTGGGTCCAACAGGCCACAACCCCCCACTTTGCAGCCAGGCCAGACAACCCTGAGACCACGGGACTCTAAGGCTGCAGAGAGTCTGGGGAGAGGCGCTCGTCCAGGCCTGCTGACTGTGAGCCTACAGGGGAAAGGGGCCCTTCCTGCTCCCGCCTCCAAGCCAGTTGCTCAGCCTCTCCAGATCCTTCTTTGCTCTCCGTCCAGGCCTTTCAGCAGCTGGCAGCCCACCCAGCCCACCTGCCACAACTGCAGTGATCATGTGCCACGTCCAAGGTCATCTGACTTTCGAGAAATCTAAGGACAAAGGCTGGGGCCCCTGGCCCTCTCCCAGCCCCCTGACCCCACAGCCCAGCAGGCAGAGGCCCCCAGAGGTGCCTGATCTCCTCAAGGTCACCAAGTTCTTTGCTGCACAGCCCGGCCAAGAGCAGAGGGCTTACCGGCCAGGCACGCCCTGCCAAGTCACAAAGACTTGACTGTATGTATTCCAGACAGAGGAGGAAGAAATTCAGGTTTTTCCACTCTCACAAAGTACTGTGGATTATTTGCAAGAAGTCTGGGAAATTCCAGAAGTCTGTTTTCAAAAGACGCCCACTTGGCTGCCCAGCGTTTTGTGAATAATCCCTCATTCAGGTATGGAAGAGGATGTATTCTGCTGAAATTTCCAGACCCCATGCTCAACTTCTTGGGTGGAAAGATCCAGAGGTGGAATGTCTGTAGACCCCAAATCCTGCTGCCCGTCCATTGGCCCTCAAGTTGCCCACAACCTCCCCTGGGAGCAGGACCCATGCTTTCCAAGTCACCTGCCCAAATCCAGCACCTGGCTTTACTTGGCCTCCGTCAGAGTCCTGGCATCTGTTTTCCATTACTTTAATTCCAATTCTTCTCAACTTCGTCAGCCCCCCTTCCACTCCCCCCTGTAATGTGCCTTGGCCCCTACATGTAAACTCTGCGATCAAATCGAAATTCCAATTCATGGACGTAAATTGTCCGTGTGATTTAAGTGGGACAAGGCCCCTGGCTGGTTATTTTTCCTGGATTCCTAGACGGGCTTATTTACATGTTGGAAGGCACTGGCTGCATAATTGGGCTGTTACTCTTGGATGAGTCTATACATTGCTTCTGTGTTGAGGGAAAATAAAACAGGACCATGAGGGGAAAATTGGTGCCTGGATTAAGTGGATTTGTTGATTGTACCTAGAAACTATTTATAAAGATATAGAAGGGAATTCATAAAATATACAAGCATAAGAAAACATGAAACTGAAATCCTTTCTCCCCAAATAATTCAGACTAAAACGGAGGATAATACATTGAATATTTAAGACGATAACTATTGTAGATCATTTGAAACATATAATTATAATGTCACTCTCAGAGTTTTATAATGTAGATGTAATGATTCCATTCCTAAAACTTTTTTGTTCTTTTATGAAATAATTTGTATTTAAAACATTTTAAATACAGAAAAGTTCAAAGACTAATAAAACAAACACCTGTGAACCCTCAACTAAAATTTGACAGCTGTTAACATTTTTTCGTATTGCTCCAAAAATTTTTTAACTATAGAAATGGAATTTTAGGATCATAAAATTTTATGTTACTTATTCCCTGTCTTTGGACTCCCACTCAGAGACAACCTCTGCCATGAACTTAAATATCTTTCCAATCAAATATCTATATATGAAATATTTGGGATATATATATATATATGTTTATATTTATATATATCCCAAAATAATGTAGAGCAAGGGAGAGGAAATTTTTCCTGTAAATGGCCTGCTAATAAACATTTTTGGCTTGGCGGACCATATGGTCTCCATTGCAGCTACTCAGCTCTGCCGTCATAGTGTGAAAGCAGCCACAGGCTGTATGTAAACAAATGGGCATGGATGTGTGCCAATAAAACTTTATTTACAAAAACAGGCGGTGGGTGGGACTTTGCCAAGTCCTGTTATACAGTATTATGTTGTGTGTGTATTTAAATATATATCAATGGAGCTGTATTTTGTTCATTTTAACTGCTAATTAGAACTCTATCCTATGCACTCTCTTGTTTTATTTAGCCAGTTTTCTACTGATAGGCATCTATATTTCCATTAGTATTTTTTTAAAGACCTTCCACATAATCAAACAGGCCAGCTGGATTTGACATAGTCTAGTTGGCCTCTTGAATTGTTCAGTGTGAATTCAAGCTTTGGAGGCGATGGTGGCAATATGATTAGACTGTGCTCTACTGTGGACACTTTTGCATAGTGCCCACCAAGTTCCCACAAGAACTAAAACATACCCCCTTCAATTATCCAGACAATTCTTTCAGTCTCCTTTTTCCATTTGCCATGAAGACTTGGGAGAGCGCTTGCCCCAAATAGATGGGTGCTGGCAGAGAAGAGGGGTCACACACTCAGACACCTAGAAAGGGCAGGCCAGAGATGTGGCCAGAGGCCAGGTCCTAAATGAGGGACGTGGGCTGGGGGTGGCTGTGCCAATTGGGAAGCACACGTCCCACCCAGTCCAGTCTAAGTGGCAGCACCACATGGGAACACAGCAATTGTTGCCAGATCTTCTAACCCTTTAAGAGAAGTTGTGTACGTGGGCGGCAACATGAATCCCCCCAATTTTCAAATGCAACAAATTCAATGGAAGGAAGGGAGGAAGGTAGGTAGGAAGAGAGAGAGGGAGTGAGGAAGGGACCACTCTGGCATGCCATGGAACAGATCTGGCCCCAGTTTTCAACCTCCAGAGGAGAATAGGGACAAGGAATTGTTGCATGGAAGGCATAGAAAAGCCTTCGTCCAGGGAACTCAGGAGCCCTTGGCTCTGTGCCTGCTTCTACCTCCATCCATCTGGGCAAGTCTTTCGGCCTCGTGGGCTAAGCCTGGAGTTTCCCATCTAGAAAGTGGAGGCTGAGGGTCCGAATGGTGCTGACCTATTTACAAGGACGGGGCGCTTGGGGAAAAGCAGAAAGGAAGATGTTATCATCATTACCCTACAAAACCTCTGAAACGTAATAGAAGCAGCAGCTCTTTCCTCCAACAAATCCCCATCTGCTCGCTTTAGGGCGTGTGCTGGTTCACTCCTGCCACGCCATATGCTGATAGCATCCGGATTCCTTTGCTAATTCTTCTGGGCCTATCCCTGGAGCTTGCTGAGTGTGCGATCTGTTACAGTTCCAAGAAAGACACTCCTCAGTTAGCTTTCTTGCAAGATGTTTATTAGAGCAAATCCTGCCCTTTTCCCAACCTCCAATAAATTATTTTTTCTCTTCTCCCCATCCCCTCTCCTCAATTTGGAGGAAATATTTTTGTAATAATTTCCTATCATTTCTCTTTCTTTATTTTTTTAATCTCAATTAGGGTCCTGGCCAGCTGTGCAGCCCAGGCGTCTTCCCAGCCTTTTGTGAGCATCATTTTCTACATTTCCTCTAAGATCCAAAAAAACAAAACAAAACAAAAAAAATTCTCTTATAGAATGTCAGGCTTCCCAACAGACTGGAAGAGATGTTTTCCTGTGGGCCTTCTGGCTGCTCTGAGCCTTCTTGAAGAAGTCGGGGCTGTCCAGGACTGATCGTGTTCAGAGAAAGCCTGAAACATCTCCCTTTCCTCAGAGCTGACCAAAACACCTTCTTCCAAGGATCCTGGACAGTTGGTCCAAGCCACAGGGTCAGCTGATCTTCAGAAAGACCCAGGTGGAGTCACCACAAGGATAATTACAACCTAATGTTAGAAAAATAGAAAGCTGGAACATGTCACAGCAATGGACAGACTATTAAAGCTTCCCTTCCCATCACTGCAACCACCTTCTTCTAAAATCCTGGCCCTGCCTCCCCTCCTCTTTCCCCTCTGCAGCTGCCCTTCCTAGGGTCCATATAGACCGATCAGACAGAATAAGAGGAAAAGCAAATGTGTAGCAGAAATAAACTCGATTTTCATTGCAGTATCTAAAACTAACCCAGTAGATATAACTTCTCCAGATATGGGCCCTCTCCTTACTAAGGAGAGGAGAGGAAAGGGTAGGACAGAGAGGTGGAATGTAGAAGCCGGCCTCTCCTTTTCTGAGTTCTGTAGTTTTGTCTCCAAGACAGGGGTAACTAATGTGGAAGGGCTTGATAGGCGAGTCAGCGAGGTGAAAGGTGAGATGTTTTTCGTTCCATTCACAGTGATGTCCTGTGTTCTATCAAAGGGGAAAGGACAGTCACAGACCTCAGAACTGAGATTTCACTTGGGACGTGAGAACACTCGAGTGGAGGAGGTGCACGGCTACAGAACTCAGCGATCCTAGGTTTGACTCCTATCTGACACTACCTGGCTGGCCTTGGGCAAGTGACTTACTGTACCTCTTGAATCTTCAATTTCCCCATCTGTAAAACAAGAATCCTAATAGCATCCACCACAAAGTGTGGCCCAATGATGAGAGAATAAAAGAATGAAGGAGACTGAACACTGCCTCTGGGTAGTGCCTGCCTGTGGTAACAGATGCTGCCATTCCTGGCAGAATTCAGGGCGCAAAATGACTTCCCCATTCACACAGGAGTTGGATCAGACCCAGATTCACAGACACCCACAGCAGGGCTGATGCTTGGATGTTCACTGAGTCCATCCTGCATGGTGCATCGTGGGGAGGGGCGCAATAGACAGACTTCATTCCCACTCTTGAGGAGCACAGAACAAGTTGGGATGAGACAGTAAGACCAGGAGCTCTCCCCTACAAAGACAACAGCCGATGTGATGTCAGGAAACATAAGTGATGGATGGGCAAAGGGGAAAAAGTATCCCTGAAGCTTCTTGCTAAAGCCCCCCACTGCCTGTGGATCAGAGCCTGACTGCCCCAGGCAGAGCTTAGCACATGCTGGGGGCTCAACAGATGTGGGTGGAGGGGTTGGATAAATGGCATTCTCTGGTTGGCTGTCCAGACCCGGATCATCTACCCAAACTTGCCGCCACAGGAAGACCCTCAATGATGCCTGCTCTACTGCCTTACTGGGAGCTTCTCCCCTCCCTAAGACCCTCACCCTATTCTCCTGCCCTGGACCAAACCAGTGCCAAGCATTTCTCTCTCCCCTGAAATCCACGGGCAGTGTTGTCCAGCTCCTCTATTTCAGATGGATTACACTTCACGTGTGCACGATCCCTGGGTCTCCAAACACATGGAAAGCTCCCCCAGGGTGGAGACTCATCTTATACTTATGACTGCCTCTGCCCCGGGCACAGCAAAGAGCCTTGGACTTCTCCAGGATCCCCTTCTTACTTTTCCCTCTTTGAGCATCTTTATTGGGGGTTTCTGTAATTGGGATTCTTCAATCTATACTGTCATTTTTTCTCATTTTCTCACTTTCTTCCCTAAGTCTATCCACAAAGTTCCCCCTTCTTCTCTCATTAGTTCCCCAACTCCCCGCTGGTCTGGTACCATCTTGACCCTGATGGAAGCCGCAGGTCAAGGTCAGATCGCCTGTAGGAGCCCTGGTGGGTCACAGGGCCATACGGTGGGATAAGCACCTTCCAAGGCACAAAACCAGCAGCAGCCAAAGCCACAGGGAACAGCCGAGCAAACGGTGAGACAAGTTGGTTCTGCAGATGACTTCATGGTTGACCTTGGACTTAGCTCTGCCATTTCTCAGCCTCTGACACCATCTGTAGAGCATTTGATGGAAAAAGAATAGCCTTTGAAACCTTCAGACAAGAGGCGCCATCTAAATCCTGTGTGACTTTTATTCTTAAATGTTTAATTGTAGCTCCTTCTGGGATAATATGGCCAATTTCAGAAATACAACCTTAGCAATAAATTTCCTGTAAGAATTTACTGCCTGATTAATAGTTATGGTAGGGCAGCTATTATTGTTTTAATAAGGAAAAAAAGCATTAGAAAAGGCTCTGCACACAATATATGTATATTCCAGGGTGAGCTCATAAAGGCAGGCAGCCAAGGGGACCTGTCAGCCAGGGAAACCAGCAGGCAGGGTTGAGGATGGTGGGACCATGTCAGTTTCACGGGGGAGGAAGGACAAGGACACTCGGCTAAGTGTTCACTATCTACCCTCAACCCCCAGGAGCACTTCCAAACACAGAGGTCTCAAGAGCTGCTTGACATAAGACTCTCTAGACGTAAGAAACTGGAGAGATTTCTTCTGAGCATAAGTCCTAGCCCATGAAAGCGTGTCACCACGGTCCTCTGGGAAATTCTACCTGCCTTTGGGCTCACCACTAGACAAGAACATTAGCATGTGACACATCGTGATGTTGCCCTCTCTAGAACTGGGCAAGAGTTTCCAGAAGCAGAACTGGGACAGGGTGTGGGGTCCAAGCCCTTGGTTGACAAACACTTTGCTCATTTGATGACTTGTCTGGTGCCTATGGCTTCCTCCAGCATCCTTCCATCTTAGACTTGACAACCATCATGCTAACACGATGCCGTAAAAATTCAAAGACCCAGCAAGCTACAAAAAGACATAGAAGGAACCTTAAAAGCATATTGCTAAGTGAAAGAAGCCAGCCTGAAAAGGCTACTACTGTATGATTCCAACTACATGACATTTTAGAAAATGCAAAACTATGGAGACAGTGAAAAGATCAGTGGTTGCCTGAGGTTGGGAGTAGATGCCCTGGCCTACCTGAACCTAAACTCTAGCACTAAACATAATGTATCACAAACTGTTTAGTTTGCCATCTGTCCCCCCATAGACAGTGAGCTCCAATAATAACTGGTCTGGTTACTCTTGTATTCCAGCCCTAACCCCCATCCCAGCCTCTGAGCCTTGGTGCTTGGCCCCAAGTCTGACTCCAGTACTGGATAAAGGAGAAAAAGTGTGAATGTTTGCAACTTGCCATCCTTAAACCTATCCTTCTAGACTATGGGGCAGCCAAGCCCGCATCACCCTCATCGAGCAGGACTATTTGTATACTAGTACCAGGGGCTTAAAAAACTGTATTAAGCCTCTTAAAAATTCCACCATAATTTGCTCCTCTGCGAACATATTTAATTACTGGCACTGGCATTCTATCCCCCTGCTCCTCTCCCCCACCGCCCTCCTCTTCCATGATTAATGTGAATCTCTGGCTATAAAATAACCACTTTTCACTCTAATTCAGTTCTGGTCTTTTCTAAGCTAGATTCAAATGTTCAACCTAAGAATTTCCCTGCAGCTTTCTAGGGATCCAGTATTGGGATTCTTTCATAATTGTATTAACATTTCACATGTAGATTTAATAAAGAGAGATTTTCTCTAAAAATCATTAATCCTAAAAAAACCCAAAATTTTCTTTGGTGATAGAAGTCAGAATAGTGCTGGGAGAAGGTACTGAGAGGAAGGGGCACGTGGGAGCCTTCTGGATCATGGGAGCGGTCTTCATTTTGATCTGAGTATATGTGATAGGCTGAATAATGGCCCCCAAAGAGGTCCACGTCCAAATCCCCGGAACCTGTGAAAATGCTACCTTACATGGCAAAGGGGACTCTGCAGATGGGAGGAAGTTACGGATCTTGAAATGGGGAGATTATCCTGGGTTTACTGGGTGGACTCAATATCATCACAAGGGTCTTTATTAAGAGGGATACAAGATGATCAGAGACAGAAAAAGACACTGGAAGATGCTAAGTTGCTGGCTTTGAAGATGGAGGAAGGGTCATGGGCCAAGGGATGCAGCAGCCTCTGGAAACTGGAAAATGCACGGAAATGGATTCTTTCCTAGAGCCTCCAGAAAGAAAACAGTCCTGTCGACACCTGGATTTTAGGAGTTCTGACCTTTATGTGAAATCATAAATGTGTGTTGTTTTAAGCCACTATGTTTATGGTAACTAGGAGACTAATAGAGTGTGTCTACATGCAAAAATTCATTGACATATACACTTAAGATTTGCACAATGTGCTGTATGTCAGGTCAGATCTCCACCTCAGCACTGCGGATGCTTCGGGCCAGATTACTCTGTCGTGGGGCTGTCTTGTGCATTGCAGAGTGTTTGGCAGCATCTTGGGCCTATATCCACTAGGTGCCAATAGCACCCTCCACCGCCAAATGTGATACCCAGAATCACTCTGGACATTGCCAAGTGTCCCCTTCGTTGAGGAGCTGCCATATGAATATTATACTTCAATATTAGAAAAATTTAATAAATCCCACATAAAATAAAATAAAACAAACCAAACCATTTATCCTATCCTAACCAGAACTACGGAATCACCCGCTTGATTCAAGGCACAACAATTCCTTTTGAGGAAAGCTTTTGGAAGATCCCCGGGCTCTGTCTTAGAGGAGCCTTCTGAAGACACCCTGGTTTTCTGGTGTGTGTGCGGCGTGAGGGTGGATGGTGGCACTTGGTGAGAACAGGCCAGCCTCTAAGGGGACTCTAGCACCCGGGCTGAGGCCCCACAGGGCTGGGAGTGGATGGAGCAGCAGAGGTCATGGAGCTCCCCGGGCCCTGGGCCCCTTCCCCCCTTCCCGCATTCATTGGAGTTGCAGGAGTTAGCCAGAAACCTGCCTTGGGGCTGCGAAACCCGAGCCCTTTGCAGAGGGCTGATGAGTCTGCACAACGTGAGGAACGTGTGGGGCTTTGAAAGTTCCCAGGTGGCACTTGGAGGGAGGGTACCGGGGGCTGATTAGTTGGAAGGAAAACAGGGGTGAGAAGGGACAGATTTCATAAACAAGAAGTCTCTGCCTGGCAATTTCTCTCTTACCCCCAGCCTTGGACTAATTGTCAGGAAATCTACCTTCCCGAATTACCTAATTGCTGCTAAGTGACATTTGAAGAGCTCAAAGATGCCGGGCCTGGGGGGCTGCAGTCAGCCCCAGGTCCTCAGGGAGGCTGAGGGGGGCATGCACGTGTGGCTGGCTTGGCTCGAAGGCCACCTGCGGAGGCCTCAGATGTTCTCACTTGATGAGGGGTCGGCAGGTCACCTGGGAATTCCAAGGGGAGCAGACGCCAAAAGGCTGGAAACCAGGAGACAGAGAACAGCGTAATGCTTTGGGGGACAGCTCTTGTAAACAGGGACCAGCAGTTTCTGGATGGTTCTGATACTTCCCGAAAAGCAGCTCAAGGTGGCACTAGAACGCTTTCTTAGGCTGAGAGTGTTCCGAGCTGGAGGGGAGATTAAACTCTTGCGTCGTTTTTGAGGGCAAGAGTACTGTTTTTCAGGGTTTAGGGTGTGAGCAAAGTGCTGAAAAGAGAGGACTGTGGCCCCAGATCTTTCCTGAATTAGGGGGATCCCATTTCTCCCTTCTATTAGTGGGGTCTGTCCTCACACAATTCAAAAAGTCCATAAAATGCTGCAAGGAGACAGCAATCCCCTCATTTCTGTTCCCTGGCACTTTAAACTTGAGCTCTAATGGAGAAATAAAATATCCATTCCTCTCAAAGGAGCTTGGGGAACGGGGAGCTCCAGGAGAGGGGTGGGGGGTCAGAGTCTCACAGGACATATCAGCAGCAGCTGGTGGCCTGCCGGTGTTTACCAGCGAGGCTGTTTCTCCCTCCTCCTTCTGGGCTGAGATTAAACGTAAAGAACAGCCCAGCTGTTGGGAAGGCTTTTTGCAAGGTATCTAACAGACTGTGGTCACCGTCCAGCTTAGCGGACTAAAGGAGAAATAAAACAGACCCTGCACTTATAAAACATACAGCACCCTTGGTAACTAGCACAGAATTTTGCAATCCACGCCTCACGTCTGTGGACCAGCTTGGTGCCCAGCCGGGCTCCTGGCCACCATTTGTTCCTTTTGCGAGAGATGCCCAGCAGATCCTCACAGCAACAGCATCCAGAGTCATGGAGCCAGGTTCTGTCTGGGGGGATAGGAGAAGGGAAGAACTTCGCCCTATCTAAATGTTTATGATCCAGACTCCTTGGATTATTAAATGATAAAATATATGAAAATGCAGATGATGCTCATTTTATGATCCAAGAATGTGAGGTTTAGGCAAAAAGCCTTCGATGAGTTTGGCACCAGCTCCTGTGACGTTGATTCTGCAGGGTGGGTTTTTCTCTGACGACTGCTTTTGATGGTTTTCCTAAATCGCTTGATTCAGGGAACCAAGAGGTCACAACACCAGGTGCTGTACATCTAGCCTTTCCATAAGAAAGCTCCTGAGTCAGCAGCTCACGCGGTGGTCTCTGGCCCGTGTGGAGAAACGGGGGTCATGGGTGGTGGACAGGCACACACTGCAGGCGCAGTAAACGTGGCCTTTCCTTGTAGCTGAGAAGCAGCCCAGTCTAGGGGTTCCAGCACAGACACGCTGCCTGTCTATGAGCTGTGTGCCCTTGGGCAAGTCACTTTCCCTCTCTGTGTATTTGTTTTCTCACCTGTAAAATGGAGCTGATGATACAATTCTACCTCGGAGAGCCTCAGCTTTGGCACCACAGTCATCTGAGGCCTGGGGGCCACCTAGGGGCCATCCTGGGGGCCATCCTGGGCACTATAGGGTCTGTAGCAGCATCCCTGGTCTCTACCCACTAGACTGTGGCGCCCCCGCCATTGTGACAAACAAAAGTGTCTCTAGATGTTGTCAGACGCCCCTTCCTTGCCTGTAAGGGCCATTGTGAGGAGTCAACAAGTCACTATGTACAAAGCCCTCAGAACAGTGCCTTGTACGGGAAGTGCTAGCTTAAAAAAAATGCCTTGGAATTGGAAGCAAGAGAAACTTGGAAACTGCCTGCACAGGCTCTGGCTCCGTGGGGCGAGCGCCTCACCTTCCCAGGGGCTGGGAGGCACCTCGCCCCAGTTACCGTCTGGGCCTGTGCTGGGCCCAAGCTTTGTGCCACGTCCATTATGTCCGCCAGTGAGGGTGTCATGACACAGGCCACTTTCTCATTTTCTCTGGGTCCCCAGTGCAAAGTTCTTTCTCCTTGTCAGACTCTAGGTTTTGGAGTATCTGATGGGGGCTTTAAGTTCGGGCCGTTTCCTCTCCCTTTGCTGATTTACATCCAGGGGAAGCAAGGCTCTTCCCTGGGCACTCATCAGTTCCCTCAGGAGAGCTGATGGCACTCTCCTCCCAGGGGCTGGATGATGGAACCGCAGAAACGCTGAGTCTCCTTAACCAGGGGAGTGACCAGGCAGCCGCCAGCCAAGGGCACGCAGTGGCCCTTTGCAGAGTATGCGTCATTCTAATGCAACATGACCTCCCTTTGCAATAACAGTTACTCAGGAACAAAATTCTCCCAAATTGGGAACGTCAAGCCATTTTCTACAGACCCTTGGAAGACGCAAAGTTGGTGGCAATGGGCCCAGAAAGTACGTAGACTGGAAGGATCCAAAATGGCAGCTGGATCCAAGGCCCTGGGGGCCCAGCTGCACCTTGGGAAGTGAGCAGGTGAAGGAGGAAGGGCAGTGAGGGAAGGAAGGGGGGAGAAGACTCCTTGGCTGGGCCAGTCGGTTCTCACACGTGTTCATGAGCACCCACAGCCGTCTGTGGGCAAAGACTTTTGTGGGCCATTCCAGGAGAGGGTGGCTGCATTGAGCACCCATTTGGCAAGGCTGAACTGTGAGGCCCCAGATGGAGCTACAATTTGTGATATATATCTTCTCTTGAAAAGTCAAAGGATCTGGTAACCCTTCCATGTTCCCAAATGGTGGAAGGTGAGGGTGGGGTGAGCTGACAGCAGCTGGTGCGGCTCTGGCCCTGGGGCCAGGACCCAACCGGGGGCCCTCGATCCGGGCAACAGTGGATGTGCAGCTGATTTCTCCACAAACAAGGAGAAATCAGTCGTGACAAGGCACACACTTTGAGGCGTCAATTCCCCACCATAATTTCAAAGCGAATAAATGAACCGGGGGTAATAAGGTGACAGCCGGGGAAGATGGCAGGTCCTTAATGAGTGGGCCCTGAATGCTTATCTCAGCTGGCCTGCTGTGGTCACCAGAGCCCGTACATTGGGGTGGATGTAAATAAACATTAGTCAGCTTCTTCAGGGGTAGTTGTTTTGCTGAGCCAACATGAAACCTCTTGGCAATTTTTTCTAGATCACTCTTGATGGAGACTCTCAAGGCTTTTCAAACAACTGCCCATTAAATCTACTTTCAAACGTCTCTCTCTCTGTCTCTTTCTTATTTTTCTGCAATAACCTCATTAAAAGGATTTGAAAATAGATGCTAAGTTATTGTATTTTTAATAATGACTATATTCAATGGTGAGATACTAATTTTATGGAAAAAAAAAGAGACCCCCAACATTTCATAAAGACACTATTTAGGGTTTATAACCCCAAAAGTCCTTCCTTCCTTCCTGGATTCATTTTGTAATTATCACCAGTCAGACATTTTCTTTCCTAATTCATCACATCATTAATTTGCTTGTTTCTCACAAAGGGAAAAGATAACGCACCCATTTATGGTTTCTTCCCAAGCCTGTGGGGTCCTCTCAGTGGTATGTATGATCTTAAAAGGTTCTGCCTGTTGCTTACAAACTTTCTGTGCTAACAAGGACCCGGACTCTGGACTCTGTGTACCTGGAAGTCAACGTGCTTTGGATCGTTTCTGCTTGCCATCTGAATGAGCTCCCTCACACTGCCTTACACCTAATCAAGGAGATTATTCATCCACAAAATATACGGCTGCTCATGTGTGTGAATGAACTTCCTGGACCACCATTTTCAGAGATGCATCATTTTTAAAGCATGTCACGGAGCACAAGGAATATGACAGTTCAAGTTACAAATGTGTGTCAAGGAAACCCAATCAAGAGACATAGATTGCTCCTTGGGTAAATGTAACTCCATGTTTGTGCTTCTGAATGGGGATCCACTTCCATCTTCTGTCTTGTCTCTTCTTCCTTTGCTCCCTCCCTTCCAAGACACAGTGCCTGAAGATCACCAAGATATTGAGACTTAGAAGGTTTACCCCCGGAACGGTGGGTACCAACTGGCCCCCTGGGGCCAGGAAGCAACATGAGAAGAGCAGAATCCCTTTCCAGCTCCTTTTTGCAGCCTGCAGCCCTAAGTCATTCACTCATTGTTTCTTGTTGACAATGAAAAATCGTGATCTTTTTGGTTCTGTTCTTATTGACAGCAAAGAGACGAATCTGCCTAGACAGAAAATAAGACTTACCAAGAAGATTTTATGCCACTTGAGAAAGGTGAAGCTAGAGGGACTTTCCCAACCAACGAAGCCTTTCTCCAGCTCCTGCCACTATTTGTCATTCACTCGTCCATACAGTAAACAGTCTGAGCGCCGTACTGCCCTTGATCTAAATTGTGATCTCATCTGAGCTCTATCCCAGGATCCTCGAAAAAGGCCTACTTTTCTAGGTGGTTTTCTGAGCCTACATGTTTGAGATTCAAATTGGTCCTCCAAAAATGTGGCCGATGGAACTTTGAGTCTTCTTCTGGGAGGCACAATAGGCACACCCCTAAATTTGAGGACCAGAACTTTTTCCATCAAGACTCCCAGATGCCACGAAGCAAACGAAGGCTGTGGTGGGGAGAGCGGTTCAATGCACGGCACCATCATCGCCTCTAAATTAAAGAAGGCATGTGATAAACTCAGTGCAGACGTTCAATGAATGAGAACGTACTTGTGCGCCGTGGTCAGACAGAGACGGAGAGCAGTGCTAGGAAGGGAAAAGCCAGATGCAGAGCCAGAGCCAGGGAAACAGAGGAGGGACTAATGAGGAAACGAGAAGGAAAGTCAAAAATAGGTGGCAAGCGAGAAACGGCTCCCACTGTTTCCACAACCTGAGCGTAGGCGTCCCACGGGGAACTGGGCCTCCCTGATGACAGAACCAAGCCTGGCGCATCCTTGTGACCTTGGGATGTAGCGCAGCACCTAGTACACAGGAGGCACTCAATAACTGCTTGAACACTGGACAAGAGGCAGAAGGAATCTGACTTTCATGGAAAATCTTCCCTCATTTTGTGGCTTAAATGAACTCAACTCAACTCAATTCTCTCCTCCCTTCTTTTTCTTTCATTTCTTACTTTTTTCCCTTCTTTCTTTCTTTTCTTCTCATCTTGAAGACAGGATACTAAATTGTTTTCAGTTCTTCTTGGATTGTGGCAACCAGGGGGCGCCACACCTCCAGGGATGTCTAACATCCAGGTCTGAGGTCCTGAGAGCCGAAGCGCAGACCAGGGACGTATTGCAGCTCTTCACATGCATTTCCTCATTTCCGATGAAATACAATGGAGAGATTTGCCACTGTCCTTTCTCCAGCTCTCCCAGGGGACAGGTGACTTTGGATCGGAAGGAAGGCTTGGCCCACTCACACAACTGTGAGGAAGAAGGTCCCGTGGGTTTACGCTGAGGCTCAGAAAGGAAAACTTGTGCAGGCAACCTGGCAGGGCCCTCTTTCACTAGCCCCAGTCTTCTCATCTGAGAAGTGAAAGATTCGGAACAAGCATTCAGACCATCCCTCTATGGGCCTAGAACTTGGCTGAGGCCACACGGTTAGCAAGAGGGAGAGCCAAGATTCAAATTTAGGGCCTCTGCTTCCTAAGCAGGTCTTCTCTCTCTACTTTAGGGAATTCTTGCTTGTTAGGACCAAACCCTGCATTGCACTGGATGGCTTTCCAGACCCCAAGTGCAGATTTCTCAAAGATCCTCAAAAACCTTGGAAGACCCTCATGGTCCAGAGCATGTCTTGCCTCCAAAGCTGTCTTCAGGATTTAGCAACCACAAGCCCACTTCTCTGTCATCGGTCATAGTGAATTTGGGAAGAAAAAGGGACCTCATTTCTTGGGGTTCACATGGATTCAGGGTGGAGAGCTGGATCAAGTGCCTCATATTCTAACTATAGAGTGAAGGGTTAACATAATTCCATTTCCAGCACGTGAATGTTGCAGATGGAGGTCCACGACTAGGGCATGTACGTTGTGTGAGGATTCTTCACGAGGAGGTGGGTTTTCCCCAAAATTCTACTTCTATTTCCCTCTCACCTAATGCTCTCAAGTTTCCCCTTAGGGAGTTCCAGCAGAGTCCGACCTGGGGCCAAAGCGTTTCTCATTTGTAAATTATTATGGAACTGGACCTTCTAAAAATAAACATTGTAGGATTTATGGCAAATTGAAGAAGTCTCCTCCTTGAAAGTGACTCTCAAGCGAAACCAAGTGAGAACAATTGTTCTGGGCCATCCAGGAAACACTGGAGTCGGCAGTTGTTTCATAACCATCGTTCCTTCTCGTGACCTCTGAAGAGTGGTAACTGGGGAATCACGTGTTTGTATCAATGACTATTACAGCACACATTTGAGACTATTGCTCCAAACATCATGAGACCGGCTGTTTAAATATTTTATTTCAAAGTTGGAGCCATACCGTGGATCTAGCCCCTCTCCCTCAGAGGCTTCGCAAGAAAGTCGAAGATTTTAAAGTCAACATTTAGGATGTTGAGGAAACAACAGCAACGCCCACAAGGAAAGGGTCTCTCAGGGTTCAACTCAGCCCTCGGAGGAGCAGTGAGAGGGGTTCTGAAGGAAACCCCAAAGCCAGAGGTCTTTGAGAGCCAACACCACTAAGTGGAAGACAGCAGAAAGGGGAAGCTGACCTGGCAAACCTTTGGCCATCTGGTCAACTGTCTATGGACAGAGCAAATCAAGCATTCATTCATTCAACAAATATATACTCAGTGCCAACTACATACATGGCACACAGTATTCTAGGCACAGGGGATACAGCTGTGAACGGAGCAGATACTCAGGAACTGCTCGTGAAAGCTGCTGTGGCCAAGACCTTACCAAGGATGTAAGTCACCAGCCCTGTCCTCAAGGACGTTCCTTATTTAGGAAGAGAGCAGACATAGACCCCAGAGAAGCTCAACACCATCAACCACGTACCTTACTCAAGGCATTGGAGACAAGGTGGTAGATAAATTGCGGCTGACGAGGTAAGGACCCTCCGTGCAATAGGAGGTGGGATCCAGCCGAACCATACATTCTCACTGTGCACTTCAGACTAAACATCTGAAAAATGGGATAACTTGATTACAAATTCCATTGTCTTTACCTCCCAATTCTGACCACGTTTTCCCCTCTCCAACATCTCCAACTATTGTTTCCCACCTGTACCTCAGCGAATGTGTTCTGACTGACCTCCCTGTGCCCACACTTGTTCCCCAGCCCTCAGCTCTCCTCCAGTTCCAGAGGGACTTCATAACCACTAATCAGATTCTGTTATCCCCTGCCTGAAATCCACTGGCTTCTCCCAAACTTAGAATAAACTAAAACCCCAAGCCCTCACCTTGTCTTCATGTCCAGCACCAGCAGGTCCTGCCTGCTTCCCTTACCTCACCTCCTCATACTCACCCCAGGGCCTTTGCATGTGCTGTTCTTTCTATCTAGAACACTCTTAGTGCTAGTCTGCACATGGGTAGCACCTTCTTATTACTCAGAGAAGCCCTCCCTGACCCCTCCTTGTTTAAAGGAGCCCCTCCTGATTACTCTTGATCCTGTTTTGCTTCATTCATAGGCTTTACTATTTGAAATTACCTTGTTTACTTATTCATTTACCGATTTGTTGTCCTCTCCCCCATTAGAACACAAGCTCCCTGGGAGAAGGGGGACTTGCCTTGTTCACGCTGTATCCCCAGCAGCTGGCACTGAAAGACAGAGGACCTCAATAAACATCTATCAAAGAAATGAGGCTCTCTTGGACCTACCACGGTTGGCAGGTTTTGAGGGAGAAGTGGGATAAGACATGGGGAAGTGCTTTTGAGCTGCAAAAATTCATGTTGTTGGATAAAGATGACGCTGTGAGCATGCACCAGCTGTGGAGGACCGGGGCTAAGGAAGGTGGGGGCTTGGCCTCATCTCCCACACGTGATTGAGAAGCCCTGGTGGACCCAGTTCAGTGTGGGTCCATTAGTGACCCGACGAGGATCTCGCTAGGATGACATATTTTATAGTCTGTCTACACGGCTGAGCTAATCCCTGTCGGCGGGAGACAAGGGGATCGTTAGGACAGATTACTGCTGGCCTAGAACCTCTTGGCCAGGACACACCGAACACAAATCGTCCGACTTCCCACCCCCAGCAGGAGCACGGCTTCCCCACCTCCCCGGAGCCGCCCCCCTGGAGTGCAGCAGAGGCCTCGGCCCCACAGCCATCCTCGGGGGGCGGATGCCCCCGAGACCTGATTTCCCCCTGTCTGGGAAAATAACACGGACCCCACCGCAGGAGGAACTGCCGGGTGGGGGGCCTCGCACCTCCCCAGGCTTCATTGCCGCGGTGATCCTCCGCAGGCTGTGTGCTTACATTACGCCCTCCTACAGAGGGGGAAACTGAGGCTCAGAGAGGCAGCGGGCCTTGACCAAGTCCCCCGTCAGCAGGTGAAAGAGCAGGGAGGCGAACTGAAGTCGCTGATCTTCCCGGGTTTTCCCTCTAGTGAAATGCGGTGGACCAGCCGCCTGGAATCCTTCTTTTTTGGGGGGGAGGGGGCTTCGCGGACAAATGCGATAAATACACGAGTAGAGAGCAACATCTTAAGTCCGTAAATTCGAGGAGGGGAGATTGGAGAGAAGCCCCTCTTCCTAAAGTCCCAAATCAGGGCCTCTCGGACCCCTAAAAGGAAAGACAGGTGGAAGCCTCTGGAAACGACTCCTTACAGTCTCGGGACGGAGCATCTACGAGGGGAAAAGGAGCAGGAAGCACTGCGCAGAGAGACGCCGCAGCCGCCCTTGGCGTGAGGGGGCGTCGGTCCCAGAGGACGTGATCCGAATTGCTGGCCGCGGCCGGGCGGGCGGAGGGAGCGGGGCGCACGGCAGCGCGCGCTGGCTGCAGTTCCGCCCGCGGCCGCGTGGGCGCGCTGTTGTGCAGCGAGTGAGCGCGGCGCGTGGGGGCGGCGGCGCCGGGACCGCGCGGTCCGCAGAGCCGGGCGCGCCGGGCGGGGGGCGCCGGGCGGGGGTCGCCGGGCGGCTTCTGCCCCTTCCTCCGGTCCCGCGCCCCCCGCTCAGGTCCCGGGGCAAAGTCAGGGGCGAGTGCCAGGCCTCCCCCTGATGGAGTCCGGATGAGATGCTCTGGGAGGCAAGCCCCTGGGAGAGGGGGCTGGAGGAGGGACCCCCGTGAGGGCTGGGCCTGGAGCACCTGCCTGGACCGAGACCCCGCCCTCCAGGCCGGGTTCGTCCTGATTGCGGGCGGGCGGGAGGCCTCAGGGGGCCTGGCAGGGCTGGGTGCGGTGAAGGGGAGGGCAGGTGGGCATGAGGGGGGCCCAGGTCCCCTCCGGGCGGGGACGTGGGGCAGGCAGGGTGTCACGGGCCCATCGATGCCCAGCTGGGACACTAAGGACCCTGAGCGGTGTGGAGGAAGATAGCAGCCTGCCCGCAGAGGGGAGGCCAGCTCCCACCTGGCCCAGGTGCTGCGGGTGGGAGGAAGACCCCCGAGGGGCCTGGGGCCACAGGGGCACTAGGAGAAAACGCCCGCTCCTTCCGCTCCTTCTCAGTTGCCCAGGTCACCGGCTGGTCTGCCGGGGTGCTGGGTGAACCCACAGAGACTTCGGGCCTGGACAGCGACACGAGCACACTTTTCAGCTTCCCGAGAGTGTGTGTGTGTGTGTGTGACAGACGGCCTGGCTAGAGAGAGAAACAGGCACACATCTAACTGTAAGGAGAACGGGCGAGGCGAGCCGTGCCCCTGTTTCTAAGAGAAGGAGAGAGGGAGCCAGACGGCATGTAGGGGAACCGGCGCGGTTTCCAGCCCTCCTAGGGGTTAACGCAGGGAGGGAGACATTCCTACCGGTGGTCGAGCGCATACACCCTGATTTTTCCACCAGAGGGAGAAGGAGACAAGAGAGAGGTTGATTTTCTTCTTCCTAAAGAAGACACATGCACGCACATACACACACGTTTTCCTGTGAGCAGGAGAGACAGCAACAGACAGGCATTTCCTGCTCGCACTCATGAAGTGTTCTTTCTGGAGAGTGAGTGTGTACTTCTCACATGGTGTGTATTTCTTTGCTGCTGCAGAGGAGACATTTCCAAGAAGGAATGAGAAAAAGAGAGAGGGGACATTTTCTGCCTACTCACACACACGTACACACACACACACAATTTTCTGCAAACTGAGAAATAGTGTTTGTTTCTTAGGGTGTGCACACTTAGTCAGAAAATGGAGACATACTTGCCTAGCAATAGAGACCTTTGTGCCTCAGTGTGCGTGTGTGTGTGTGTGTGTGTGTGAGAGAGAGAGAGAGACAAAACAGAGACAGAGAGATACAGAGACAGAGAGAAAAAAGAGAGAGACAGAAAGTGAGAGAGATAGAAGGAAAGGATTTTTTTTCTATTTGGAAAAATAGCACATATATTTTTCTGCTTACAGGGAAACAAATCAACACAGAGACATTTTCTGCTTGGAAGCACACACGTATGAACACGCACATAATTTTCTTCTTTTCCAATGTGTATTTTTTGTATCTTATTGTGCTTTCTTGGGGAGAGGGGAGTTATTTTGCCCACTGATGGAAAGCTTTAGAAGACAACTTTTCTGAAACGGAAAAAGAAAATTTTCTGCCTGGAGACACACATGTTTCTGTGAGCTGAGTATCACAAAGTGTTGGTATTTCAGGTGATGCACACTTGGTGAGAAAATGAAGACATTCTGCCTGAGTGTGCGTGCGTGTGCGTGTGTGTGTGCGCGCGCGTGCCTGACATAGCCATTCTGCTGCATGGAAAAAGATGCAGATATATATTTTTTTGTCTGCAGGAAGAGACAGTCTAATAAACTGAGTGTTTTTTTCTCCTACACACACACACACACACACAATTTTCTGAGTATGGAAAGAGGGTGAGCACATGTGTTTTTATCTGGTGTGGTCTTTATGGGAGAGAGTACGTTTCTACCTAAAGATGTTTAAAAAGGGACTTTTCTGAGTCAAGATAGAGAAAATATTTTTCCCGGAGACTAGCACACATATAATTTTCTGCAAGCCAAGAAATAGAGTGTGTGTGTGTTTGTTTGTTTGTTCATTTTTCAGGTAGTACAAACATAGAGAAGAGCCACATCGTGTGTTTGTGTGAGTGTGTGTGTGTTGGGAGTATTTTTTCTTCCTGGAAAAAGAACATCCATATTTTTCTGCTTGCAGGGAGTCGGCTCAACACAGAGAGACTTTTCTCTGCTTGTAACCACACACACGAACACACGAATCTTCTTGCTAAGTGTGTGTGTGCATCATTAGTGGGGTGTTTGGGTGTGTAATTTCTGCCCAGGGGCAGAGAGCTTTAGAGAGAGACTCTTTTGAGAGACAGAGAGAATATGCTCTGACTAGGAACACACATTTTTCCATGAGCCGACAATTATAAAGTGTTGGGTTTTCAGGTGGGGCAACATATTAGTGAGAAAAAGAGTGTGTGTGTGAGTGTGCGTATGAGAGACAGACAGACAGACAGAGAGAGACAGGGACAGAGATAGTGAATTTTTCTGCCTAGAAAAAGATACATATTTTTTGGCTTGCAAGAAGACAGACCAAAAACAGTGATTTTGCACACACACGATTTTCAGATCTGGAAAGGGAGTGAGAGGGGGAGAGCGTTGTCCCTCCAGTGCCCTTATTGGGAGGGGTCTTTTCTCTCCCAGAGATAAAGTGCTTTGGAGAAAGCCTTTTCAGAGGAAGAAATCATTTTCTATTTGGAGACAGAATTTTGAGCCGAGAATCAGGAGGAAAGAGTTGATTTTCAGGTAGTGCACCCTTAATGGACAGGGGGCATGTTTCTGCCTGAGTGTGAGTGTGTGCACATGCATGGGGGTGTGTAGAAAGGGTGACAGAGGTGCATGGAAACACGCACACAGTGTTCTTCCTGCCACGAGTCTCCACGTGCTCGCTGGACTCCCATGAGCATGTGTGTGTGTGTGTGTGTGTGTGTGTTGGTGTGTGTAGGAGGGCGTTTCTGCCTAGTGACAGAGGGCTCCAGACATTCTCAATGAGCAAGAGTCTTTTCTTACTGGAGATACTCACAATTTCTTGAGAGCCAAGAATTACAGAGAAAGATGGTTTTTCAACCAACATAAGTGCAAACTTATGGAGAGAAGGGGAGATATTTTTGCGTGTGTGTGGGAGGGAGATGGATCTTTCTACCTAGAAAAAGGCAATTTTGCTGTTTGTAGGAAGAGACAGACCAACAGACACGTTTCTTCTGTACATGCACAAGTTTGTGTGTGTGTGTGTGTGTGTGTGTGCGTGTGAGACAGATCTGCTTGCAGAAAAGGAAGCAGATAAAAACCAGAATGACACTTTCTGCTCGTGCCCCCCGTGCAGATAGATCCCTTCTCACTCTGTGTGTGCGTGCGTGTGTGTGTATGCGTGTGTTCTTGTATCTGATGTGTGCTTTCTTCGGGGGGAGGGCATGTCTGACCTGTGACAGTCTTAAGGAAGGACCCTTTCTGAGGAGAAATTTCCTTGCTACGGATTTCGGCAATTTTCTGTGAACCAAGAAACAGAGGAAAAGAGCGGTGGTTCTCCAGGGGGTGCAGGCTTGGGCGAGCGAGGGAACATTTCTGTCCCAAGTGCCACACACACGTGTGGGTGTGTGGTGGAAAGATAGGGTTTTTTTTCCTTCTATCTGCAAAAAATCCCCGTCTTTTCGAGCCTGCAGGGGACTGGCCCAAACCAGACACTTGTGTTTTGTCTCCACAAGCACGCACGCGCACACAATTTTCTCAGTGTGAAAAAAAGGAGAGTGTGTGAGTGTGTGTCTCTCAGGTGTGCCTTTTATTAAGGGGGAGGTCATTGCTGCCTTGTTACGGGGGCCTTCAGAGGAAGCCTCCTCTGAGTCAGGGGAAATATTTCTGCCTGGAGACATGGACACACGTGGACAATATTCTGAGGCCAGGAAACAAGGGAAGAGGTGGCTTTTCTGGGGGTGCAAACTGAGGCCTTTCTGCCAGAGTGAGTGTGTGTCTGAGTGTGTGTGTGCGTGTTCAAGATAATTTTTTCCGCCTGCAAGATTACACATACATTCCCCCATTTACAGGGAAATTCAGGCCAACGGCAGAGGCTTCCATTTGTTTTGTTTTGTTTGTTTTTGCCTGCACAATGCGCGCGCACACACACACACACAGTATTCTGAGTGTGAAAAGAGAGTGAGCATGGGTATATCTCCAGTGTGTTTCTTTATCTCCCAGGGATAAGAGCCTCAGAGACTTTCTGAGAAAGACAGAATGTGCTCTCTCTGGAGACAAGCACACCGATGGCATCCTGTGAGCCAAAAAGAGTGTGGGCTTTCCGAGTGGTGTGGACCTCGTGAGAGAAGGGAGGATATTTTGCCTGAGTGTGTGTGTGTGTGTGTGTGGGTGTGGGTGTGTGTGTGTGTTTTCAAGACGGATTTTTCTGCCTGGAGAAAAGACACGTGTAGATTTTCCTGCCTGTGGGGAGGGACAAACAGTGCCATGGACAGAGGTTCTTTGCCAGCACACGCACGCGCCTGCACACAGACACACACGGACAATTTTCTTCTTGCCCGGACCGAGAATTTATGTATATATATTTTCTCCCTAGTACATATTTTCTCAAGGGAGCCAGCTTTTCTACCCAGTGAGAATGAGCTTTCAACAGAGACTTCCTGAGAGAGAATAATTTTTGCCCAGCGCGCACACACACACACACAATTTTCTGCATGCTGAGAAATAGAAAGAATGGTTATTTCTCAGGTGATGACTCCCTAAACAAGAGAAGTAATTTCTGTCTAGTTTTAAGAACCAATAGAGAGAACTTTCTGCCTGAGTGTGTGTGTGTGTGTGTGTGTGTGTGTGTGTAAGAGTGTATGTTTTCAAGACAGATTTTTCTGCCTGGAGAAAAGACACGTACAGATTTTCCTGCCTGCAGGCAGGGACAAACAGTGCCACGGACAGAGGTCTTTGCCGGCACACGCACACACGTTTCCGAGTGTGGAAAACAGTGCCTGTGGGAGAGGGGCTTTCTCTGGTGGGCTGTGTTGGGAGGGGCCTTCGCGCTCAGAGACGAAGAGTGCAGGGAGGGAGACGGAACTGTTTCCGCCTGGAGACCCACACCTGGGCAATTTTCTGCCAGTTGGAACACAAAACGAGTGTTGGTTTCTCGGGTGGTGCATCCTGAGAGAAGCAAGACATGGTTTTCTCAGTGCCACGCCTGTGAGGGAGCGAGGATGCCCTGCGTGTGTGTGTGTGTGTGTGTGTGGAGAGACAACACTTTTTCTCCATTTCTGCTTTCAGAGAAAGAGACAGACCAAGACAGAGAGTCATTTTCCTGCACGGGCGTGCACGCGTGCGCGCGCGCGCGCGCACACACACACACACACACACACACACCACACGCAATTTTCTTCCTGCCGTCAGTGTGACTGAGCCTTTCCGTCCTGTGTACATTTTCTTATGGTGTGTGTGTGTACATTTTGCCTAGTGACAGAAACCTTTAGAGAGAGACTTTTCTGAGAGAGAGAGAACACTGTCTGATTTCTGCCTGGAGACACGCACGTATTGTTCTACATCCCGGGAAATAAAGAGTTTGTTTTTCCAATGTACACGCTTAGTGAGAGAAGGGAAGACATTTTTGCTTGTGTGTATGTGTTTCTTTTTGTGTATAAAGAACATACGTTTTTTCTCACTGCATGGAGAGACAAATCAACACAGAAAGACATTTATCTGCTACACATGCATGTGTGTGCACACACCTACACAATTTTCTGTATGCTGAGAAATAGTGTTTTTTCCTCAAATGATACTTTCCTAAATAAAGGAAGTAATTTCTGTCTAGTTTTAAATCCAATAGAGAGAACTTCCCACCTGAGTGTGTGTGTGTGTGTGTGTGTGAGAGAGAGAGACAGAGAGAAACAGAGAGAGACAGAGACAGAGACAGAGAGACAGGCAGAGAGACAGAAAGACAGAGATTTTTTTTCTTCCTGGAAAAAATCACATCCATATTTTTCAGCTTCCGAGGGAAAGAGACCGACAAGCAGAAGCACTCGGTGTTGTCGGTGTTGCGCTCCCGTCTGTGCTTTCTTAAGGAGACGGCTGTCTTATTGCCTAGAGACAGAAATCTTCAGAGAAAGACTTTTGAGAGAGAGAGGGAGCCTTTTCAATAGGGACTTGCACAATGGTCTTTGTGTGGAAAAACAAAGATTATTTTGCATTTCAGATGGTGGGTGCTTAGCAAAAGAAACGGAGACAGCTCAGTACTGAGATGGTCCCTGATGGAGAGGATCTTCCCACCTATTCCCTCACAGATATCAGAGGGACAGCAGCTTTTGATTCCTGGGAAAAGACACAGCTCTCTTTCTGCCTGCGGAGCGAGCCCTCGGAGCTCACACAGATACCCGCGTGTGCAGACACACACGTGTGTCCACGTCCTCCCCCCAGGGCAGGCCAGATTAGGGTGTGTGGTTCTTCTCCTGCTGCCTTGAACATCCGTGTGCACTACCTAGAGACAGGCAGCAGGGAGGAGGGAGAAACAGTTTCTGTCCAGAGAGACACTCACGTGCGCGTGCGCACACACACACACACAAACATGTAGACTTTTTGATAAGCTGAGAAATGGAAAGAGTGTGCATACGAGAGAGAGAGACAGAGACAGAGAGAGAGAGAGGTTTTCTGCCTGCAGAGAGAAATACACAGACTTCAGATCCAGAGGAAATCTCCGAGCAGGTGAGAGACAGAATCAGGCGATCAGGCCTGCGCAGCTGTCTGCTGAGTCCCCCTCCCAGCACCCTGCCTGGACGGCGTCGGCTCCCAAGGGTGTTTTTCAAGCTCCGCTTTCATGGATCAGAAGTAGGTCCCAGTGCCAATACGCTGTTCCCCCCTCCCACTTTCCCTCCATCGGACTCAAATGTGAACTGTCTCCTCCGTTGCCCCATCTCCTTTGGGTGGTCCCTGCTCCATGACCAAGGGGCCCAGACACTCCTGAGGCCCGATGCCTGAAGCCCTTCCCCAATCAAGAGGTCTCAAATGCATGGAGCCTGAAGGGGACCCACAGGAACAGTTGTCACCCGTCACTTTAAGTGCTCTGGGAGGGCAGGGACAAAGGGCACGATCCCTGTGATTAGAAATCGTTGCTTTGGCCTAGAATATTGCAACATCCTGGAAATATGCGATTGAGGAACAGGGGGCATGCCCACGAGTCCTCCTCCAGCCGCTCTGAGGGATGGCCAGGTGGGGTCTCTTCTTGGCTTCTCCCCCGAGACCTGAGCTGGGAGGCATGGAATTCGGGAAGCGGCCTGGGAGTGTGGGGCCGCTGGTGGGTCTCGTGATTTTCATTCCAGCCTTGGCTGACTGATGGGGCACAGTCTGTGAACCCAGGGCAAGCCTCTGGGGCGGCCGGCATGGCGCCAGGTGCCCAAGTGCTCGCCTGCTTCTGCCGTGAGATGGGGACGGGAGATGCGGCTTACTGGAGTGCCGAGAGGTTGAAACGGGGCTGCTGTGAGGAACTGCCATATGCATGCAGAACGTGTCACCCAGTGACCAGCGATAGCAGGCACTCAACCAGTGGAAGCTCCTTCCATCTGCATTGCTATTGCCAGTCGCAGAAATACTGACCATCCAGCCAACAGTCAGTCCTTTTCCCTTTGTTCTTGTGAACAGAACCCCAATTTTGTGTGACAATGTGCCCAGCTCCACAGAAAGAATGCTGATTAGTCTAACCAGTTGCAATCTCATTCTCCTTTGTCTTGATTGATGTGAGGATGGGCATATGACCTACTCTTGGACAGTGAAATGCAAAAGAAAATCTACTGGGGGACTTCTGGAAGAGATTATTCCCCAGAATAAAGAAAGATTCATAAAGAGAAGGTTTTTTGGCTTGCACCCCCTTCTTTCCTGTTTGGGATGTCACTGTGAAAGGACATGATACTTGGAGCTATGGCAACCTTCTTGTGACCACGAGGATGGCAAAGCAGAAAGATGAGAAGAGTGTGAATTTTTGTTTATAGCACTGAGTTTCCGCTCATCTCTAGGCTGCTAGTTATACACCATTAGTCAACTCCTGCTGTTTGAGACACTTAGAGTTGGTTATTTCATCACTGCAACCATAAAGATTTTGACCAGCACATTTTCATAGTAGATTAAAGGCACCATCCTGAAGACTCATAGATGGATGAATGTTTTGAAACAAGCAACAAGCTGGCTTTGGAGATCCCATCTTTGTAAAATTCCTTATGCATTTTCTAGGGGAATGAGCAATCACCTTGTTCTGACCTTCCTTTCCTCAGAAGATAAGGACTAGAAAAAGCTGCAAATCAATCCACCTTTCCTCAAATGAACCCTGTGTGAGAGGAAGTCAACTCCGGGGGCCCTTGTGTCTTTGAGGATCCTGCAGTGGACCCTTTTGGGACATAAACAACCTTCCCCGTGGGTGCTGGTTCTGTAAAAGTAGTTGGCATGTAGGGAGCATTGACTATGCTCTATGAGGTCTAGTCATTAAACCCATTGCACGGACGATGGACGTGAAGGCTACCCGGGCACTCAGCTAGTAGTATTCAAAGAGTTAATCTTCAAATTCAAGTCTGTCTCGTTCCAAAACCCAAGTCTCAACATAGGTTCTTGTGAGGGCCTTGAAAAATTGCAAGTCTTTTCATTCCACTGCCTCTGGGGCTGGAATTTAGAAGCGGTCGGGGGCCGTTTGTAGATGTGGGAGTCTCTACAGTGGATGAGGTAGAAGGGGTGAGGGTCTAGGAAGAGAGGAGAGAAGAGTAGAGCGGGGGCAGCAGGAGCAGGGACCAGAGACCACAGGAGTGACCTCTGCGCTGAGCCTTGTCTGAGTTGGCATTTCTCAGCTCTGGCCGTGGGTGCCTACCTTGGTGCATGCATCTACTGGCTTCAAGCACATGATTCCAATTGATCCTTCGGACAACCTAGAGGATGAGCATCTGCAGATTCGCAGCCCTTGGGCTGCATTCGGTCCACAGATGTGTTTTCTGGGATTTGGAGAGGCTTTTTTTAACTTGGATTTTGAGTGCTTCTGGCCGAGGCCTGTGCCCTGCAGGCTACAGAGCCTGAGTCCCTGGTTGTGTCTCTCAGGCTTCTGTTCCACACACTCCACCATCTACATGGTCCCTGTGGTGGGCAATTTGGGTCACGTCCTCTGAGTTATTCATCATTATACGCACTTTATAGGTGAGAAGGGTGAGTCTCAGAGAGGCAGGGTGATCCATCCAAGGCCACCCTATTCACAAGAGGCAGACTCTCAGGTTGAACACGGGTTTGTCTGTAAGCTTGGGCTTAGGGTCACCAGATTTACCATAAAAAAAAATACCACCAAGAAAAGAAAAGAAAGGAAAACAAGACATGCAGTTAAATTAGAATTTCGGATAATAATTTTTTAGTAAAGTGTGTCCCATGCAATATTTGGGACATACTTATCCTAAAAAATTATTGTTGTTTTTGTGAAGTTCTAATTTAACTGTGCATCATGCATTTTATCTGGCAACCCTCCTCATGCTTCACCCCCACTCCCCTGGAGAATGGCGATGAGAAGAGTCCTTTACGTGTTTACTTCCTTGAATTATGACCTCAGATTTCTTTAAATACCTCTCATTTCTCCTCACCCCCTTTCTTTCCTCCATTCCATTACGTGTTTACTTCCTTCAATTATGGCCTCAGATTTCTTTAAATACCTCTCATTTCTCCTCACCCCCTTTCTTTCCTCCATTCCATTCTCCTGCCTGCGTCCCTCCTCTTGACACAAGCAGGAGACCACTCTCCCCCCACCCACCCCAGATTTCTCATGGGACCAGGGAGGGGGCAAATCTTGGCATTCCCCAAGGGAAGCTGTCCCGGCTCCTTGCTCCTCTGCTCCTTGGCAAGCCCATGGCTCACGGCTCTCCCTGCAGTTTGCCAGTGGTCATTACTCTCCCGAGTGTGCTTAAGTGGGAAACACGCACTTGGGACCTGGGGCAGTGATGGAAACATCTAACGGGAACCCCTCTCTGAGAGAATGCAGAGGTCACCTGCACGCACACCCTATCGGGGACACACTCTGGGACCTGCGATGCCATCTGCAGGGAGCTCAGGGCTCTTGACTGGGTGGCCTCCTCTCAGAAGTGCATCAGCATCGACTGCACCTGGAGAAGCCACGCACGCAGAGCAGAGCGAGGCCAACTCTCGTCAGAGACCCTGCCCTCCTCATTGCCTAATCCTGTCTAATAAGCCTCAGAGGCTGGAGGAGACACGCAGGACAGAGGCTGCCTGGGCTGGCTGGTGAGAGGGGGGGCTTCCCTTCTCACCAGTGGTCTTTTGGACAAAAGTCTGCCCCTCTTGGCCTCAGTTTCTTCATCTGTAAAATGAGCCAGTAGCTCTGATTCAGGGATGATATTCACGTGGACATGCGTGGGAGACGGTGGAGTGTGGAGTGAAGAATGCGGCCTTTACAGGTCACTGCTCTACCCTGCTTCCGCACATACACACACCGCCTAGGAGTCAGTGCTATGGGAACAAATACTCAACATGCCCACGTGTGCACACGTACACACACATGCATGCACACATGCAGGCAGTCTGCCTTCAGGGCAGAGCCATCTGTAGCTTGCCTACCAATCTCCCCTCCTCCTCTCTCTCCCTTTCCATGCCTGCAAACTGGTGGGCCCATGGACACTTGACATCCTTCACCCCATCTTCATCCCACCCAGCCTCCCTGGCTCCTCCAGCCAGGGTCCAGGACTCCTCTGCCTCCCACAGCCTCTCTGTTTGCCTCATCCCGGCACGTACCATATTGAATTGGGATCCTGCTCACCTCCCTTCCTCCCAACTAGACTCTGAGCTCCATAAGGGAGGAACTGCATCTCAGTCTTTCTCTACCCTGGGTAGCTGGCATATGATAGGTGCCCTATGAGTGTTTCTACTTGAATGAATGACCCAGGATTCTTGGTTGCTGGGGGTGTCCAAGATTCCCAGGCTATTTAAGCATCATGAACAGCCACCAAAGGTGTGTCAGGTGCTGTGGGACAGGGGAAGACATGTCCAAGAGATTCCTTCCCTGAGGGACACTTACTATGGAAAAAAGGAAGCAAGAAAAACATCTATAAGATGAGACAGCTGACGAGTCCTATGCGTGGAGCCCCACCTGTAGCAGCAGGTGGAGTTTGGGATCTGAAGAAGTGAGACGTTGGTGTATGCTGCAGTGGGCAAAGGCAGAGATCTAGAACAACGGCAGGGTTCGCCCAGGAGGAAATGAGGGCCTGCTTTGCACACAGTAGGTGCTCTATAAATAGGGGTTGGTTTGATCCAAAAGACCGTGTGGACCTATGTCCAGGAAAACAGTTACTGGTATTCTGTTGTCAGTACATATTTGTGGGATGGATGGAGGAATGGATGGTTGGATGAGTGGATGGTTGGATAATTGGGTGGATAGGTGCATGGATGAATAAATGTTGGCTTGGGAGAAAGAGGGGGCATTTCAAGTTGGTCCCAGCAAATCAGTGGATAAGGCAAGGGTAGTGAGAAGTAGAGGCAAATAAAACCTGGCTCTTCTCAGCTGTCCAAAAGCAAGGGGCCACATCATTCCCTCCCCATATCTCTGTGTCTGGGGGGTGGGTGGGTCTAGTGGTTTATAATTCCCTCCCTGGTATAACCAAGTCCGAAGATGCTGATTGTGGCCTTGCTGAGGGAGTGGAGTGACCTCCAG
Organism: Diceros bicornis minor; assembly: GCF_020826845.1. Taxonomy (NCBI): domain Eukaryota; kingdom Metazoa; phylum Chordata; class Mammalia; order Perissodactyla; family Rhinocerotidae; genus Diceros; species Diceros bicornis. The sequence continues at coordinate 4,318,276 of NC_080758.1, forward strand.
CCTGGAGTTGGTTCTCCAGGCTACTCAGGTCCACAGACTCCCTGAATTCGCCCCGTGCAAGCTCCGTGGGGAGCAGGACAGCTGGCAGCTGGCAGGGTTTCGGGGAGCCTCAGCAGGGCAGAGAACCGTTAATGGACTTCATCGCTTTGTCAAGAACTTAAAATTGCAGTCATTTACACGACTTCATTTTAATTGCTGCAATAAACAATTTTTGGTTAATTAGGATGCATAAACTTATATGTCATTTATTAACAAAAATAATTTGCAGTAAAAGTTGATGTGTTTTGCCATTGGGCACACTCTGTAGTCTTTGGAAACTCTGAAGAATAAACAGTCACACAAATACCAGAAGGAGACTTCCATAGACACAACGGGGCAGTATTTTTAGGCCTGTTGTGTGTCCGGTGCTGCACTGGTATGGGGAAGCCACAAACAGAAGAAAGCAGAGAACCAAAAATAGCAAAAACTCTTTTTTTGGGTCATAACAAAGAACCTTGCAACTGGATTGGAGTCTTCTTCTCAATTTATCGACCGTGTGCCTTTGGGCAAGTTACTCAACCTCTGTGCCTCACTTCCTCATCTGCAAAATGTGTCATAAGAGGACCTACCTCCTGCAGGTGTTGTTAGGATCTGCATGAAAAGGACCACAGAGGACATATGTTCCTTTATGTGACTCAGCATCCATTTCCCTTTCTTCTGGTAACCATATCCTGATGTTCCTGGAGGAACTAATTCCTCTTTCTCAATCCATGTGGTTTGAGCGGGGCTGACACCCCACATCTTTGGGAAGGGTGTCATGCACTAAATCAGTGAGCATAATCCTGACGTCAGTGATTGGCTGAGAGTTGGGCATGTGACCCAGATTGTCCAATCAGAGCTAATTCTGAGACTTACTGGAGTGACCAGGAGGAAGATATTCTTTTCTGTTGTGAGCCTGGGATGCTGGGAGCCACCAGAAGCAGAGTCTTGGCACCAGCGAGCAGAGCCAAGATATTTCTCAGAGTCCTGTGATGCACTGGAGCTACGGGACCCAGCCATGCCTGAAGCAGACTACCCCTTTGCCTTTCAGATATGTGAGCCAATGATATCCAATTTGAGCTTAAACCAGTTTGAATTTTTCTTTTCATGGGCAACTGAAAGACTCTTAACTAATATAAACGCTTACCACAATGCCAGGCTGGTGGTGGGGCTCACTAATTGTTAGTTAACAATAGAGAAGGCTAAAGAAGCAAAAGCTGACTCTTAAAGTAGTACCCTGGCCTACTTAACCTGATAATCCCATGAGGAAGGAGATGTGGCCCTGAAATTCAGGGAGTTTGTGTCAATTTGGAACAATGAGATGGACACGAAATAGGTGACAATTCAAGGCCCAAATAAAATCAAATACTGAGCCTAAATGAAACCATTTAAGTTGGGTAAGTTGTAAACTGTCTCCCAGGAGGCTATTATTATTAATAATAAACTGATCCAGAGACAGGAGAGGTCAGAATTGGCTAAAGTGACTGAGGGATGTTTCTTGAAGATTGTGGGTTTCTTATTCCCTCAGTCAACAAATATTGATTAAACGTAGTGCATTCCAACCTTCTTACATACTATATCCTTGGAACATTGTAGGGAAGAAGAATCCCATAAAAGAGGTGCTATTTTTATTCCCAACTTATGGATTCAGAAATTGAGGCTCAGAGAGGTTAAGTAAGTGTCTTGGTCAGGACTCTATTGGTTGCAAGTGACAGAAACTCAACTCGAAGGGAGAGATCTATTGCCTCACGTAACTGAAAAGTCCCAGAGAGAGGTCTGGCTTCAGGCATATCTGGATCCAGCTGCTGAATGTCATCAGAACCATGTCTCTCTTGACCTTTCAGCTGCACTGTCCTCTCTGAGACCTTCGTTCTAACCAGAGCCTCAGGCTTGCATCCCTCGGTTAGTGGCCAGAGAAAGAGAGAGCCTCTTGCACAAAGGTTCTATTGAGAGTCCAGAGCTTGACCCTCAGTGACTAGGATTGGCCACGGGGCCTCTCTGACCCAATCGCTGACCCTAATTGCTGAGCTGGGTCTTGTACCCACCGTGGTTCCAGCTGGTGGAATCAGGCCCACCCTGAACCCCGGGGACTGAAAGCAGGGGAGAAATGATGCCTAAAAGAAAACAGAGGAAGCTTTGCTAGAAGCAGGAAGGGTGGATGTGGGCATCAGAGGCCCTTGTGTCCAGCTCAGTAGGCGGCCTGAGCTCACGATCAAGGAAGAACCCTTTCCCTCTGCTGCCCAGTTTCTGCTGGGCGCAATGAAGAAGCAATGGCCATAACTGTCCTGCGCCCCTGGGAGTGCTCCAGAGTGTCCTGCCTCCTCTCTCTGCCCCCTTACCCGCCCCTCTCCAGGCCTGGTAGGAGGGGCCATGTTCTCCAGGTGGCAGAGTTAACTGGGTAAAGCTTGCTGCTCACGGGCAGCCCAGACTCTTGTTTCCCAGGCCCAGCTGCACCGAGGGGAGATGGGTGTCTCTGCTTGCCGTCTCCCCATGGTAGGGAACTCCCTGCCCCCCCGGTTCAGGCTACTTTTCCGCTGGTAGCTGGGGGCCAGTCCAGTTTGAGTTGGAGGGATAAGGCCACATCACTTCCCACAGCCCAGATGAAGCTCCAGCCACCTCTGGCTCTGACACCTGCAGGAGGAGGAGGTGACAGCGAACACGGTCCCTTCAACCTCCGACGGCACCGACTGGCCAGTGACAGCCAGGATGCCATCTCCAGGCCGTCTCCCTAACTCTGAAGCCCATATTCTCAACCTCTGAGGAGCTGCCTCTCTCTGCACGACTCTGGCTTGGCTGCAGGGAGGAAAGGAGCCAAGGGGAGCATTTTATCACCTTGCTGAGTGACTGACCCTGGGAGGAACAGAGACGGGCTCTGACCTGGGAGCCTCTGGCTTCCCTTGCTCAGCTCAGGGATCAGGCCATGCCACTTCCCCTAGGACCAGAGAGGAGATGCTGCTGTGCCTGCCCATCTCCCCTCAGCACTCATTCTGGAACATGCTAACAGTGTCCTTCTGTGAACCCCTGTCCCTCTGGGGGCACAGCTCTGAGGCTGTGGCTGGAGGCACAACGATCTCCTGGAGGTTTGTCTCCTGAGAACCAGCCTCAGTTGCTCACTGCCATGACTTCTGTGCTCTCCTTCCCACCGCTTGTCTGTCTGGCTTCTTCACTTTCCCGGGAGTGCCTCCTGGGGTCACCTCCCAATCCAGCTGCTGGACGCAAAGCCTTGTCTCTGGGTCTGCTTCTGGGAGGTCCGGCCTTACACAACCAGCTTCTGTTATACCCTCGCGTGGGCTGAATGGTGCCCCCACAAGATACGTCCACATCCGAATACCCAGAGTCTGTGAATTGGGGAAAAGGGTCTTTGCAGATGAAATTAAGCCAAGTTTCTTGAGATGAGATGATCCTGGATTATCTGAGTGGACCTAAACCCGATGACGAGTGTCCTTATAGGAGAGAGGCAGAGGGAGATGTGACACACACAGGAGAGGAGGCAGTGGTGTGAAGACGGAGGCAGAGACTAGGGTGACACGGCTCCAAACCAAGGAACACCTGGAGCCACCAGAAGCTGGAAGAGGTGAGGGAGGATCCTCCCCTAGAGCCTCCAGAAGGAGCATGGCCCTACTGACACCTCCAGAACTGTGAGAGAATAAATAACTGCTGTTTTAAACCAGCCAGTTTGTGGTCCTTTGTGACAGCAGCTCCAGGAAACTAATACGTGCATCTTGTGGTAGACTCTGCTACCCTACCTGTTGGGATAAGGGTACAGTCCTGGGGTTACATCTCATTCAGGAGACTGGACTTCATACCTAGGAAGAGCCCATGAGCCGCCAAGAGAGTGCCAGCAAAGGAATGATGTGGCCAATCTGTGCCTTTAAAGGGTTCCTGGCTGTTGTGTGGGATGCAGCCCGGGACTGGGGCCGGGGCGGGCTCTCCAGCTGTGAACCTGGAAAGGCCTAGGATGGCTGAAGGGCTGCCGACATCCTCAAGCCCTGACGGCACAGCCACACCCCAGGGAGGTGCACTTTGACGACCTCCGTGTCCTCACTGCTGCGTCTGTAGAGTCTGACACCCGTTCCAGGCCAGCAGAGGCAGGGGAGGGACATTCGGGCGAGGGCTGTCAGCCCACAGTGACCTCAAGCAGCCCCTGACAGTGACTCCCATCATGGAGGTGACTGTCCCCCACATCTGCTCTGTGCAGCAGGGCCTAGGGGACAGCTTTCCAGAAAACCCCAAACCAAAATGTAATGGGCTTCCCTCCTTGCCCAGGTCACCGTCATCCTGCCAGTGGTATTTCAGAAGAGATGACCCTTCCAGCACCCCCGTTCTTGACCCGAGTTGCTAAAACCTGGGTGATGCCCCTCCTCCCACCACACGCGGTTTTCCCTTGAGGAGAGAGACAGCTTGCTCTCTTTGATGCTGGCAAGTGTCCTTTATGTGTAATGCATGGCCTTCCTGTGACCGCTAAGGTGGTACGTCCAACCTGAATTTATTCTTCTTTTAATATTTCAGCTGACGAGCAACTTCTTCATGTGCCTTATTCTCTTTGACGAAGCTCTTAAAGGATTAGCTGTACCTTCCACAGCCAACCTCAGTGCTTCCCACGAGAGAAAGAAAAGGAGGGGATCCAGTGACCTAATTTCCACGGAACTGATAACTTTGGGGCAGTCTGTCTTCCCTCACTGACCTTCCCCTCTCCACCTGTGCATCCCCACCGCCAAGACCCATTGGGGGAACCGAGTTGCCGGAAGAAAACTGAGAGGCACCACCTGAGAGCCACGAGGGATGGGGTATTGCCGACACATATTTCTTTCTAAGGAAACAAGGAAACTTCGTTATCTCTTCCTTTGCACGAGCTGGGTTAATCGTGCCCTTCTTCACGGCTCCTCTTGAACCAAGACAGGGAACTCTTGCCTGGTGATTCAACATTTCCCTGGACTGTGTCCCTAGCCCCCTCCCAAGGTGGTAAGCTCTCTTTGGAGAAACAGGAAGGCAGCCATGGCCTTCCCCAGCGTCCCGGAGGTCGAATGAGGGGCCAGCGGCTGTTGATGGCAGATGCTGGGATGTTCTTCAAACAGTTTCCCCCTGGACTGTGGAGCCCCTGTTCCCTAGCTCTGTCAGCCTCCTTGCTAGCCCCTTTGTGGTGACAGACCACCGGGTGGTGGTCTGTCTTTCTCTCCCCTGTTGGCACATGAACACTCGCCGACTGTGAGGACAATCAGGAGAGGGAGAGAGAGAAATAAAACCGTCCACGTGCCAAGAAGCCAGGCGGGAGGATTTATTAGGCCAAAGGGAATTTACATTCCTGATGGCGCCACACCCTCCACCCCCAATTCGGCTCCAGTTTAAACATTCCCTTTGGTTTCTGAGGTGGAATCAGTGTAATCTGCATGTTCCCTTTCCACCAACATCGAGCGTCTGGGGACAGGATTGCTGTGTGTTTCTTCGGCAGACATGTGGAGAAAGCCATCGTCAGGCAAAGGAAAAGACCAGACGGGCCCCGGGGACAGCGGGGAGCTCAGGGTGGGGCTCGGTGTTCTTCTCTGACACCTGGTCCCACCGCCTGATCCTGCCAAGGCTGGACGGAGGGAATGGAGAGAAGCTGAGGTACAGAGGAGGGGCGCATGAGGCGGAAAGGTGTGGACACCCCCTCTGACCTAGGGCTACTCCCTTCTCCACTTGGTGCCTCAGTTTCCCCCTCTGGGGCTTGAAGGGCTGCACTGGGTCTGAGTTTGCTCAAGTGTGATGTTGCAACGACAAATCACATAAGAAAACATTTTATTTCCTGCCCAATTCTTTGTCATTTTCTGAACACATCCAGAAAAATCCCAATCTGGTGTATCTGTGACCGCTGAAGCCTCGCAAACCTCCCTGTTGAACAAATCAGGCCTCAGAACCTTCTTTAGGCAAGGTCTACAGCCAGATTTAATAACACGTGTTTCCACTGCCTTTCTTTTCATGGTTTCCACCTATTTAATATGGCAAGGAATAATGATTTTCCACTTCCGATCCTTTGTAAAGAAATCTATTACATTCTTTAGCAAGGTGAATTGATTTAGAAACAAATATCAGAAAATCCCATCAGTGGGAGTCGAAGGGAACGCGCTCATGGAAGTGGGGCCCTCGCATCCAGTGGGCTGACAGGGTGAATGTGTCCCTCTGAGGAGGCCTCAGAATCAGTGGCCACTGGAAGACGCCGCTGTTGTCTGGGTCTGCGATTCTCAAGTTCAATGTCCATCAGACTCCCCTGTTGGAGGAGCTTGTTTCAAAAGCAGATTCCCGGGCCCCACCTGGGAGGTAGTCTGTCAGGGTCCTAGAACTGGCATTTCCAACACAGCTGCTCAGGAGAGAGAGTTGGGAGGCCCCACTTGAGAGACGCGGACCTTGGGGGCTGTAGCCAGCCCCTGCGTCAATGACCAGTCTCCAGGGAGGACCTGTTTCCAGGCATCCGTGAGGTTGGCTTACCCCTTTCTGTGCACTGGGTGTTGTGTGAGATGTGCGTGTGTGGACGTGGAAGGCATGTCACTTGTTTGTCACCTCTTGGGGACACAGAAATACCAGGAGCCAGGCCAAGGCACAAGTGGGAGGTCTTAGTCTCAGCCTGGAACCCACTCCCAGAGGGCTTCCAGGAGGAGGTGGGCCTGGAGCTAGGTCCTGAGCAATGATAGTTTGAGCCCCAGAAGGAGGACATCCTAAAGAGTGGGAACAGCCTGAGGAAGAGGCCTGGAGACCAGACAGGGTGGGTGTTGCTGGGAGAGTGGGAAGGGCAGGGACAGAGAGACATCTGTGGGTGGTCTTCAGATTGAAGACAAGATCCTGAGTTAAGACGGCCCCATTTCCAGCCTTACAGAACCCACGTGTGCCTTCTGAGACCTGCCCTGCACGTGTTAGAGGCACAGGGCTGGAAAAACCCCAGCAGTGGTTGGGTCAGATTCTCACACCAGCCTTGGCCGCAAGCCCGGCTCTACCAGGAGGGCAGATGGAGAGTGGATTGTGCGGATGGACAAACGCCCACACAGACACACAAACACACCCCTACACCCACAGCCCAGCACAGGCACCCTGAGGGCCCCTGGAGCTGGCGACCTTGGGAAAGCAGCAAATCCAGGCCAGCCCTCTGCTCTTTCTAGACCCTTAAGCTGCTGACTTCTGCAGCCAGGTTTCTGGCCCATCAGCCAGTGCCTCTGTGTGTGGGCTCCGCTTCCGGAAAGGACGGCGTCTGAGAAAGCTCTTGATCATCAAACCCCTGACCTCCCCATGCCAGATTCTCCAATGCCAAAGACCAGTTACTCGATAGAACACTTAGCAATTAATTTTGTTCCCAAAGTGTTAGTTGATAAATCATGGAGAGATGGTTTCCCAGAACAGCCTGCTTCCTGCCCACAAGGAGCAGCAGGGTGGCTCGGGGCCCCGAGCCAGAGCAGGCACGCAGGGAATCAAATGTCCGTGTTTGCCGCCGACGCAGACCTCTGCTTGAGCTCCAGTTTGACCTTCTTTTGTATATTTGTACATATATATATTTTTTTGTCTTGCAAGAACAAATTATTTATCACAGAAAAGACTGCAGTCCTAATGCTGTAATTACGGGCTGCGTCACCCCTCTCAGGCACCTGCGCAGAAGGGCCGGGGAGGTCAGCTCCATCCTGGACACGATTATTGACTCTTTCATTGACCTTGCCTATTAGCGGGCTCGTCTTCCCAAGGAAGGGAAGCCCAGGCTATCAGAACTAGGGGTGGAGCAGGGTGGGGACGACCCTGTCCCGGAGCTTCCATCCTCTCCCATTTGCCAGAGGGGTACCAGGGAGCAGAGGTGGGAGGGGGCCCTGCTCCTGAGCGTCTGGCATCTGAGGAGTGTTTGCTATCGGCATCCTTGCTCTTGGGTCTCGGTGCAGCTCATGGCTCTGCCCTTGGGCACCTGTGCCCCAGTTCTCACTCTGTAGTGAGCCCCTCCTTAGAGCCCTGACCCATAACCTGTTCCAGGAATGTATTTCTAGTGCTGGACGCTGGCCAAAGCCCAAGGGCTGGTTAAAAATCCAGCCATCTCCAGTTTCCAGGTCCTCAGCCAAGGAAGAGAGGGGCCCACGGGCCAGGAGCGGACGATAGCGATTGGTGAGGAAGGGGCTATTTCCCCGGGCCATGTGGACACTGTCCTGTGCTCGGGTCAAGAGCGCACCCTTTCCACTCCGCTTGACCCCAAGGCTGCCCAGGGAGTGGGTGGGGCAGACATGACTCCCCACTTTACAGAGGGGATCCTGGGGCTCAGGAATGTGGCAGGCCTGGCCAGAGACCACCTGGTGAGGAGTGAGCAAGCCTGGAATCTCACCCCAGGCCTAACCCCACAGCCTGTGCTCCCAACCTCTGTACAAGCTACCTGCCCTTCATGCTGCCTGGGTTCTCCAGTTTATCCAGTAATGACAAGTGGGGCCCCCTTGTCTCAGCTGTGCTGGGGGCAGAGAAGCATGAAGGAGGGCCAGGGAGGCGGAGGCACCGAGGAGGGGCTGGCTATGTCTCCTCCGATGAGCACTTGTGTCAATACCCCGAGGAGGAAGAAAGCCCAGGGACTCACGGCTTCCGCTCTGGACTCAGCCAGAAAGCTGGGCTTGAACCTGCAGCCTCTTGGGAACCGTGCACTCTGGACCTTGCCTACACACCACCTTTGCGATCTTAGTCCTTTCCCCAGCCCACCCATACTACCATTTACAGGATTTTTTCTTTAAATCAACTCTAGATAAACTTATGTTTTAAAATTTAACCTACTCCCAATCAATACTAGCCATGAAATCCCAAGTAAGATGAGCCGTAAACATTTTCTAATACCCGCTAAGAATGATAAACCCAGAGCCAGGAAAACAAAACATCTCCACCATGTTCCATCAGACTGCTCCCCCAGGGGTGCACAGACCTAACCAGGGTTGGCAATGCATCTGAAACCCTTAGCCCAGCACTGGCACACAGTGTGTCCTTAATAAATGTGACCTCCTGCTGTGGTTGGGAGCTGGTTTCGGCCTGGAAAATGCCTTATGTGGAACTTTCTCTTATTCCCCCATCAGAACATCTCCCCTACCCTCCTGCCCGCCCACCTTGCTGTGTTGGTTCTCTGGCTCTTGCAGTCCTCTTGGCTGCTTGCCGTCACCCTGGGCCCGTTTTCTCCCTAGCTCCCAGAGGGCAGCCACCCCCTGGCCCTGTCCTGGGTGTTAGCGCTAAGCTTCACCTCCTGCCAGGACAGTAGGGGACACACTCGAACAGGACCCCAGGACAGTCGTCCTACAAGCCTTCCTCCGGAGCGCCCGGAAACAGTCCTCCCCTCCAGATCTAGAGATTCTTTGCACTGTTCTGGCTCCAAGGTCTGAAATAAGCCTCTGTTCAATGAGTCGATTCTTCCCTGGAGTCCACTCCCTCCCATAATTGTAGTAAAAAATAAAAGTCCTGGAAAGGGGAGGCATCATGGCTGGGGTCCGTGGTCCCACGCCTTTACCCGTCCCTGTGGAGTGTTTTGAGGATGAAGGGGGTGTGGGGGCTCTATGCTCTTGGAGGACAGCTTCCAAGTCTCCCCACAAGGGCAGCAGCTGCTCTGATGCGCTAGGAGATTACCCTGAGCCACTAGAGTGTCCAAGGACCAAGCAAAGTGCTCGGGGAGCCCCTTCCGCTGCTCCTTCCATGCCAGCAGAGGCTGGGTTGGCTGATGGGGAGGGACGTTCACATCACCCATGTTCATGAGACCGGGAAGAGGAGAGACAGCAATCTACCACCTAATTCCAGGGAAATATGTGCTCGTGAAATGTCCATGAAACAAGCAGTAGACTCAGGTCCCACCACCATCACCTGCTGTCAATTTCCTGGGACCCTGTGCATTTCCTTGGTGGCACTTGTGACAATCTGTCCTTGTATGTTAAGCTGTGCTGGAACTTGTTTACTATCTGTCACCACAATAGATGTCAGGCTTCCTGAGGGCAGGGACTCTGCCTGTTTCCCCTTTGATTCCTGAACCCAAGGAACAGTGCCTGGGGCGCGGGAGGCACTTGATCAATATTAGAAGGAAAAGAGAAGGAGGAGGGAGGCAGAGATGGAGGACTCACAGGAGGCTCCCTGACACTAGAGGACTCCGGGGGAGGTCGTGTAGGCTCTTTTTGGGGATGCTGAAAGGTGCACCCCTGCATTGAGAAGGAGATAAAATTAGATGATTCAAGTTCCCCCCAAATAATACTAATATTCTAGAATTCTGCAAAAAGCAAGGTTGGCTGTCCACATTAGTAATGGATGTTATCAATAACATGACCCCCAGTCATTAAGAAAAGGTTAAAAGATGTTGACTGTGTTCTGTTTCCTAAGGCAGGAACCCGGGCAAAGTACCCACATGATACCCATCAGGAGGACCTATAACGAAGTGTGGGTGCTCAGAATGGTTTCTGCTTCCCTCAACTGGAAAGCTCACTTATCCGGAACACTTTACGCTCTAAAAATGCCAGGTGCAGGGCGTTGTTGCAAAGCTTCTAGATGGTTTTGCTGAGTTTTGACATTCTTTAACCATATTCACTTGAACTATTGATTAAAATCAGCAGTTTCCCTTGCAGTTCATTTTTTCAATAATGCTAATTTTAGTAATTCATTAAGTTAGGTCTGACAGTGTGTCTGCTTCTAACATGTGTAATGAGCCAAATCATGAAATTAGATAATGCATGGACTCCAGTCTGAAACAGGTAATTGGCCAAGCATCGCCGATCGACTTGGCACACGGCTATGAGAACATGAACCCAACCACGCGCTGAGACCCGCAAAGACCCCCAGGCTGCTCCAAACTCCCGTCTCTGTGCCAGAATGAAACTTTTCCCATTAGGACAAATGAGTCATCTTGTTTTCAAAGTTCTTTGTATTAGAAAGATCTTCTGCCCCAGACCATCATCATTCATTCCAGAGTTTAATATCCTGAGACATCAGGAAGTTTTCCACAGTATGTAAATTAAATTCTTTCTTCTGAAGCTCAGATCCATTTCCTTCTGCGTAGATAACAATCCGCCAGCCACAACTGTCTGTGAGATAACCAGAGATTCATAGATTTTTAGGATTATCTGATCCAAATCCCCCATTCTGAAGAAAATCACATTGGTAGGTGAGCAAATGTTTTGCTCAAGACCACATGGAGAGCTGGATGCAGTGCTGGTCTCAGAGTCCAAGACCCCTGCAACCCTTGCCTCGCCTCGGGGAGATCCGAGGAGCAGGTAGAACAATGCCAAGGGTACGTCTTTTGAAGGATCTGCACAGCTAGGTCACAGGGAGGAAATTATCGTTGGCTTTGAAAGTATATGAAAAGCTGCCCAGCCTCACTCATGATGAGAACAGTGCAAATGAGGCATCTATCAGATTGGCGTGATCACAAAGTTTGGCAACGCCCTGCGATCGCTTGGCATGGGGACACCTGACACCCTTGAACATCGCAACTTCTTAGGAGCCATCGGCAACGTCCATTCAGATTAACAATGGACACACCCTTGACTTGGCAGCTCCACTTCTAGAAACCTGTCCTGCAGACATTCTCACACGTTGCCCTGAGTTACAAGGAGAACACTGGATGCTACAGATGTGCAGTAACAGGGTGATGACTCTATAAATTATGGCTCACCCAAGGCAATCTATGAGCCACCTCGACGATGAGTCAAGTCCATCCGTGCTGATGGGGAACTCTCTGCCAAATAGCCTGCTACCTGAGAAAAGTGAGGCAAGAAAAGTGCCCGTTAGATGCAGCTATTTGCCCAAAAAGTAAAAAGAGGGTCGTGATACATAAAAATGCACGGAATACGTGTATGCGTAGAACACCCCGAGAAGGATGTCTGAGAAATTGTTTCTGTTGTTGCTTCTGAGGAGGGGACAGGAGAACTGGGAAGAGATCAAGAAGGATTTTCCTTTATACTTTTTGTTATAGTTTGAAGTTGCTCCCAGGTGCATGCATTTCTCAGGTAGTACATTCATGCACATATTGACGTAGTATAACAGAACGGAAGTTGATCGTGACCTTTAAAATCAGACAAGCCTGGCTTGAGGGCCAGCTCTACCACTTCACACCTGCTGGTGCCTGAGACTCAGTTTTCTCATCTGTAGAATGGGGAGAACCTGATCTCCAGGCTGCCGAGACTGGGCGTGGCTCCTGAGGACGGGCACAGGGAGATGTCGGTTGCTTTTGCTTGCTACCCTGTGGAACCAGCAAGGGGTGATTTTCTTTGCCTGCACGTGAGTGTTCCCAGACAGCTGAGGTGTCCAACGTGACTTCGTTTTTAAAGGTCAGAGCAGAACAGGCAGGTCTGGGTATCGCTGCACCTTCTGGGCCCCACGGCGTTGGGTCTCAGCTGCTCCACAGAAGCTTTCCGCTCCACGCGCCGGCCTCCGAGCTCTCCCAGTGACCTTCTGTCCACACTCGGCGCTTGTTGGCTGTGTCCCAATGCTCTTCCCTTCCATCTCATGACTGGCCCGAGACTGGTACTGCAACACTCTATCCTCACTCAAACTCAGATCAGGTCCCGGTCCTCCAGCTCTCGACTCACGGCTCACGGCTTCCCTCAAGCCCCCTAAATGTTTCAGAATCTTCTAAATCTTTGTTTCGGCATCCCCAACACACAGACATAGAGGATTTGTGGATTTAATGGCTAGAGGGAATCCTAAGGACCATTGAGTGAAGGGAGAGAAGGCTCCAGACTCTCAGTGCGCTGGATCAGAGCCGGGCCTCTGAAGCCCCAGCCCAGTGCTCTTCTCACCGCAGGGCCTTTGCCTCTGCTGTGCCCCTGCCAGGAGCACCATCTCTCAGCTTTTCTTGTGCCTGGCTCTCCCTCAACATCCCTGTCCCAACGCGAACGTCACCGCCTCCGGCGGGTCTCCCTGGACCACGTCGGCGCAGTAGCCTCTCACCACCATTCCCAGCCTCTCCCCACTCCATTCTCTCCTTTCACATCTGTTTAGTTATGTATCATCCATGTCCTCCCTAGACCATAAGCTCCCAGAGTGCAGGGGACCCAGATTATCTATCATGACAGGAGCCCCAGCATCTTGTACCCATTCGAGTTCACTAAACATTACTTGCACGAATTACCGATGACAGCACATGAAAAAGTTTTCATTCTCTCCTTAAACAATAACATAAGTTTATGCTCCAGAAACTCTAAGAGCTCACCAATCTCCTGCCTACTCGGATCCAGGGCCCTGTGCCTCTTAGCCAGGCCACACTGTTCCTGCTTAATCCTCTCCCCCAGCCTCCTTCCCCCATTAGAACCTGCAGCCCCCATCACACAGACAGATAGACACATCTACACACACATGTACCACACATGCATCCACACCCACACATAAAGACACACATGTACCCCACACACCCCCACATTCCCACAGCCCACACACATACACCTACACACACCTGCAGCACACACACACACACCACACACACATCACACACACACACACAGCAGACACATACACCACACAGACCACACACAGCACACACACTACATACACACACCACACATATAGTCACATACATAATACCACACACACACTCACACACACCATACACACTATGTTGTATCTCTGGGTCTTTCTTCCTGCTGTTACTCTCACCCAAAACAACCTTTTCCTTCCCTAGCCAACTCCAACCCACCTTCAGGGCTGACTGCCCCTCCTCTCCTGGTCTCCGGATCTATCCAGGCCCAGGTGAGAACAGCACCCCTCACCTGTGCCACACGCAGCAATGCTTAATGAAAACGCTGCATTTCTCTGACTCCTTCAAGTGTGTGGATCTTAGATAGAGCTGGGACCCTCTAGCTTCCCCATAGGCAGGATGGAAAAAGGCACTGGGAAGCTCAAATCCTGAACCTCCTGGGTGCTCTTGGGTGAGTTCCTCAACTGCCAGCTCGGTTCTCCCTCCCTAGAATGGAGATCTTAATTCCTACTTGGATGTGTGACAATTAAATGAGAGAGTGAGTCTAGCATCATAGTAAGCAATCAGGAAATGGTTGTCATCCTCCTCCTCCTCCTCCTCCTCCTCATCATCATCATTTTTAAATTTATTGGTACTAAGTTGGCTTGACATGTCCTTTGTGGGAGCCGTGAGAGTGAGCCCTCTGTAGCCGGTCTGATGAGCTCTGGAGCCACGTCAAGGGGCTGCTCTGAGCAAGGCCGAGACCAGCAGGCCGAGCTTTCCCCGTGCTTCGGGATTTTCAGAGTGAGGTACTCGAGCAGTCCGTCAGGATAAGCCTGCACTGGCAGCGGGGCAAATCAATCCTGCTGGAAGGCATCAGCCCCGTCACCTTTCTCTGCCCCATCCACGCTCTTCTCGGCCAGGCGGCGGCCACCTTGGACGGTAGCCTGCGTTTGCCTTAAGATGTCCACCCAATGAGTACCTAAGTGGTGACCCAGGAGCTGGCGTGGGGACCCGGCACTGCACCCTGTGGGGAGGACCTGGCCACGCCGACATGAGGGCCAATGACGAGAAGGGAGTGTAACTGGAGAAAGAGGCCCCCGTCTCCCCTGCCCCCATGTAATCCTCGGCTGCACTGCTCAATCCTGAACCCGGGGCTTGGGAAGACGGCCTGTCCATGAGGCTGTTCAAAGCGGCATTGGGCCCCGCCCTTCCGCTCTCTGCTGCCAGAGGCACTTCCCCTGCTCAGGTAACCTCTGCTGTGTTTACTGAGAAAACCTTGCTCGCAGCTCTGTTCATTGCCACCCACAGAGACCATCAGTTGTGTTTTTCACTTTGTCCACAGAGTACCCCCGGTGGAAGCAACTGAGCCTAATTACAAACTCACCTTTTTTCCACAAATTAAACCACAATGAGATGCCATTCCATAGGCAGGAGAACAAGGAACATTAAAAAGCCCATCAAACCGAGTGTCGGCAAAGGATGTGGAGCAACAGGAATTCTCAGAAACCACTGCTGGGTGGAAAACGGCACAACCTCTTCGGAGCTTTTTGACAGTTCCTGACAAAGGTTGACATCCAAGTGTCGCACGATGCAGCAATTCCACTCCCAGGAATTTACCCAGGAGGAACGAATACATATGGACAAGAGTGTTTGCAGCAGCTTCTTTCACAATAGCCCCAAACTGGGAACCACCCAAATATCTATCAGTAGTACAACGGTAAACAGGCTGAGTATAGTCCCACAATAAAATACATCCATACAAGAAAAATTAACCAACTGCTGGTACACACAACAATATGGATGACTCTCAAAAGCGTTATCCTGAGTGAAAGAAGCCAGATACGAATGTGCACATCTGTATCATCCCATTTATGTGAAGTTCAAGAACAGGCAAATTAATTTATGGTACTAGAAACCAGAATATTGGCTGCTTCTGGGTAGGGTTGAGGTGATGGGGGGAGGAGAGAAGGGAACTTTCCGGCATAAGGGAAATGTCATGTGTCTTGATGGGGATGGTGGTTACATGAGTATATACCTAATAGAATTCATAGAGCTGTAAACTTAGAATTTGAGCATTTTACTGAATTTAAATATATATCAAACAAGCCAAAAAAGCGAGGGAAAAACTCCGCATTTCCCAAGGTCAGATTTCTAGCAAGCTCCTCCGTCAGTGTCTCTTAACTTTAAATTGTACTAACTCTGCAGGCGAAGACCCCGTTGGCAGGGCCCTCCCGTATGCCAAACGTTTGCACTTAAAAGCACAACTCTCAAGCAGTTTGCGGCACAAAGGAAGCCCAGAATAATTTAGAGCTATTTTGACGTTGTGGTTGACACGTATAGAATTGTTCTGTATACATTAACACTTCTGGATATTTTATTGCCTAATAAGGAGAAAGTTATGCATGCCATTTCTGAGCCTTGGAATCCCTGTCGGAGCAATCTGTTGAGGCCGAGAAAGGTTTGTGTTATCAGCGATGGAATTTTGTTTATGGGGAGAAAGGTACCCCGGAGCCCGCCTGGTAGTCTGATGTTAGGCGCGGCTCTCAGGTGATTGATGAAAGGTCTTAATGCTCAGGAAGCCGCCGTGCTCGCTGCATCCCAGCTGGGGCTGGGCCTCAGACACAAACACCTCTGGGGCGTGTGGCGTCTGGTCTCCACCTGGCCACACCTTTTCGTTTCTGAAGGTTTACTTGTCCTGGCTCCTCACTTCTGCCCCTAACTCTGGTTGCACTCCTCCTTCCCGACAATTCCCAAGAAGTTTCCCCTCCCTTGCCTTATTAGAACCTCACAGTAGCCCTGGGAGATGGGGGTCATGAGTCCTTCATATGCGGGAGAAGGACGAGGCTCCAGAGCGCTCCTGCGGGAACCTGCAAAGCTCGCACGGTGGAGAGTGGCAGAGCCAAGTGACCCTCCGCCTGTCACCTCCTCACTCATTGCCCTCTGGCCCACTCCCTCTGGCTATACAAATCCTCCATCCATTGTCCCCCAGGAGTCTCTGCTCATGTGTCTGCCCGAACTCTCATTGCCCCCCTACATTCTACACTGGCTTCAACTCTTTCATGTCTACCCTTTAATGTGAGTGAGTCTCATCAGCCCTGGGAGATTCTCAACTCTGTGGACATCTGACCCTCCCTTTGAGTTCTTCACAGCGTGGTTCAGTGCTGAACTGATTTGGGGAGGGAGACGGGGAGACGAGATGCTCAATAGTGTGGACTGATGGGTTGATTGGCTCGTGCTCCATTGGCAATCTGTGTTATGAGTCTCCTGGGGCATGCACTCCTACTGATTGGATTTTGCTCCATCACTTAGGGATGCTATGGGTGAGCCCGCTGTGTCAGCTAAAGATCAGACTCTAAGTAATGTTTGGTGTTTGCTCTGGAAGCATGCTTGCTGAGCCTAGATCCCAGGCTGCACAGGAGAGCCTGTGAAATGTCAGACACCCGGTGCAATGCAAACATACCAGGGCGGGCCCGCGTGAATCAATTCAAAGGACCGTCATTAGCATTTGGGGAAGGCAGCACTACTGAAGGGTGGTGGAGATACGGAGGTTTTCGCTCAACCTCAAGGTCATTTTGCCTTCACGAGTCTATTGACTGTTTTCATCCTGGAATTAAACAATAAAATGTGTTACCCGAGTAAAAATGCAGCAGTAAAATATCTTTATCGCTCAGGTACAGCTTTCCAGGCGTCAACAGGAAAGGGCGGGGGAGGGCGGAGGCAGATGGCTCTGGAATTGCTGGCTTGTCCTGAGCCCTCAGAAGAAAGTTTCCAGCCGGTGCCTAGGGCTGTGAAGTTCTGGTGCTGACAGCCTTCTTCCCCAAGGAAGGCTGCCTGAGGACACCTGGCTCTTTGTGCTGAACTTGGACAACAGATGTGTCCCGGGAAGGTGTGCCCATCTGCACGGGCAGGGGTGAACCCCCGCTGGGCCTCCAGACTCTGAGGAGCATTCCGTAGACTGTCTCTGTGCTCTGGCCCATGGTTTCTCATTTGCTGGTAGGTCCACTTCTTTGATTGCACAACACCCTCTTCCCACTTCCTCTGCCCTGCAGGGGTTTTGGTTGTAATTTTTCTCAGTACTTTAAAAAATCCATATGCTTTGGGGACCTTGGTGGAGCTGCCCTTTGTATATTGACACCAAGCCCAGCTCTGCCTCAGACTCAGCCTCGTGTTTAGCTCCAGCCCCAACTTCAATCTTAAACCAAAGCCAGGATGAGCCACAGCCCAGCCCAGTGCCGTGTAGCCCAGATCAGCTCCGCCCAGCCCAGCCTTAGCTGGTTCATCTGAGTAGACTTGGCCCTCACCATCACCCTGGCTGGAGCAGGCAGACCAACAGAGGGGCAACAGGAATGTGCTCTTCAAGCAGCCAATATCATTAACTGATCAAATGAATAAGTTGGATTCCTGATATAAATTAAAAATTATGCTAACTTTCTTTCAAAATGCCGACCTTAAATACAAACCTACATTAAAATGCATGGAGGGACAGTGTGAGAGAAGGCTGTAATGAAAGTGGGAGCAGGAGAAATTGGGGGCATGAGAAAGCAGTTCTCACACACAAACACACACGCTGGAAGAAGATTCCAGAAAGTCCTTAACATGCAAATTTCTGACACCCAGTGGAAGAGCTAATATAAACAACGAAAGAGAAACTGTGACTATAAATAACTTAAGCTCTTTGGGCCCCTCCAGTGGAGTCCCATTGGTGCCTCTCTTGGTCTGAGCGAAGGCACCTGCCGGGTGGCGGAACGCCTAATTGGGAATTTAATGAGTCTCCAGTCTAACTGGAGACTCCCAGGGGTGGCGATGCTGGCTGCCCCTCCTGCATTCACCCTAGGGCTGGAACAGAAGGACCTGGCCTTCCACAGCTCCAGGCGGCTGCCTCTTGCTCAGAAATTAGTCCAAGGGGCTCCTTGGGAGCCAAAATGATTTCTTTAATAACTTCAATTTGAATTTCTTCCCTACATTCGTGGGTGTCTTAAATCTTTGTTGAACGCACGTGTCAGGAACCCCGAGGTTCCCAGCCACGTTTGCTTCTGTCCCTTGAGCTTCTCAGCGCTCCGTCCTGGCAGCTGTGGGTTTTCTGAGGCGCTGCTCTCCCTCTGACCGACCTGGCTTTGAGTGGCCAGTCAGGAGTGGGGGGATGAGGAGCTGTGGGCAGAGAAGCAGGAGGCCGGCCCAGGATGGGGACAGCCCTGTCCTGGTGGGGGTGCCAGGGGCAGACGGCAGGAGGGGCCCAGCTCTGGCCCCAGAGGACAACTTCTCTGCTTCTACTGGTGACACCCTGTTCTCCTCACAGTGGCCAGAGGGGTGCTTTCATCTTTAAACCTTTTATTGACATATAAGGTGTACAGAGAGGTGCATGGCTCCACAGTTCTCACACTGAACTCACCTGTGCCACTAACCCCCAGACCATGAAACCAAACGACTGAGACCTCAGAAGCCCGTTGTCCCTCCCTTCCAGTTACCACCGCCTGAGGAAGGGCAGCCATGATCCCGACTTCAAACAGCGTTGATGAGCTCTCCCTGTTTTGCAAACTTGTTAAGTGGGACCATTCAGAACATACTTGTTTACATCTGGCTTCTCTCACTCACATGTCTGTGGAGTTCATCCAGGTCACAGGAGCTGCAGACAGTGACTCGTCGTTGCTGTGTAGCATTCTGTCCCGTGAAGGGACCAGACTCGTTTATCCCTCGCACTGCTGACAGGCCTTTTGGTACCTCCAGGTTTGAGCTCTTGGGGAAAACGCTGCTGTGAATGTTTAGTACTTGACTTCTGGGGGGCATGTGAATGCACTGTGGTGTGTTACAGCCGGCTGTGAAATTGGGCCACAGACTAGGTGTGTATGTGGCTGGGAAGATGCTTTGGCAGGCCCTTGGAAGGACTGGCTCATCCCATCATTCAGGACCAATTTAAATGCCATGTCCCCAGAGAGGCCTTCCAGACCTCACTAACTAGAGCACCCTCCCTCAGAAGGCCCCGTTCTTTCCTCCTCTTTCAGGGAACTTCTCATAATTTGTAGTCATATATTTATTTTCGTATATTTGTGTAAGACCCATCTCCCTGCTCTGCCATAAACCCCATGGGGGCAGGGAGCCGCTTCTTGCCTTGTTTGCTGCACTCATCCACTCCACCAACGTTTATCGAGCACCAACTACACGCCAGGCACTGTGACGACACCTAAGATTCAGCCCTAAACAAGACAGAGTCCCTGTCTTCATGCACCTCGGAGCCCAGTGGTGGAGAGAGATTTTAAGCAAACAAATACCGGACATGTCATAAGTACTCAGAGCAGAGGGATGGAGAGAAAGGGTGAGGAGTGGGCGCTGTGGAGGAAGAGCAGGAAGACCAGAGTGGCTGCAGCCAGGTGGGGGCTAGAGTAGGCGGGAATGAGGTCAGAGAGGGGCGGGGCTGGCAATGCAGGGCTCCAGAGGCACGTCAGGAGCTCCCCTGGAGCCCAGCCCAGGACTCAACAGATGTTTGCTGAGCGAATGAATGAGTGAACGAATGAATGTCCTCCTCATTACCCACACAGCCAACAGAACTCCTGGGTACTCCTCCCATCCACCACTCTGAGTCCTTGTCCCTTCCCGACACCGCGGGGTTAGAGGGTTCATTGACCACGTTTGCACATAGAGAGCCTCTAACTGCGCCTCTCTGACCCGGCTCTTGTCACCCACCCCACCCCCACCAAAACCCGGCCACAGCCACGTTGAGTGGCATTTCCCAGGACGACGACACTGGCCAGCTCTGCTGAGGACACATGGAAAAGCCACAATGTCTCAGTCACTGCCCCACGAGGCTGCTGCCAGGCCAAGCCATTCCACTTCTATTGAGGAAATCGTGAGCTTCCAAGAGGTCCCCCGGTGCCCCTCGACTCCTGGTAGGCGGTCCCTTCATCACCATCTATTTTCATTTTCTAAAACTGTGACTGAAATGGCAGCAGAATAGATACTCCCCATTGGGGCTAAAAGAAGTGGGGGTGGTGTTGGGGCTGTCCCGGTGGTTCAAGCGGTTAAGCGCGTGTGCTCCGCCGTGGCGGCCCGGGGTTCGCCGGTTCCGAGCCCGGCCGCGCACCGACGCACCGCTTGTCAGGCCATGCTGTGGCGGCGTCCCACATAAAGTGGAGGAAGATGAGCATGGATGTTAGCCCAGGGCCAGTCTTCCTCAGCAAAAGAAGAGGAGGATTGGCAGATGTTATCACAGGGCTGATCTTCCTCACAAAAAAAAAAAATAAAAAGAAGTGGGGTGGTGCTGGGGAAGGCCTGTGGATGCCGGGCCTGCAGAAATGGCCACAGCTGCAGCAGCCTTTTCCACGGGAAACAACCCTGAAGATTAAACAAAGATGGCTTGTTTTGGCCCAGCCAACTTGGGAGTTGAAAGTCTCAGGATAACACATGTCAAGTTTCACAGCTCTGAGAACGAGTTCATCCCCAGCTAGCTGAGGAAATGCAGGCGGAGGTCAGAGTTTGGTTGTTCAGCTGTCCGCACACACAGGAGGGAAGAGCTCCGTGCCCTGGGATGGGAGCCAGGAGAGCCGGCTTTCCTGGGGTTTGGCTTTTCAACGTCCAGATTGGAAACAAGCATGGGAAACGTCGGTGAGAGGGGAGGGCAGATGGAGTTGTGTGTGGGGAGGTGGGTTTTCTCTTTTCCCCCACCCACTCCTTCTCTCTCTTTCTCTCAAGAAACTAGTCAGTGGGAAGCATTCTGTTCATCAATGCTAAGACATTTAACTGACCGTTCAATCACCCAACCCTCTATCCGAATAACCAGCATTTTATTTATCCATGTATTCAACTCTCCAGACATTCATCCGTTCATCCATTTAACCATCTATCTGACCATCCATCCACACATCTGTTTATGTTTGCCCTTCCTTCCAGCCTTCCATCCATCTAACATTCACCATCCATTCAAATACATAACCATCCACGCATCCATGCAGCCATGCATCCTACAAATCCGTATTTTGCACCCACTATGGACTACATAGTGTTCTAGGGGATACAGTAAGGAACAGTATAGACCCAGCTCGCCTGGGGCTTATTTCCTAGTGATAAAATCCAACAAATATTTAGTGACTGCCTATTTTGTGCCTGGCCCTGGAAACACAAAGACCAAAGACATAGTCTCAGCCTGCAAAGTGTTCCCAGCTCTAGAGGGCGAGACAGATGCAAAACCAGCAGTGGCCATAGACCTCTCAACGCTGGGGTGGAGAGACACAGAATCTATGGGAGCATCAAGGAGGCCCCTGACCCAGCTGGCAGGTCCAGGAAAGGCTTTTTGGGAGAAATGACAGGCAGGTTCTGGAGGGTGAGTGGGAGGGAACCAAGTAGAAAACTTAGTTCAAGCACAGGCCCGTGCCCTGCCCCACAGTGTCTAGAACAATACATAGCACGCAGCAGGGGCTCAATGAATATTTGTTGAATGAATGTTGCTGAAAGTGAGAGAGATGGTGCTTTTCAGGAACTTAACAATCCTGCTTGGTCCAGGGTCCCAGTCACATTGTTAATGGAATGAAAGGACACTGGAAGGCACACAGTTTGCCCATCTGTAAAATGGGGACGATAATAGTACCTGCCTCATAGGGTTGTGATTAGAATTATGGCACTCAGAATACCAGTGGCCTGGCACAGAATGGTACTCTTTGTTACCATTAATAATTAAGTTAATAACAATGATCATTAATAATATAATCAAATAATACATGCAATAATAATAATTATTACTCGATGTATTATTAGCACATAGCTCTGGTTATTGTCATATTTACAGTCATTCCTTCCGTGATGCTTTCCTGTACCCAGCTTTGCAGGAGGAATTTGCTCAGGGAGCCCAGAGGAGGGACGCTGCCTTCTGACTTACCTCTCCCTACAGCAGGGTGTCGGAGAGGAGCGGAGTGGCCCTCCGCTGGAGGGCTCCGGATGCCGATAGGAGGAACTGCCGTGTGCCTGGCCTCGTGCAGCTGAGTGGGGTGGCCACAGAAACGTGTGGGCAAGCAGGTCCCCCCCTGACCGGGGCAGGCCTCGGCCCACGGCCTCAGGAGTGGTGCGTCCTACCCTTAATAATACCATTATGGCTGTCACCCATGAATTTCACTACAGCCTTTTGGGAAATTGTTTATATTTTCAGCTGAATGACCTCTTGGGATAATGAGTTTCCATAACAACTAACGGGTGGCCAGCCTGCTTCCACCCTGGGCGGGGCACTGCCTGCGTGTGCTCTGATTCGCATCTGCAGGGGCCATGGCAGTTCCTATCTGCCGGCTCCGTGCGGGCAGGTGGGTGGGGGCAGGGCCTGGGGGGCTTTGCCCCCGACCACCCTCTGACTTGAGCCTGTCCCCACCTGGGGTGAGGGGACAAGTCTGTGGCTGGCTGGAAGCTTAGAGAAAGGGTCCCTGGAAGCCAAGGGGGAGCACCTGGCTCAGTGGTCACCTCCTGAGCCAAACAAAGGGAAAGTTTGCAGCACAAGAAAACGGGCACATAAATCAAAGTGTCAGCATCCACGGCCGGTGGTTCTCTCTGCCCGGCGTTCCTGATGGTGGAGGAGAGAAGGAAGAGATTTGCCGAGACCCCGACAGATCACCTCGAGTGGGAGCCATGTATTAAAGTGGAACAGGCCCGGCTCTGACTTAGAGTAAACACACCGCCAGTGGCCCAGTCTTAAACGGGAGGCCCCGGGGGGCCCCTCGCAGCCAGAACACCACCCCATCCCCAAGGAGGGAAGATTGGATTCAGTTTCCAGTGTGGAGCTGTCCTGAGTGCGGCTCCCACCAGAGGGGGCAGGGATTCCAAAGTATTTTAAATGCACAGAGAGGAGCTGATGGGCAGCTCTCAATGAAGGATTAAGGGGGTACATTTAAGAGCCTGGGAAGCGCCAGGGAGATTTCCATGGCCTCAGAATAACTGCTTTGTCTCTGACCTTTTCTATCTTGGGAACGGCATGATTGTAGCTGGAGGAACCGAGCTCTCAGCGCTGGTTTCAACTTCTCACTTCCCGGGGGTGTCGGTCACGGACAAGGCCAGGTGGTCCCATCAGCCCAGAGGGCCCTTTTGCTGGACTCAGAGGCCACGTGGCACCACCTAGCTTCTTTTCAAATCCAAAGCTGCCCGGAGGCGCTCCCAGAGTGGAGAGGGGACAGCCTGAGGACCCCACTAATAGCTATAGGAGGAACCCTCCAACATGATCAACCCCACTAGGGCCTGCGCTTCCTCATGTGTAAAATGAGGAGCCCGAGACAGCGGAGCCCAGCCTCACAAAATGTCACGGCTGAGAAAGGCCCTTAAGGAGCATCTGGCTCTGCTGTAGCGCCTCCGCAACTCATCTGATCTCAGAACACTTTCATTCATTCACTCAACTGACGTTTTTGAATATCTACTACGTGCCAGACAAGGGGCCAGGTGTGGCGACACAGGGACGAAAGAGTGGGGCAGGAGAATCATAAGCAGGTAAACAAACAAAAAAAACAAAATTCCAGACCATAGGAAGGGCCAAGAAGAAACTAAAGTGGGGTGATGCTGTAGGAAGGGGACCATTTCAGATGGCATGACCTGGGGCGGTGACAGCTGAGCTGACCATCAAAGAATATGACAGGGTTGGCCGTGGACAGATCAGAGCGTTCAGGAGGAGGAAACAGCATGGGCAAAGACCCTGGGGGAGATTCCCACCACCTGAAAGAAGGCCGGAGTGGCTTAGTAGAGTAAGGAGGGAACGAGTGACGTGGGTGCAGGCAGAGAAAAAGGAGGGAGGACACTGTGGCCACAGTCCCAACTCTGGTTTCACTCCGAGTGAGGTGGGAGCCCCTGGGGTTTACACTTTAAAGTCCACTTTGGTGAAGAGCAGATGTGGGGGCCAGGAAGGCCTTGAATACAGAGATTCTGAGTCAGTCGCCCTGGGCAGAGCCAGGCTGTCGACATTTCTGTCGAGTTTAGTGCAGAGAAACTGGAAGCAAGAAACTTTCTGATCCTCTGTTAATTGTGCCTCAAGCAGAAGGAAGAAAAGAGAGCTCAGAAGTGATGGAGGGGGGTCGATGAGCAGCATAAAATTGGGCTTATAAAAGAAAAATCAATTTGTGCTCTTTCTCAGGAAGAGGGCCGCATGTGGCCGGAATTATTCCTCTGGGTTATTTGGTTTTGCCTTCAAATCAGAAAATTGTAGTTATTATAGCCCCAGGATTGATTGGCATGGAGGCAGCCTCAGGTCCACGCCTCTGTCTTTTGTCTGCTTGAGATCTGAATCGAGAGCAGGTCTCATTTCCTCCCTGGTGGGTGGGGATGTCTCCAGGGTGGTAAGGAGAGAGGGCACAGGGTTGCCGTCTTCAGGGGGCGGATGACCTAGCAAATGGCTTCCCTAATGCATTTGAGCCATGATTCTTCAGGTTTGACATGTGCCGACATACTGCTTTTTTTTGATGTTCAAAGGGTGCACTGAGAGCTGCCTCCTGGCTTCCCACAGCCCCTGCCCCCCAAGACTGCGGGATGCTTGTCCCCACCTTCCACGAGGCGTAATTGCCCATTGATCATCCTCAGGCTCTAACCTTAATCCCCTTAAGCCTCAGCAAATAGCCCCTAATTCACAATCACCTGAAATGCTATTGATTTTTTTTTTCATTTAACTTGCAGTAAGTTTCCACCCCCTCTGCCACCCAGAGGGAAGGGAGTGATTTCAAACTCCCTCCCCAGAGCCATTTAAAAAGCCTCCCACCCCCTCTCTCCAAAAACACCCCTATCTCCCAAGCTCAAAACAGGCTTCTTTTTTTCATTATTTATTATAGCTCAATGACCTTTTAAATTCCTAACAGCCCCGAGAACAAAGCCAAGTCCCTAGCGTGCGTTAGTTTTGCAATTTATTATTAATTGGAAGTCCTCAGATGTGAACAGCTACCTTCCCTTGGGTGTGTGGGGGTGGCCCCCTGTGTTGTGGGGAGGTGTGTCTCCCATCGCCGGTGGGTCTCCTGCCACCCTGGCTGTCAGTGTCAGGTGATCGTGTGCTTTTGTCCACATTTCCAGACCAGGGACACGTGTAAAACAGCCCCTTCGCAGTGCCTCTCCACCTGTCCAGTCACATGACGGGCCGTGTGCAGACAGGAAGACACTTTGCCCCATTTTGTAGATCTGCCCTCTGTAGATCATCTTTAGAGGAGATAAATTCACAGGAAGACATTTTCGCCACCAGCTGTACACAAGCTGCGTAGTTTTTTCAAGGGCTAAATTCATCCACAAGTAAAGTCTTCCCACATTAATCATGTTCCCAGTGGGCGGGAGGATTGGAAAGCCTAGAGGGACTGGTGGGGTGTGGTTTTTGGATCTGACCTTGATTCATCTCGGCTTGGCCACTTACTAGCTATGTCACCTTGGGCAAGTCCCTTCAGCCTCTCTACAAACCGATTTCCTCATCTATGAAAAGGAGGTAAGAGTAACAGAACTGCACAGAACTGCGCGCACGCGCACACACACGCAAAACCAATGATACCTGAAAGGCTGTCAATTTCCTGCCTTTGATCCTGTGCTATAGTCACATAAGATGTCACCATTTGGGGGAAGCTGGGTGAAGAGTACATGGGACCTCTCTGTCCTATTCTTTTATGTTGTGAGGAAGATCAGCCCTGAGCTAACATCCAATGCCAATCCTCCTCCTTTTGCTGAGGAAGATTGGCCCTGGGCTAACATCTGTGCCCGTCTTCCTCTACTTTGTACGGGACGCCGCCACAGCATGGCTTGACAAGTGGTGAGTCGGTGCGCACCCCAGATCTGAATCTGCGAACCCCAGGCCACCGCAGCAGAGCGCGAGCACTTAACCGCTGCACCATGGGGCCGGCCCCTTCTCTGTCCTATTTTTGCAATGTCCTGTGAATCTATAATTATTTCAAAATTAAAAAGTTGTTTTTCTTAAGGACACAATGGCGCCTATTTCAACAGATTTTGGAGGGGATTTGGAGAGCTAAGTCAGTGCCGAGCACTTAGCGCCAAGCCTGGCATCAGTGTGTGTTTAATAAACCGGATTTATTTTTGACCTATCGGTCTATTTATTTAAACCACCAGCGGCTCCTTTTTCTCATTAGGGGTGTCCAGAAAATCAGAATGCTGTTTGTTGAAACGGTGTCTGTCGAGGTTGGCAAAAGAGAAACTTTCTTTTGTGATGCTTCACTTATTCTCAAGGTTAATTGTTGCTAATTGCACTATTGGATTGCCAACACAAGCGTCAACCCAAGCCCAATTAGATGTGTGGATTGTGTGAATGACTCCAGCGAGGTGGACTGGGAGCAGATCCTGCAGCAGAGTTTGGGGTCCACAAAACAAGACTAATGAAGTCTAAGTAAGGGACGGAGGACCCTGGCTGCTGGTGGACGTGCTGTTCAGAGTCATCTTGTTTTCCCTCCTACCCTGCAGCGATTCAAGTCTCCTCTGTGCCTTTGCAGAGCAAAGTCCATCTTGGACATAAATGAGATTCTGGCTTCATTTTGGCTCTTAGGCATTAGACATCGCCTTTTGCAGAGACCTCCAGCTCTGCTCCTGTATTCTGCGGTTGCATGACAAGCACCTGCTCCTTCTTTTTAAGTCCTCTGGTAGACAGTTTCTCAGACTTACAGGCAGCTGGGGTGTCACAGGCAAAGCTAAACCCAGATCCAGTTCAAATCCTACCATTGCTGTGTGACCTGTGCAGGTTCCTTAAGCTCTCTGGGCCTCAGCTTTCTCTTCCATAGACTGACGCGTGAAAACACTTACTTCAATGTTAACACAAAGGGAAGCTGGGTGAGGGATCTACAGGGACTCTGTAACTCTAAAATTACCTAAAAATAAAAAGTTAACATATTAACTCAAACACTTACTTCGTAGGTTATCTGAGGACTAGAAATGACGAATGTGCTTGATGTTTACCAGTTTTTTTGTAGAAGAAGGAAACGGCCCCACTGTTGTTTCATCTTTTTCTCTTTTTTCCCTGCAGTACTTATGTCTCCGATTAGGAAAACAGATTGATCCAGCTCTGGAGGGGGTGAGAGAAATTGAAGAAGCTCAACGTATATGAAAGAATATTCCAGATACTATGGAGGAGGAGGGTTCTCCCCTTGGATTCCCAATCACAACCTTAAAAGCAAGTTCTCGGGACCACCAGCTGAACGGACCACTGCTGCTCTCTCACCCCAGGGGCTGGAGGCCAACTTCTCCCCAGGGCCGTGCAAGGCAAGAGATGGTGGTTCTGGCCCAGGCCCCATCCTAGAGCCAGCGAGAATAAAAGAAGGCTCCGTATCCTCCTGTGCCTGATCCCCAGGTGCCCCTGGCAAGCTCATGGCTTTGCGTCACTCTGGAGGCCGGAGAAAGGTGAAAAATACCGTGCAGCCATTTCCGCTGTTATAGCAGGAGTCCCTGATGATACTTACAGGGGAGAGTTGGCAACGGAAAGGTAATTCAATTAAAAGGCAGGACACAGGGGAAGTCTGGAAGGAGCGTTGATGGCTGAAATGCTCCATCCAAATACAATTCCACCCCCCCACCTGGAGGCTGCAGAGAAGCCGTGTCCAGCGCGAGATTTACGGCCTGAGCGTTGCCTCCGCTGGGTAATAAACTGTGTCCTCTAATCAATATTGGCGCTGGGCTGCCCGTCTGCAGCATGGCCGCCCATTTAGCAAAGTCACTGAGTAATGGAAAACGCAATCAAGTTGTATAATGAGTCTGGGTAATTGGATGGACCAGGCAGAATGGTCCAGCTAAATATATTCAGTCTGGCGCATTAATTAAAAGCTTGACACTCCAAGCGCCGTCCAAAGTGCCCCATTAATTATTCTTTGAATCCAAAGGTCAGACGTAGTGGATGAGTTACAAGACGATGATAACATTGCTCCACTCTGGGGCCTTTGGGATGAGGGCATCCGCAGGGGCCTGGATTTACCTATAAATCCAGGGGGTGGAGCATCAGCCCGCTTCTCCCCTGCGCACAGTTGGGCAGACCAAGAGGAAGGGCCTGTAGCCACACACGGTGCAGAACCAGCTCAGCCCCGACCCTGCATGCCCAGGGCCACAGCAACACAGCAGTGGCCTCTCCCTTTCATCTGCACGACAAGTAGTTAATCACGTTAGTCCCTTCACCTGCGAGCTCCGCAGGCACACACAAGTGAAGCGATTCGCCCAAAGTCGACGGTCAGCAGGTGGGGATTCTAACCCAGGTTGCCTGGCTCCGGAGCCATAACAAGGTTCTTATTTCATGTAAGAAAAGAAAAACTTTTACGCTTAATGCAAAAAGCAAAAGTAGTAGAGTTCCGTGTATGAAGGTTACAAGCTGTGTGGCCTTGGGTAAGTAGCTTCACCTCTCTGGGCCCCTATGTGCCTGTCTGTAATTGGACAGACCACCTCATCTCTGGGTTTGGAAACCACTTCGAAAAGGAGTGGACCGTCGAGAGCAGGGGCCCCGCACAGCGGCAGGCCTCCCCCAGCACCCCTCAACAATTCCGAGGGAATGCTGGCCTGAACATGACCACCAGACCTCTATCCGGAGCCCAGTAAACTTACGTCCCTGGACCGTACCTCACTTCCCTTGACCTTCTTGGAATGAGGAGCCCTCAGAACTGCTCGCTCCAGTGAGCACTCGGACACCCAGGTGGCTAGGGGGGTTCGTGTCATTTGCATGATTTTTGACATTTGACCCCAGGTCCTTTGCTCCCATCTGTCTCTCTTTGAAGACGCAGACAAGTGTGCCCCGCGGGCTCGCCACAGCCGCCAGACAGCCTCACGCTCTGCATCAACCAAGTCCCACGTGCCGGCTTGTTCCAGGTGCTCCGGGCCCGTGGGGCCCCGAACCAGTCCCTGAGGGTAGTACTGCCAACAAGCCCATTCCACAGACGAGGAGCCAGAGACACAGTCAGCGGCAGCCGGAGGGCAGCTGGGTCCCGCCGTGCCCGGCCAGCTCTCGAGGCCTGCATCCTCACCACACTCGGTGCCTCCGGGGCCGGAGAGGGTGGGGCGGAAAGAACGTACAAGACCTCGGAGAAAAACCAAAACTGTGCCAAGAGTCAAGGACCAGCTCTCTCCTTGGACGGGCCAGCAATTTGACAATATCCACCAGAACTAACATTGCACGTACCCTCTGACTTCAGGACTCCACTTCTGGGAATTTACCCTCCTGATTGTGTGTCTAAGCAGCAAAGGCCTTCCGTAGCAGGATTTGATACAGCCGTCTACACCCCCAGCTCTGTGAGACCCCGAAATCATGAAGGGCATGAGGTCACAGCATGAGGACTCCACAGCAGGTTAACAAGCAGGCTGGTCTGTATTGCTTCAAGCAGTGCAAATACTCCCTGGGTGTAAACTACGGGTCAGGGACCGAGCTAGTGACAAGGGTGGCTGGGGCGACACCCCTCACGGAGCTAATGTGGAAAGATGTCCAAGTGGATCCATAGGAGAAAAAGCTAGTGCCGACCAGCACACAAGAGCATCTCCTGTAGTTGTTGAAATATAAGACATACATGCGTGCATGTCAGTATGTAGGGAAAACTTCTGGAAAATGTAACCTTGGGATGAAGGAGGAGGGAACATTTTTACTCTTTATTGTATTTCCTTCTGTCGTGATTGTTTTTGCACTATCATGAACATACATTATTTTATAATTTAAAAAAAGAGGTAGCATTTTAAAACTTCCATGACCAGCTCTGACATCTGCAGGTGAGACGGAATTTCTCCTTGTTCCTGGAAGAGCCCCCACCCCTTGGGGCCCTGAGTGAACCACAGGCGCATCAAAGTTCAGAAGTCACCAAGTGACATGGGTGAGCAGCGAGGCAGTTCTGAGCCTGGCTGGCCCTGGAGCCCAGACCGCACGATGCTTATTTAACTGGCGGCTGCCGTCTTCATTCAAATGATGTTCGCCCGGTTAGAAATGAATGCCCACTGAATCTGTCACTGTGACCAAGTGCACCTGTGTGTGTCCTTCTGCTGCCACGCTAAGAGTTCAAGGTTCTGTTCATTAATTTTTAACGCCTTATTTAAAATGGGGCTTTAGGCAGGGAATAAGGAGGGCGTCACGCTCACAGGCACCTGGCCTTCCCTCCTTCCTCTGCTGGGCTTCAGCGGGAAGCACTGGACACACCCAGTGGGTCCTGCTGTTTGAACGGAACGAAGGTCGTGCTCTCCCAAAGCTCTAGCTGATGGGCAGAAAGAGGCAGCTGAGTTTCTACCTGCGAAGGGACACCCTTGCTTGTGCCCAGATGCCTGTGGCTCCAGTAGGAAGGTCCACTGTACTTAGAAAATTCCCAAACTGCGCCAAAGCCTCAGGGCTGCCTTCTCCCCTTGCCCAGCCTGCTCTGGCCACACGGGTGTCCTCTCACTTTGTCCCCTCAACAAATGTTCGCTAGGTGAACGAATTAATTCTGTTTCCAGGAGACTCTGACGCGGCTTTGGCTTCGACGAGCTCATGCCCTATAGGAAGGACAGAGTGGCCCTTCATGCAAGCTCGTTCATTCACTCATCAATCTGTATTAAGCTCCTGCTGAGTGCCGGGCACTGTGCAGGGCTTGGGGATCTGGCGATGAACTCACCACTCGGGACCGTCCCCCAGACCTCAGCTCAATGGCGTCGCCAGTCAGCAGGAGTGGGGCAGATTTCCCAAGTCGGGTCGGCGCTTGGGGATGGGCCCCCCCATGGTGCTGGAAACAAAATGGCGCCCAGCACGCACACACAGGCAGGACTTGAAGGCAAGGGAAGACTGCCGAGGGGCCTGCAGATACCACCAGCGTCTTGGGACCGGAGCATCGTAGCCGGAGTGTGGTGTTCTGTCACCGTTTCCTGCGCTCCTCTGCTGACACTGAGTGGGGCTCCTCTCAGGAAGCACTCTCCACTCCATTCCCCTGGCACAGTCTCTGCTTCAACTCTCCAGGCCTCCATTTCTTTATTTCTACAACAGGATGGAACAGCTACCACTCTTGAGCATCGCTGTGTGCCGGGTCTCCTAGCCCTGTCTGTGCTTTATCCCTGTTGGTCATCCCGGCAGCCCGCGGGGCACGTTCCAGGTTTGCCCCACAACCCCAGTGAGGAAACAAGGCTCAAAGAGGGCCACGGCCACGCGGCTGCTAAGCCGTGGGCTGGGATTTGAACTCGGTCACGTCTGCTTGATGGCCGACGCACTTGCCCTCCCTGCTTCCTCCCAGGCTGGGGGCGAGGGCGTGCTGGGCTGCTGTGCATGAAGGCCGGGGCTTGGCACAGCCAGGCTCAGCTACAGCTTCCTTCCTTCCCCCTGAGGTCCGGCCAGGGGACATGCCTGCCCGCGTCCGGTCAGTGTGAAATACACCGTGGATGACCTCACCCCCAGCTCCAGCCATATCCGGGATGTGGCTTTGGGGCAGTGCCCAGAGGGGGTCCCCTCCCAAGTTCCAAGGCTGTGTCTCACCATAACCCCAGACAGAGGGTTCCCTGGGCTTTCCCAGAGCAGCTGCCAGCCCACCAAGGGACCCTACCAGGCGGATGCAAGAGTCACCTCCACCTTCTGGAGAAAACTCCTGGTATTTCATCTCAGGCTTTTGTTCCTTAGAGGGTGGGCCCTGGTCCCTGTGAGCAGGTGGGGGCAGAGAGACAGAGAGAGAGAGAGAGGGTTGCACCCGTCCCAAAGACAATGGTGAGCGGAGCAGAGGAAACCTGGCCCTGACCCTGTGCCCCTCTGACTTCCACGGTAGCTGAGTGGGGTGGGGGGACACCGCAGAGGTCAAAAAGGCCGAGGCACTCTTCCCTTCTGCTTCCCTGGATCCCAGGAGCCACTTGGCAGATGTCCCTGTGGTTCTCTCAGGGCCATCCCCGAAGCCCTGCAGCCGGACGATAAACCCATGACAATGGGGGTCCCCTGAGGCCTCCTTCCTTCTTCCCCACGTACACCATTAATGATAGTAACACTGAGGATATTAAAAAGAGTTCTTTCCTGAGCCCTTGCCATGCCCTGGGCACAGTCATTATCCGCTGAACACTCACATCAGCCCCGTGGGAGAGGCTGTGTGGTCACGTCCATTTTTCAGATGAGCACACTGAGGCTCCGGGAGTTCAGTGTCCCGCGGGCCAAGGTTGGAGCAGCAGAGCTGGAGTCTCACAGCTCGGGAGCCCATGGCCTTGCACCCACTGTAGTCCCTCCAGCCGTTTCATTTACTTTATTCATTCAACTCCCCTGAGGTGCCAGGCGCAGGGAATGCTGGGGGAGCCTCAGCTCTCGGGGTGACCGCCCACTGGGAGGAGACCCAACTGCAGCAGGTACGCGAACACACGTGGCTAGAAAGGCGGTAGATGAGCCTATCTTCTTAGAAAGGGTCATCGGAGAGACTTGCCCCCCAGACTAGAGTGGACTCACCTGAAACAGAGAGACCTCAGGCCCTGATCGCCCATGGGGCCTAGTGCTAGGAAGTTATAGAAGCCCAAACCCAGACTGTTTATATCCGATCTCAGCCCTATCAGGTAATACAAGACCTTTGTATAATTAAACTTAATTGAGGGGGAAATGGCTTTTATCACAAAAAGCATAGCTCTGATTTCGCTTTTTAATTTTAAAAATTCCATTCATTTAAAAAGCAAAACAAAAGTCCTAGGAGGGGAGCTATTTAGGCTGAGACAGGAAGGAACCGGCCAGGTGGGCGGATGGGGGAGGGGTTCCAGGCAGAGGGACGAGCAGGTGTGAGCCTCATGCAGGGCCTAGCTGGGCGCTGGAATGAGGACCTAGGTGTTACCAGTCTCTGCCCTGTGCAGACAGAGTGGGACAATGCACCACAGCAGCTGCCAACTTGAAGCAGCTGAGTTTCAGGCCCGGCCCACCCTGGGATCTGAATCCCAGCTGTATGACTGGGGGCAAGCCTCTGAGACCTGATGCCTCATCAGTCCCAGGGGACGTGGGTCAGATTGAGACAAGAAAATTGCTGCCTCCACAAGCGATAAATCAGGCAGTGGCTGCCGGCCCAGGTAGAGGCCACGCCAGAACCCATGGGCCACACAGAGCGGGAGAAATTGCCGTTCTGCTCCCCAGGGCTCTAGGGTCCCACGTAGCCAGTGAGAAGTTCAGGCCAACTCAGAGGGGCAAGAAATAGCCAACCTCTTTATTGTCCCCATCACTGAAACTCACTGCCATGGGCCTATTCTGCCAGCTGGAGGACACCCTGGGGCTCCCTCGGGCTGTGCTGAGGTCGGAACAGGTTCCAAAGTGTAGGAGAGATCCCTCTGGCTGGGTCCACTGTCCACAAAGGTACCCTTTGCCCCAGCAAATGAGATCGAGCTGGTGAACCCCTATGAGCTCCTGATCTCCCTCTTCTGGCCCGTCCTGGCCCCTGAGTGAGGAATGAATGTCCTTCCACATTCTTCATCTTCCCTCTATCTCCACCAAATTGCCCCTTGCCCCCTCCCCCAACCCCCCGGGGACACCCAGCCTTGTTTCTGCAAATGCCCATGGTCGGGTGAGGATAGTGGGATAGCCTCAGTCTGACCCAGATGCATACACCTGACGTGCATATGTCTTCTGCTCCATCAGTGAGGTGCGAGGCCTGGGATGCGATGGGTCCAGAATGGATGGAAACCAGGGGAGAAGCAGGTCCCCATCCTTCACAAAGCTTCACGCAGGTGGGCGAGAACGTGTCCTGCTGAAGGTGGCAGATGGCCCCCAGCTCTAGCCCACTGTTGCCGAATGGAGACACCCAGATTACCTGGTTCCTCAGGAGAAGCCAGGAATCTTGGGTTTTTGTGAAAGCTGTGAATTGCACGTGGCCAGCTCACAGCGGGTTTGTTTTTACAGAAGGGGAGAAGCTCCTGCTGGTGACTTCCACCTGGGCACACGTACTACACACCTGCCAGGAGGCAGGGGGATGCAGATGGGCCCAGTGAGCTGCCAGAAATGGGAGCAGGAAAATTATAAGGAAAACCAGCTCGAGTGACTGTTTAAAGAGATGACCAGCTACACTATCTCGGAGGCCAAGCTCTGAGAGGAGCAGAGGAGGTGCCTCCTGATCCGAGCAGGAGACCCCCCAAAGTCTCTGAACCGTCATTGAAAACAAAAAATTAGAACCATCCAGAATCCAGTGGGCCAGAGGGAGGCGTGCTCTCCGAGAAGGGAAGGAGAAATCTCACCACCACGCGAGATTCTATCAGCCCTGCCATCTTCTCCTGGGAACGAATTATTAATTACCTAGATTATTCCAGTGATGCCAGCCCCCGATTCCTGTGCCGGTTCAAGCCTGAGTCCAGGCTCAGGTGGACAAAGAGAGGTGGCCGCATGGCACCTGTGTCTCTTCAGATGGAAGATTTGCAAATGACTGCCGCATTGTTATTGCCACGCTTCATTAGATAAAGTAAGTTTAAAGGATTCCTTGCCCTCAGGATTATGAAATGCTGCCGCAGTTTCAGAAGGAAATAAAGTCATTTTTCTTTTGTTTGTTTCTCTTTCACTCTTAAAACTTAGTTTCACTCGCTAAGGCTGCACTCGAGTTTCTACTAGCAGGGTGGGTCCAAACTCAACAAGGTTGGGTCCAAACTCCCTCCTTGGGTCACCCTTAATATGACGGGGTTGAAATGTAGGTATTTATTTGATTATCTTTTCCCAACATGATTAGCTGAGGACTTCTAGAAGGATCACTGTTGTATTCCTAAGGGCTTCGTACAGAGCCTCACATCTCGGAGGTACTCAGTTATTGTTGGATGGGTGGAAGGATGGAAGGAAGGGAGGAAGGGAGGAAGGCAGGAAGGGAGGGAGGAAG
This sequence comes from Diceros bicornis minor, assembly GCF_020826845.1. Classification (NCBI taxonomy): domain Eukaryota; kingdom Metazoa; phylum Chordata; class Mammalia; order Perissodactyla; family Rhinocerotidae; genus Diceros; species Diceros bicornis. The sequence continues at coordinate 4,353,382 of NC_080758.1, forward strand.
GAAGGGAGGAAGAGTTGCCGGTAATTAAAGCAGTGGTTATCAAATTTTAGTGTATAGCTTCCTCATCTCTAAAGCAAAAATAGTAATCATACCTCTGAGTTGGGGGCTATTATTACCCCCACTTTACAGATGGGAAGGCTGAGTCTTCACTAGAGAAGTGAAGGTTCCCACAGAGGCTGCCTCCTGATGACCTGCCCCCAGAGCCCACATCCTCGGCCACCTACATGGTGATGAGACAGATATAGTCCCTGTCCCGTGGTGCTCAAGTCTTGATGGGGATGGAGATGGGCACCAAAGATCCAAGCACGAGCTTCCACGGGGTCAGAGTCTGACAGAGCAGTGCAGGAGGCAGCAAAGGGTTAAAGAGGGGCTGGATGGGGCAGAGGGCGGGAGAGGACTCAGCGTTCTGGATTCCACTTTTGTGATGATTATTTGCTTTGATTGGCTCAGGGTTACTCAGAGAGCTATAAAACAGTGACCTAGCCTAGTGAATTTTTCAACACGATCGTCCCTTGAAAGGGCAGCCTGTGGTGAGGAATTCCTGTAAAAGAACCAAAGGCAGCTCTGAAGTTGCCCCTCGTTGAGTCTTAGCTGACATCTTCAAGAGCTGGGTTGTCTCCTGGGTGGCCACTGAAGCACAGGCCTGAAGCTTGCCTGGTATGTAAATGGCTCCCCTGTTAAAAGGGCCTGTTTCACCAAAGATCCTTGGGGGAGGAGAGGAGAGGTGCCCATCGTGTGGCTGTGCCGTCCACACAGACAGAGACAAACAGACCAGGGCCCCAGGCACGCTACATTGCATTATCATGTCACCATTTCTGTTTTTTGCTCCTTACGTATTTGTTTAGATGACAACATAATCCCTGGAAAAGGCCCTTCCAGCGTATATTTTTAAGATCCACTAGGAAAAACCTGCATTGTTCAAATGGAAAAATAGAACCTGGGTTAGTCAACTGCTTATTCACGTTTGTTTTAACTTGGTGTCCCAGGATGTCAGTGCTGGTTGGCGACCTCTTCTTCTAAGCGCCATGTTTCACAGATGGGAAAGCTTATGCTCCCTGGACTGTAGGTTCCTCACTGCTAGACTGAGATAAGCGAGGACTGGAGGCTAAAACAATCCTGAGGCAATGGGTTTCAGTCAGAGTATCAGTGTGAACTCATGTCCAGTTTAATATATGTACAGGTAGTTACATATGAGAATATTTGTAGACACGTGTATATGCATGGGTTAGTACACACACTGATCTGCTGACTCTGTCAGCTGATATTGCCTAGAAGCAACACCACCCCAGCAGCAATGAGCACACCTAGCACCCAGATCTTGGTTTCTAATACCATTCTCTAGCAGAAAGAACCAGGGCTCCTTGAAGAAGGAGCTTATTCTGGACAGGAATATACGAGATGATCTTGGGGCATCTTATCGTGTCAGAAAGTAGGGAAATGATAAAAATAATAATAACAATAGCCAGCCACAAGGATGGGGTTATGTCGAAGCAACACAGAAGCCAACTGAAGAACTACCAGTGGTCAAAGCTGGATCAGTTTCAGCAATAAAGTAGTATTGGATTATAACCCAAAGTTAGAATAAATATCCTTGAGACCACGCTCATTAAATAAATGATTGAATAAACAAGTAAATTGGGGAAAAGAGACAAATCCTCCATGAAGAAGAATTCCAAATAGTTGATGTATCCTCCGGCCTCAAGGAGGTGAAGCACGACCTCCTTGAACACTTATGAACACTTAGGAACACTTATGTAGTAGCTCCTGGTTTTGGAGGTGAGAAGTCCAGATTCTCCGTTTGGGGCCTCACCGGGCTGAAATCAAGGTGTCAGCCTTGCTGAAGATGCTGGGGAGGAATCTGCTTCCAAGCTCCTTCGATTTCTTGTGGTTGTAGGATTGAGGTCCCCATTTCTTTGCTGCCTATCAGTCAGGGGCCTCTTTCAGCTCCCAGAGGCTATCCATGGTGCATCACCACATGGGCCCCTTCATCTCCAAAGCCCACAACAGAGATTCCCTCATGTCAAATCCTTCTCAGTCTTCGAATCTCTCTCATGTCTGTCTCTGACCTCTAGACACAAGCTAAAAAGCTCAGGTGATTAGGTCAGGCCCACCAGATATGCTCCCCTTTAACCAACTCATAGGCAACTGATTAGTAACCTTAACTACAAGTGCAAAATTCTGTTGCCATGTGATGTAACCTAATTCTGGAATGACATCCCCTCACATTCACAGGTCCTGCTGACACTCAAAGGGAGGGAGCTGCACAGGGCACCACACCAGGGGCAGACATCTTTGGGGCCATCCTAGAGTTCTGCCTACCACAGGCTCATAAATACCAACTTATTGAGGGGTTGTGAGGGTTAGGGATAATGTACATCTGAAGGTTCATTTTATGTGTCAACTTGGCCAGGCCATGGTGCCCAGTTGTTAGATCAAATGCTTCTAGATGGTGTTGTTGTGAAGGTGTTTTGTAGAAGTGATTAACATTTGTAATCAGTTCACTTTATGCTAAGATTACCCTCAATAATGCGAGTGGGGCTCATCAAATCAGTTGAAGGCCTTAAGAGCAAAAACTGAGGTTTTCCAAAGAAGAAATTCTGCCTCGAGACTAATATGGAAATCCTGCCTGAGTTTCCAGCCTGCTGGCCTGCCCTACAGATTTCACACTTGCCAGCCCCCACAATTGCATGAGCCAATTCCTTAAAATCTCTCTCTCTCTCTCTATATAAATGTATATATATCTCCTATAGCTTCTGTTTCCCTGGAGAACCCTGTTGCATAAGGTATGCAAAGCCCACTGAACACAGTAGGTGTTCAGTGAATGGCTACTATATTTTTTCTAGTGGATTCAGCCACTATTTATCAAGAGCCTATCACATACCAGGTGCTTTACTAGGTGCTGGGGAGGAGGGGGGTTTTGGGTTGAAAAGGCCAAGCATGGCCTCTGTCCATCACCTCTGCCCTTTGGTTCTCATGGTAAAGTGTTATTATCTTCCTTCTACGATGAGTAAAATGAGGCTCCAAAAAGTTAAGTGGCAGCTGCTAAGAGGCGGGCCCATGCCCGACCTAAAGTCCATGGTCCCGAACTATGCCACAATTTAGCACAGGCCTTTCCATCTTTCTGGAACACCATTCTCTTGTTTCTTTGCCTCATGGGTAAGCACAGTTATCAACAATTACAGATGGGGAAGCTGAGATTCAGAGAAATCCTGAAGGGTGACACCAGGTCCAGGCCAGGACTTGACCACTCACGTTCCCCCGGGCCTCCCTTTGCTGGGCAGAGCCTTGATTCCCTGTGGCCAAGCGGAAACTCAAGGAAGAGTATTCACATCCTTCCCACTGAGCTGTGGCTTTCCAGAACCAGGAGGTCCTGCCAGCCGTGTGTTCCACTAAATGAGTTTTGCTGTTACTTCAATTAGAGCTGCTTTTGGAATCATTGTCTCTGTTATGTTTCTCTCGCCTTGGTGCAGCCCAATATGTTCATTTCCACAAGCCAGAAGCCCCCACGAGGTGCTAAGAAACAGAGTCGGAGCTACAAACACGCCTGGATGTTCTCTTGCTGCTCAGCCTGGGAGCTGAGGGCCACTGCCGAGACTCCAGGCCACATGCAGTCATGACATGAAGCTCATTTCTCCTGGAAACTTTTTTTAGGTTGTTGAAACAAACTCCCAATTGACTCTGGTTATGTTTTTATGGGGAATGACTCCACTGGGGTCAGGCTCTACACTCTGGATCCAAGACCCACTGGTAGTGTGACTTTGGGCAAATCAACTCTTCTCTCTGAGCCTTGATCTGTTTACTGTGCATCAGTGAGTCTTAGCTGCATAACAAATGAGCCCAAAACTCAATGGCTTGAAACGACAAACATTTACCATTGTTCATAAGTCTAGGAATCAGCTGGTGGTTCTTCTGGACTCAGCTAGACTCACTCATTAATCAGTGGTCAGCTACAGTTTAGGTGGACAGCTCTGCTGATCTTGGCTGGGCTCTCCCACATGTTTGGGAGTTGGCTGGCTGTCATCTGGTCTAAGATGGCCTTGGCTGGGACAACGAGGCTCTCCTCACATGGTTTCTCATCCCCCGCAGGCTAGTCCAGGCTTATTCTCGTAGTGGCTGGGCCCAGTTCACAGAGAGAGCGTGGAATCACACAAGGCCCCCTGAGGCCTGGGACTCTAGGCCGCCGCACCATTAGTTCTGCCTCGTTCAGTTGACCAAGCAAGCCACAGGCCAGCCCCCGTAACTGATGTCTTTATGGGAGAAGCCACAAAGTCACACTGCTAATCCTATGGCTACAAGCAGAGTTAAGAATTGAAGGCTTTTTGCAATTAGTCTGTCGTAATCTGTGTAGTGGCCACTGGTTTATTTTCTCTGTATTTTTGCTATTCAACATCCATTTCCTCTGTCTCACATCATCCTTTTGGGGAAATTCTCCCTTCCCCCACTTGAATATCATCAAGCAGGACTGTTAATTAAGAGTCCTGCTGTCTCTCAGCCAAGAAGCAGACCCAGAAGCACGCTCGCCAGTCAGACCCTCTCTCCAGGGGCGAGGAGTCTTACGCAGAGGGTAACAGACTGGAAACATCTGGATTCACTCATTCCAACAGTGATTCTGATCAGACTGTTCCTGCTACAGAATCGTTCCTGCAGCTTCTCTGTCCCAGCCATCTAGGGTGCCTTTGGTTCCAGCCCAATCCCAGGCCTGGTTCTCCCGCCTCCTGGTCGATTCTGTGAGCCCACAATATTCTTAATTGACCTCTTTGCCTCTCCCTCCTGCACAGTCCATATCCCATCCACCAGCCCAAGTGGTCTTCCTAAAGCATAAACCCCATGATGCCACTCCCTTGTTCATATCCCTCCAGGGGCTTCCCAACTCACTCAGAGTCCAGACTTCTTCCCTGCAGCCTCCAGACCCCCAGCGGCTGTTGGCAATCCTGGGTGACCCTTGGCTTGGGGGCGCGTCTCTCCAGTCTCTGCCCCCACCTTCACGTGGCCTACTTTTCTACGTGTCTGCAGCCTCTACTCTTCCTCTAAGAACACCGTGTCCCTGAACATTAATGTGCATCTTGTTTCTAAAGGTGGCCAGTGCCCTGGTGATCTTAGAGTTTGTCTTCACCCAGTCTGCTGTCGGTGGGCGTTAAATTGCTCTCAGTTTTTCGGTATCCACAAAGGCTGGGATGAACAGCCCTCAGCAGAGACACTTGTACCTCTGTAAGATTCTTCCAGAAGGTGAACTGCTGGATCCAACAATACATGAACTTCATGTCTTGGCCTCAGCTCCTGATGACCCTCCAAAAAGGTGGTCGTCATTTTGACCTCTGCCAGCTGAGGTCACCTGAGGGCCAGGGTGCCCACCTCCTCACGCTCTGGCCTAAACTGTGTGCGATTCTCAAGATCCCTGGAATTTTGCCACGTGCTTGACCCCTTGGACGGTTTGACCTGAGTGTGTCCTGTGGCTTGATAAAGTGGCACGTGAAGGTGCTGAAGCCTTGTTTAAATCTCTCACCACGGTCACAGGCTCTGTTTGAGGCTGTGCCAGTGAAACAAAATACAGATCAGAAAGGCGTGCGGAAGTTTTGATTTCTGGGAGCTCTCTGCCTGCAGCCTGACCAAGGCCCATCGTGGCCCAGCCAGCAGCAAGGTTTGAGCTCATTTCAGTAGCTCAGACCGACAGACGGGGCTGGAGCTGGGGCTGGGCTGGAGGAAAAGGGGCGACTGGAGGCATTGGAGGTCATCTTAGCCTCCCCCTAAAACAGTAGCTCCAGATCAGCCAGGATGGATTTTGCCCCCGGGGCACATCTCGCAATGTCTGGAGACAATTTTGGTTGTCACAAATGGAGACTGCTAAATATCTGATCGCGCATGGGGCAGTCCCCATGACGGAGAATGATCCAGCACAAAATGCCAATAGTGCCCAGGTTTGGGAACCCCGGTCTAAAAAATGGTGAAGAGGTTAAGACCGTGGACTTAAAGATCCAAAGTTCAAGTTCAGCCTCTACCCCTTCCTCCTGAATCCCTCTCCTTTTCACGGAGCTAAGGATAGTCCCCCCGGGAGTGTAGTGAGCACTCAGTGAGGGGGCAGCTAAGACCTTCGCCCAGGGCTGACCCGCAGCCCGCAGTGATCACGACCTCCACCATCAAGAGCTCTGTCTCCACGCAGGCGCCCAAGTGTCTGTTCCCAAATGACTAAGCGGCTCACACCCAGCAAAGCCACGACTGGGCTGACGCAAAGCAGATGGCGCCACTGCTGCCCCACGACGCTCCCGAGAACACCTTGTTCTCATTTTCTTTCTCCACAGCACGTCCATCTGCTGGGGTGTGACGGGACCCAGATGACAAGGGGCCACATGACAGGGCTTCAGGCCAACTGCAGGATGCCCAGCCACCTCCCTAAATGATGACCACCCTGTCAGATGGCAGCCCGCTGTCACCACGGCTGCCCAGCGGTGCTTTCTTTGACAGAGGAACTCGGGCTGCCGGACAGCTCAGCTCAGCCCAGAGGCTCTAGACTTTCTGGAAGAGGGTCTGTGTTCCACACGAGCCCAAGTTCAGCAGCAGCCAAGCCTCCCCACGCAGGGCAGGACGGGAGGGAGAGAATCCACAGCCATAAATCTCTCCTGAGGGGCATTTTCCTGGGAGCATGCCAGTGGTGCTGGGAGGGCCGGGCTGGGCCAGCAGCACCCTCCAGCCTGTCACCTCTTGCCTGGCTGGGCTGTTGTTTCAGTGCCCTAGGGTCTCCAGGCCCCTGACTGACCCCCTTGCACTCCCAGTGGGGAACCCAAGTGCCCCTTCTAAAGCATGAACCTAACCGTCAGCCCCACACCCCCGCCCAGGCCAAGTGCTTCAAAACCAGTTATGGTTCTAGAAGCCAGCAGAGGAGGCCCAAACTCTATCACGTGGCTCTGCCCGATCAGTCTCACATCCCTTCTTGTTTGTTCCCTGCTGCTCTCCAGGGCTCAGGTTCCCACCCCACTCAGCAACACACACACACACACACATTCGCTCACACGCACTTGAACACACACCCCTAAATTCCAGCCATGCAAGTCCTCATCACACCATTGGCTCTCATGCCCCTGGCTTTCCCTCTGTCTGAAATTCCCTCCCTAAACTTGGCACACCTTCTGGGCACACTCCTTTGAGGCTTCATTCAAGGGCTGCCTTCTCCAAGAAGCTTTCCACAATACTGGGGCAGAACAATAAAATGGAGCTTGCACCAATTTTCGAAACACTTAGATGGATTATCTCATTTAACTCTCACAAAGACCATAGATGAGGAAATCAGGGCACAGAGAGGTTGAGTAACTTGCCTTAAGTCACAGAGCCAGTGAGTAGGGAGCCACGATTTGCACCCTGGCCGTCCAGCTCTGGGCCTATAGGCTTAATCACTACCCTGCATTGCCGTCACCAGAATGGCTTAGCACCCTGGCCTCCTGCAACATCTGTCTTGTAGAGCTTTCGCCGCCCTGCAGATGGCTCCCTGGACACCTGTAGCCATAGAGACAGATTCGAGAAGGCAAGGTCCAGCCTTAGCACCACAGGACTGAGCCCAGAGCCTGGCACCCAGTAGGTTCCGAATAATTGCTTCCACCAGGCCCATGTGGCTTGTATGTTCTACTGAGCTGTTTGAAGGACTGACTGGAAGACTTTCTTTTCATCAGCATCCATCTCCCCAAATGCTCCCTGGCAGACACCCCCAGCCTCGCCGTGCTGGGTGCAGATGTTGTTTTCTGAAGCAGAGTGACGCCCCATACAGAGGAACCTCAGCCCTGCGAGTTAGCAGCCCCGCCTCCACGCAGTTCTTCCCACACACGGCTCTTTGCAAAGACGACTGCTCAGGGACACCTAGCCTGACATGGTGCCGGCTCCGATAACTCAGAGAGTCCCTCCTCAGCAGGATCACATCCTCGCCGAGGTTTAGAATGGCCCCGAGGGACTTCTCATGCTGCACGAGACAGGGCCGCTCTGTGGTGAAGGTTCTGGCCTCGCAGACACATGAAGAGACGGCAGGCGCAGACCCTTCCTCTCCCACTTCCTCTTCACCCCCTCCTTCTCGTTATTTTTTTGATGACATGTGCCCAGCACGTGCTGTTCTAAGCACGACCAAGCGTTATCTCAACTTATTCCTCACAACCAGCCCAAGAGAAAGTGTCCTTACAATTCCCACTTCACGGATAGGAAACTGAGGCAGAGAGAGGCCAAACAACTTGCCACAGTCACCCAGAGGACTAGGGCCCAGAGCACTCAGCCCTCCCCAGGTGCCCCTGGTAAGGGTGGCTCTCAAACCCCTCTGGGGCTGCACCCCAGACCCCCAGCTCTTGATTGCAGTGGAACGCTGCCTCAGAAGAAAACTGTGATGCTGCTCCCAAATTTAAATGTGTCTTCTGAATGGCCCGGTGTGCCTGTGCACCCAAGGACCAGGTAACCTTGAATGAACACACTTGCCGCTCGTGCCCTCAGCTGCACAGGGAGAATTTCTGGGAGTCCCCGGCCATCTTGAGCTGCACAGGCACAGGGCCGCTCACATACTCCGGCAGGACCCTGGCCCACTCTCCTTCCCAAACCTCCACGAGAGATCGACTCCGCAGAGAACCCGTCGCTGACGAGGAGCCGAGGTCGCCCAGGCTCGTCGCATGGTTTCACGGGCTCCAGGTGCTTTTGCCTTCCTGGCCCCCTTCCTGCACAAAAAGTATTAAATCATGTATTTTACAACTGCATTGGTATCAAGATGAATAAAATCTAGGCTGGATTTGTTATTAGATATTCATTATTATTACAACATTCATTTTTCTTCTGATTTTAAAAGAAATTACACCATTTTCGCTGACCCTGGATGTGCTGTGGGCCCTAGGCCCTGTGCTTTCTCTGTCTAGTGGGTAAGCTGGCCCTAAGGCTGCCCTGCTTGCAGCAGAGAGGAGGAAAGAGGCCTCTCCTGAGCCCTGTACCCTGCCTTTGGGACCCTGAAGCTGCATCGTTGAGCACAGTCCCCATGGTCTCATGGGAAAGCGGCTCCTTCAGCCTCTTGCCTCTTCTCTCAGGGGCTGGAGTCCACATTGCAGTGGGAAGGTAGAGGAAGGAGACCCTAACAACCCTCCTGCCTTGTCTCTGTCCTTTAGGAAATCTGACCCGAAACTCAGCCCCAACCCAAGGTCTGTGGGTATCTGTTCATGCACATAGATGTCACAGAGAAGCAACAACCCATCAGTTCCCCAAATATCAGGCTGTGAATTCCAGCCTGGGCTTCGCTGGGCCACCGTTCAACCACCTAATATTCCAGGATTAAACATATGTGGCTACCTTTGCGGAGAAAGAAGGAGCAACAGGGAGCCTGGTACCATGTTGGAATTGAAACCACACCAGACTTCTCCTAGTGCGTGGCCACCAGGCTGACCCTAAGCATATCTGGGGCCCTTACACCACCCCAGATGCTGTCAGAGGCACCTCACTCACTTAGGCAAAGATGGTATTCCTGATGGGTTATGTATGTGTGAAATTTGTATGAATTCCGTGTGTTTCCTGAGACTTCAGTCTAACACTCTGACTTCAAGCTTCTCTGAGCTTCAGGCCCTCAGTCTAGGAGTCAGAGCTGATGGTCTGTGAATAAGTTCTGAACCGCAGAGAAGCCAACGCCTTCGCACAAAGAAGCCCTTCTGCACAGGAAGTCAATTCCAAAACATCCATTCTTATAGCCAAACAAGAAGACCATGTTTCTATTGTTTATTTTTTGTTACTCCACCGAAACCTTCATTGACAGCCATCAGACAACGTCTCGCTTCTTGCTGGAAAACTTAGGAGAAAACTTCAGATTATTAGATTTATTTAAGCAACGGATTTTTTCCCAGGTATTTTACTACTTCAAGTAACATTGTGATGAATACGTTTATAATCGAAGTTTGGGGTGCGAACATTTTCAAGTTCTTCAATCATTTTGACAAACTGTTTACATAAGGATCATTCCATCTTACGCTTCTACCAGGAATGACAACTCCTCTGTATTGTTGCCAGGTTTGGTAATTACCAAAGTAAGTTTTAGTACTCAGAAAATGATTTTTGTTTTTAATTAGGGAGTAAAGGGATGAACCACACCAGAATTTGGAACTGTTGGAATTTGAGGCACTAAATCCCCTCCATTGGGGATTACCAGATAAAATATAGGACATGCAGTTCAACTTGAATTTCAGGTAAACAGCAAATAATTTTTTGGTATAGAATGTCCCAATTATTGCACGGGACATACTTATACTAAAATTTTATTTATTGTTTATCTGAAAATCAAATTGAGCTGGGTTTCCTGTATTTTGATTTGCTAAATCTGGCAACCCTTTGTAAACATGTCTATTTTATCTACTCCTTCCTTTCACACATCAGGGCAAAACTTGCCACCTCTACCATTCAAGAGCACTGAGTAGATGCTGAGACTATACCAAGCACTTTCTCTGCACTGACTCATTTCATCCTCAGAATAACACTATAGGTCAGTATTCTTATTAGTTTACAATAAACTAACAATAAACATTTATCATCCTAAAAGTTTCTGTGAGTCATGAGATCAGGAGGGGCGAGCTGAGTGGTTCTAGCCTGGGGTCTTTCCTGCGGCTGCAGCCAAGATGTAGACTGGGGCTGCAGTCCTCTGAAGGCTTGCGTGAGGCTGGAGGGTCCACCTGCAAGTGGTCCACTCACAAACCTGACCATTTGGTGCCCACTGTTGGCAGGAGGCTGTGGGTTATCATCTCCATTTTACAGGTGGAAAAATTGGGGCCCAGAGAGATTAAGGGACCAACCACGGCAGCAAGTGACAGAGCTGGGACTGGAACCCAGGCCGCCTGACTCCAGACATGAGGCCTGAACTCCTTCTCAGCTTCCTTGTGAGCAAAGAGATATTCCATGTGCATCATAAAGGGAGCCGCTGTCATTAGCAACTTGAAGTGCTACTGTGTGTGACCTTACGTATGACTTCAAGCACAACAAAACCAGCAGAATGTCACCCACCAGCACTCTAGTAGGCCTGGAAAAGAATCATTGGTAATTACCCTATTAATTTATGACACAGTAACAGATGTTCTGAAAGGGCATGCAGTTTGTTCCTGTAAGTAGATTAGGCATGTCCCATGCAATCAGAATTACGCTCTTAATTTGCTTTTACATAGATAATTTGAAGAGAAAATCCAATCCATGCCCTGTCAGAACAATTATAAACTCTAAATTTATGAAGTCCGTATTACCAAGTGTCAACCACACAACTCTGCAGGTGCAGAAAATGTGACGTAACAGGATGAGTTAATTGAGGCATCAGTGAAAATAGCACAAATCCTGCTGTTCCAGGCCCTTTTCATAATTAACCCTGAGCCTCTAGGACACTTCCAGGCTGAACGCCCATCTCCCTAAATCCTTTCAACAAACTCTCTCTCCATTCTTCATCCACATTCTCCACTACTTTGCGGGAAGACGCCGCTGGGCCTCCCTGACGAGGTTGGGAAAAACGTGGTAACCGGAGTAGGTGGTATCACCTGTGGTTGGCTCCAATTCCAGGCCCACAGCTGCCGCTCAGCTGCAGAAACCCAAATCCCCAAGTTTTCTGAGGATTTTCCCACCATCTGGGCTCAGGAATTCCCATGCCTACAAGCTTCCTCATGAGCCAAAGTGTCCCGTTTCAAATGTTACCAGTGTCTGTAGAGGATCCATTCACAGCTCTTTCTTTCCCTGAGAACATTTTAATCCTCTCCCACCGATGCCCCCCACCTCCCACAGATTATGCTCCATCTGTCTTCCAGCAATGACTGTCCATCAGAAGAGGGGCTTCCGTCCAGCCCCTCCTCCACGCCTGGTTCAAATAGAGCTTGGAACCTCTCCAATAATATTCCAGCACTCTTTGCTTACACCACGGTTTTACTATTCTAATAGAGAAAAGCATTTCAAAGTTTTGAGAAAAAGCCCTCTTCCCATCCTTCAACAGTCTCAGGTTATTCACCTGTTAGCTGTATAACAACCAAAGCGTTGGACATATGATAGGGGATCAGGGAGACATTTTGGTCCTAAAGAGACCCCAAGAGCTTGGCCAAACTTCCTTGCCTTCTTTTCTTCCCATGCTCTCATTTCTCTGCTCTTGGAAAAGCTGGTCTCACATCGTTAATTCATTCACTCAGCAGACTTCCCTGAAGAGTGACTTGGAGGTGGACTCTGGATGGCCAACAAGAACCACAATAACAGCTGACATTTACTGAGTACCTTCAACGTGTCCAGCAGCACACCAAGCCCTTGACAAATATTATCTCACTGAGTCCCTATGAGGAAGACAGCAGTGCCAGTTTACAGAGCAATTGGGGCTCAGAGATTAATTCTCTTGCTCAAAGTTAGACAACCAGTAAACAGCAGAGTTACAGACCCTAGAGCCCAAGCAATTATGGCCTCTGATAAAACACCAGGACCACCGTACACATGTGGATATCACACAGCTCAATGCTGGGAAAGATCATCTTAGCAAATGTGCATTTTGCATCTTTGTCATTTGACCTGAGGTCAAGGCATCATAGATTGCATCCTATGGGACAGCCAGAATTTGGGTATAGCGAAATATTATTTCTTGCTAGGGCTAAGCATGTCCTTGAAATACGAAACACAGATGATGGATTTGCTGCCCAGCTATAGTAAACACAAAAATGAAACTCCAATTCACCACCTCTTTCTACATCCACACCCTTTGCAGTGTGGTTTTGTCGCCCCTACTATGGAGGAGTAGAGTTCGTGTCCACGTGCCCTCAATCTGGGCTGTCTTGTGCCTTGCTTTGAACAGCAGCGGGTGGAGAAGCCCAGGTCCCCAGGGACCCTGTGTGCCTCTTCTCTCACTCTCTCGTACTCCTGCCTCCACCAGGAGGACGAGCCTGGGCCAGCCTGCTGGAAGATGAGTGACCACATGGAGCAGAGCCAGTCACCCCAGCCAAGGCCATGCTAGACCAGCCAGTCCTAAGCTGAGCTGCCAGCTGACTGCAGATACCTAAGCAAGCCTGCTGGGATCAGCCTACCCTGGCCCAGGTCGGCAGAACCACTTAGATGACCATAGACTTGCGGGAAAATAATAAATGGTTATTTATTTCGTTTCTTTTTTTGGTGAGGAAGATTATCCCTGAGCCAACCTCCATTGCCAATCCCCCTCTTTTTCATGAGGAAAATTGGCTCTGAGCTAACATCTGTGCCCATCTTCCTCTATTTTATACGTGGGACGCCTGCCACAGCATGGCTTGATAAGCAGTGCGTAGGTCCACGCCCTGGATCCAAACGTGCGAACTCCAGGCCGCCAAAGTGGAGTGCACAAACTCAACCACCACGCCGCCGGGCCAGCCCTATATGGTTATTTTTTTAAGCCACTAAATTTTGAGTTGGTCTGCTACAAAGCAATTGCTACCTGACGCAGAAGCTAACAAAACTTCAAACGTTTTGCTTTATCTCTCAAGACTGATCATTTGAATTTAGGCAATACTTGGACCCATGCCAATAAAGAACCGTCCTGGCAGCCCAAAGCCACTTTATTTCTGAGACATTTCCTTACAGGAACATAGCTATGGCTTAGGAAACTTTCAAGGCACCTGTATTTGAGGGCTGAAAATTTATCTATGGGTTCCAAAATACAAACAAAAACTTACAAAATAAAATTGATAAATGCTTTATTAAATGCCTTCAAAATAGCATTATGCCAACTAGTCAATTGCAACTCTATTAACACGTAGCCATATGAGGTAAGTAAAATGTAACACACCTAAGCCAAATGAATAATTTCTTCTTAAGAAAATTCAAAATTTTTAAAATCATAAGAAAATTCAAATTGTTATCTCTCTACTTTTTACTGAGCCAAATTCCACATAAATTTCCAAAGAAAAGTAATAAACCCTTCAGAAAATTGTACAGCCCCCTCAAAATTGTCTCTCATGGGTTGTGCACACACACTTTCGTGTATTCAACATGTTGTGGCCTGAGACCTCTGAAAATGACAGCGACCAGGGCCTGCAAAGGTCTGAAAACAGCTCTGGGAAAGCATCCTCATGTTTCAGATGGAAAAACTGAGAACTTGGGAGGCTGAGCGTTCCCCAGGAGACAATTAGCACTGGTCAGAATCAAGAAGCATGCTGTAGATGGACCAATGTGGCGACTCTGGATGAGGCCAGTGGAAGAACCCCATCAGTTGACAGGCATCTGTTATGCGTCCCGTCCAGGAGAGGAAACCTTCTTCCTCTTTGCTCCTGTAGTGTCCTACAAGTCACCAAACTCCTGGGGTGGTAATTGTGTTTGCTTGCTTGCTTTTCCACCAGACTGTGAGTCCCTCAAGGCAAGAACCTTGTGGTAGTCATTGAGTCTTCATTCCACAAATGTTCGTGGAGTGCAAGCAAGTGCCAGGTACTTATCGCAGTGCTAAGATTACAGCAGTAACATGACCAACATCAACTCTACCCTCGTGGGGAGACTAATGGAGGGGATAAGTAATAAGCAAAAGTAACAAAGTAAGTATGCATGGACAAACTATTTATGAATTAACAGGGAGGTCTCCAACCTTGACCTTCGCCTCCCTCTCTGGCTTCTCCTTCTACCCGCTCTGAGGAGGAACCCCTCGTAGGCCAGTTCCCTAGGCTCTCTGTGAGGTAGAACTGAGGAAAGGGGCTGAGGACAAGAGGCTCTCAGGTGAGGCTCTTGGGGTGGGCTTGTGGGAGGTGCTGAGAGAGAAGGTGTGAGCAGCCGCAAGTGTGAGGGAAGTGGGCGGGAGAGAAAACAGGAAAGTGTCAAGAAGTGTTGCTGATCTGTGGATCTCCTTCAGAGCACCTGGGAAATTCAAGTAAAGAACTCAAGTCACTTTGGTTACTGAATTGTGCCTCTTTGGTTGTGGCTCTCGTCTGAGACGGTACCATGTGGATGACAGCTCAGTATGCATTGTCAAGGTCACGAGGTAGATGGAAATTCAGGAAGCTGCAAGGAGTCTTGTGTGGCTGGCACATCAAGAGCAGTTGGGCCACTATGGAAAACAGTATGGAGATTCCTCAAAAAATCAAGGATAGAACTACCATATGATCCAGCTATTCCACTGTTGGATATTTATCCAAAGAACTTGAAAACACCAATTTGCAAAGGTACATGCACCCCTGTGTTCATTGCAGCGTTATTCACAATAGCCAAGACTTGGAAGCAATCTAAGTGCCCATCAAGGGACGAATGGATAAAGAAGCTGTGGTATATATACACAATGGAATACTACTCAGCCATAAGAAACGATGAAATCCAGCCATTTGTGACAACATGGATGGACATTGAGGGTATAATGCAAAGTGAAATAAGTCAGAGGGAGAAGGTCAAACACCATATGATTTCCTTCATTAGGTAGTAGATAATAACAACAATAAACAAACACATAGGGACAGAGATTGGATTGGTGGTTACCAGAGGGGAAGGGGGGAGGGAGGAGGGTGAAAGGGATAATTCGGTACATGTGTGTGGTGATGGGTTGTAATTAGTATTTTGGTGGTGAACATGATGTAATCTATGCAGAAATAGAAGTACAATGATGTACACCTGAAACTTTTACAATGTTATAAACCAATGTTACTGCAATAAACAAAAAATTAAAAAAAAAAAAAAAAAGAAAAGAGCAGTTGGGCCAGATGAGGCTGTAGATGGGAAAGATCTATATCCAGTTTCCCCGCCACATTAGCGATTTACACTCACTTTGTCTTAAGAGGGCCTAGTAAATGGTAGGTTCTTAGAAACTGGCTTTTTTTTTTTTTTCAATGCTGACTTAATGTTTATATAAACCAAGAGAAAAGGCGAAAATCCGTAGAGCTTATCCCACCCCAGTTCTAAGCTGGGGTCATATTTAAACTGCCTAAGCCAGTAGGAAGTACCTCTGTTACCAAATAACTCTGAAGAAGATTCAATAGCAAATCTAGTGAATACTGGTGTTTCCTCATCTCCAGCCTATGCCTATAACCAGGGATCCTTGATCCCAAGGTAAATCAATTAATGACTAGGAAAATGTGTCCCCTGTTCCTTTATCCAAGCAACTAAGTGCATAAATACTTAAGATATTGAAGGTTCACCTCTGAATCTGCAGATCCTCCAATCCTGGGCATGACTGGGATATGGTGGAGGGGCTGGTTTCCTGGGCATCCCCGTAATGATGTTTCACACACACACTCATCGGCCTCAGACTTGTAGTTGCATTGAAATTTGGGAGGCAGTTTCCTCTAACACTTTTTTTTAAAAGAATGCATATTTTCCCTTTGAATTATCTCTTTCCCCTACTTATAACATTAGGCTGATCTTGGGCACAGGACATGGAGAGAAATAAAGATGTCACCAGGTCTTGTCCAGTGAGAAATGCTAGAAAGATGTGTGCTTGGAACGAAGTCTCTGAATAAGGCTGTCAAGATGCTTTTTATATTGGTAGACTGGAAATTGGTGAAAACCATAGTTTCTCTTGGAAGAAGCATTTAATTCACTTAATTCAAGACAGGCATGATGCCTTAATCAATGCCCTTGGGTTCCTAGGCACCTGCAATAGGCCCTTGTGGGTTTTGCTGCCCATCACCCATTTTCCCTTCTTCTGGGAAGAGAACTCAAACTTGATTTGGTCCAAAAGCTGAGTGAGTATGAGAGCCCATGCCAACCCTTGCATTGTATCCCCCTGCCAGAGACTGGTTCGGGGATAGACAGGTGACCCAGATTAGCCCAATCGCAATGGATCCAGGACTTGTACAGGGGCAGGGACGAAGCTCTCTCTTTTCCCTTGGACTTGAAGCAATAAGGGCTGGTAATTACTGGATTCTCTTTGGTAAGTTAGAGGAGGGTGCTCATGTTAGAATTTTTCTCCCATTACATAAGCTTCAGGAACTGGAGGGATTTTGCTGAGAGAAAAAATGTATTATTGCCTGAAATCCAAGTATAAAGTACAGCCAGTCCTCACAAGAAGTTGAACCAGAGACCAAATGTCACCAAGAACCAGGCTGTGTGCTGTCTTGTCTCTCTTCTGGAGTGTAGTTCCTTGCTCCTCTCTCTCTGAAGACTGGCTTTCTTCAACGTTCTCTGTAGAAGGCAGAAAATGAAGCCCTGTCCTGAGCTGCTGTGTCAGCCCCCTCACCCCAAATATCTGACCAGCTCACTCATACCATCCCACTTCTAAGCTCCCGGCAGACAGCTTCTTCAGATATCGGCCCTGGTCCCATCAGATATGGCCAGAGCAGTGGGGTCATGTGATATAAACTTTGCCACAGAAATCTACTCTGGGAGTGGGGGGTTAAGTTTTTAAAGAATGGGCTCTACAGACACCTCCCAAATGTCTTGCATACGTGGATATGGACCCTTTCTTTTGCATTCTGAATGAGGAAAAGATTCTCATCTTGGTGAAAAGATGTAAAAGCTATTTTTATGAGATGGGAGCCTAGCACTTCTGAAAATGGCTGCTGTCCTCGACAGCCAAACAAATCAGTCCACTCTGAAAGAAGTACCCGTGTAGGGAAGAAGAAACAACATATTCTGTCTTTAATGGCTCCCACTGCCCTTCCCAACGTTATCAAAATTCCAAAAAGGAATCAATCACCTCCAGGAACACACTGGGGCAAGGGGAGCGTCTCAATGACCTTCAATGGCACCCACTTCCTCTGTACTAGTCTTCACTCCGCTTGCTGTTTTTCATAACGTTCCAACTCATAAATCTTCTTTATCTCTCTTTACCCAACAGCATTTTCTGTTCTATCCATCAATCCTCCCTATCTCCTACATAAGTTGTGTTCTTCCTGCCTCCGTATTAGCTGTGTCACTTTGGGGAAATTAATCCACCTTTTTGAGCCTCAAGTAGATTACTTGTCTTGAGATGGGGATAATAATACATTCCTTGAATATGACAATATCTACCCAAAATACAGAAGTATTTCCCTTTAACACAGCAATCTCACTTCTAGGAATCTATCCCGTAGAGAGAGGTGCACGTGAATGAAATGACAATCGTGGGGTTATTCATTGTGGTGATTATTTGCCATAAAATATTGAAAAAAATCCAATTGTCCATCAATGGGTATCAGTTGAATAACCGTGGTGTACTCACCTAGATAGATTAAGCAAAAAAAGAAAAGTACAAAAAAGTGTGGGTTTATAGTATAATAAAAAATAAATATATGGTCTTTGTCCCCAGTTCCTGGCACAGAGCTCCTACAACTTTTGGAATTTACTGTCTCTCGTATGCTAATGAGATGACTCATGGTGGGGACCCTAGATATCTTCAGGATGGGGACTGAACACCAAGCCATAATTAAAGGGTTAGAACTTTCAGCCCCACCCCATGACCTCCAGGGAGGGGAAGGGGCTGAAGATTGAGTTCAATCACCATGGCCGGTGATTTAACCAATTTTGCCTACATAATGAGACTTCAATAAAACCTCCCAAAGCGGTCTTGTAGCTTCCGGGTTGGTGAATACATTGATGTGCTGGGAAGGTGGTGGGCTTGGAGAGTGCATGGAAGCTCTGCGCCATGCCGAAACCCCCTCTCCCAATAACCTGCCCTGTGCATCCCTTCCATCTGACTGTTCCTGAGTTGTATCCTTTATAATAAAGCTGTAATCCTAACTAGAGCACTTTCCTGAGTTCTATGAGTCATTCTAGTGAGTTATCAAACCTTACGGGGGGCAAGGGTTGTGGGAATCCCCAAATTTGTAGTCAGTCAGGCAGAAGTGTGGGTTAACTGGGGACTCCAATGTGCACTGGAGTCTGAAGTGGGGGCAGTCTTGTGAGACCGAGCCCTTAACTTGTGGGATCTGATGCTAACTTCAGGTAGATATGTCCAAAATTGAGTTGAATTGTTGGACACTCAGCTGGTGTCATAGAATTGAAGAGTTGGTGTGAAAAAATGACACATATTCTGTGTCAGAAAAAACTACACATTTGGTGTAAAAAGTGGTATCAGAAAAAGTCACACAGTGTTCTATGCTAACTTCTGCTTAAGAAAGTAGAGAGAAGTAAGACTGTGTGTTTGTATTTGCCCATATTTTCACAATGCAACAGTGGAAGGGTAGACCAAAAAGTAATAAAAATGATTGGGCCAGCCTAGTGGCGTAGTGGTTAAGTTCGAGTGCTCTGCTTTGGCAGCCTGGGGCTCGCTGGCTCGGATCCCGGTGCAGACCTACACACTACTCATCAAGCCACGCTGTAGCAGTGTCCCACATACAAGATAGAGGAAGACTGGCACAGATGTTAGCTCAGTGACAATCTCCCTCAAGCAAAAAGAGGAAGATTGGCAACAGACATTAGCTCAGGGCCAACAATCTTCCTCATCAAAAAAAAATTATCTAGAGCAGGATGGGCAGAGACAGGGAAGGGGGCAAGACATCCCTATATATAATTTTTTTGTAGTTTTAATTTTTGAGTCACATAAGATTATCACGTTAAATGCTTTAATTTTTAAAATCTTCATAAAATTATTATGAGCCTTAATTCCTCACTGTGTCTTGCCATTAGCTAATTATATCCTAGTACGAGTGAGTAGTATGGGTATAGGTGAGGACTAACTACCAGCTAGGTGACTATGGGCTAGTAAACTCCCCGGGTCTCAGTTTTCTTGATAATCTGAAAGATGAGGACAATGATAGCACCTATATCATGGAATTATATTGAAGATTTTGAAAGATGGCTTGCATTTTGAATAAATGGGAGAACTTAGTGTGTGTTTTGGAATGCTCACAGTACCTTGCATGAGGAGAAACATCTGTGGATTGACTGACGGTCATGAATACAGCTTTATGGGAAAGTTTGCTCCCTGGATAACCTAAAATAGTCTCCTAGTGACAGGCCTGGGTTTTCAATACTAAACTCAGACTCAAGAAAGAAAGAAAGAACATATAATATGCAGGCAAGGGAGAAATGGAGAAAATATGTACTTTAAATGAAGTTCAATTAATAGGCACTCCAGAGAGACCAGAAAATGACAGAGTAGCAATGTTGGGTGAGAGCACTAAAAGTCTTCCCCTAAATTTTTTTAAAGGGGGGTGGTGGGGTGGGGACGTCAGACTGAACAGTTATACCAAGTGCTAATTGGTATAAACTGGAGGAAAAGAAAATCCCACCTAGACACTTGCTCCTCAAACTGCAGATCACCAAGGATAAAAAGAAAAATCCTAAAGCCACCAGAGAGAAAACACAAATTACATATGCAGAAAGAGCAGTTGGTCTTAGAGAAGATTTCTAACCAGCAAAAACTGATGTCAGGAGAGAAGGAAATAACATCCTCAAATAACTGAAGGAATACAGCTGTCAACCGAAAATTCTATCCCCAGCTAAACTATCACTTATAAATTTCAAAATACAGAGATTTTCAGGTGGACTAAGATAGAGAAAATTTATTACTGATGAAGTTCTCTGTAGCAGAGGTTGGCAAGCTGCAGCCAAATGCCCGAATCTTTCCCACTGTTTTGACAAATAAAGTTTTATTGGAATACAGCTGCACCTGTTCATATACATATTATCTATGGTTGCTTCCCAGTCACAGCAGCAGAGTAGTTGCAACAGACACCATATGGCCCACAAAGCCAAAAATTATTCCTCTCTGGTCCTTTACAGAAAAAATTTGCTGAACCCTGCTCTACAGGACTCAATATTTACATGTGTATTTATTCATCCAACATATATTTGATAAACATCTGCTGTGTGTGTGCCAGACCTAACAAGTGTGAGACGAAACATTTCAGGTTCCTGGCCCTGGCATATAAGAGTCTTTGTAAGGACTTTACTAGATGTCCTCCCCTCTTTTCTGAGAGATGGTGCTAGGGAGTGATGTCTAGAGGTGTAGTCTGGGGGTGTGTCTGAAAACAGCAAAACAAAAACCTATCTCAACACAGACAAGTCAGCCCTCCCTTTGATTCTCATCTGTTTCAGACAAGCAGCTTGTTTGGACCCTGCCCATTTCAGGCATGCCAAGACGGTTCAAAGGTGAAAGAGTTGGCTTCAGTTCCTTGCGTCATGAACGTGGTCATGAATTCCTCATGGTTCTCACTTTCTGTCCACATCTGCTCTCCTCCCCCCGCACCCTGACCCACAGCTGATGCTTCTTGGCCTTCCCTGAGCACAGCACCCCACTGCGTCCTTCTCCAAGTCTCTGCTCAGGCTCTGTCCCTTCCCTGGAGTCCCCTTCCTCCACTGCTTGGCTTGGCTTGGCTTACTCTTATTCATTTCCTCCAAGAAGTCTTCTCCCCACGCACAGTCTGGTTTGACACCCCTCCTCTTCATCTCTTTATATGTTGCATTATAAACATCTATTGAATGCCTTCTACTGCAGGGCAGTGTGCTAGATGCTTATCTTATCTCTGTGTTCAGATGGGTTTTCTCTCCAACTCTTACCCCTTCCTGGGGGTGGTATACATCTGACACCAGGAGAGCCAATGGGGATGTTTGCTACTCAATTCACAGTGGAGGAAGAGGTGAATACCTCTCTTGAGATAAACAAAACAGAAGCCAGTGAGAAAGCGCTGATGTTCCTACAGATGGTGCAAGTGCCCACTGCACACTGTGTTGGAAGTTGGGCCAGTACTGGGAGCCAGATGTGACCCTGGTGGCTCCCGCCAATCATGTAGATAAATAGGAATTGTCTTAAGGTAGCTTCATGATGGAGGTCGGTGCAAACAGCAACGGAAGAGAAAGTAAAGAAGGGGAGGTGACAAGTTCATGTTCGTTGGATATGCTCCCCTCTCCCACGGGATTCATTCTTTCTGACATGAACTCCTAATACCTCTGCCTCTTCCGTTTATCACTCCCCCTCTTGTCATTTACCCAGTACATCGTTATGGAATGCTGGAAGGATTGATGAGACACACCTGGCAGAAGGGGGGCTGCATTCATTCATTCTGGCCCCTGACAGTTACTAATTCCTACAATTTCCCTGCACTGAATACCACTCAGATCTCAACAATTCTGAGCATCTCTGCCAGCAAAGAAAAAAGAAATCGCATATTCAGTGACTGAAGATCCCAAGTGGATTCATAATGGTCTGAATAACAGGTAGCTTGATTTGCTTAAGCTTTGAAATACTTAAGAATTCATATAAAAGAATTTTGATATTTAGAGAGTACATGTCTTCCGGGGGGGAACTTATCTTGACAATTTCTATAAATCAAATTCTATTCCTTTGAAGAGCATTCTAAATTCAAAGATGTGCTTCCATGAGAAGCTTTTAGTAAAACAGGAGCTGGTGACTAGTTCAGGGCAAACTTTGAAGACCTGAAGACTGTATCTTACGCCTTGTATGAGTTTAGGATTCAAAAATGTTTTCTACATACATTGTCTCTTTCAATCTGACCTCTTGATAAAGCTATGAGGCAGGCAGGGCCAGCATTATCATGCCCATGTTATACACGAGGAAACTGAGGCTCAGTTTAAGGCTGGTTCCCCTCAGTGATTTGGTGGCAAAGCCAGGTCTCCAGATTCAAGCCCTTCTGCTGGGCTTCACAGGCACGCAACCTGAGCAGGTGACAGGGCCCCATGCTCAGAAGGGCCCCGTGCTTGGTTCAATGCTCTGCTGTTGCCATCTTGAAATTCTCAATACCTTGGAACCAGGAGCCCCGCATTTGGTTTTTGCACCTGGCCCTGCAAATCCTGCCTGTAGGCAGTCCTGCTCACAACTCTGTGGACTCCCCTTCTATTCCTCTACCCAGATCCCAGAAACGCCCACCATGTCTGGGACTTGACTGCTCCCAGCTCCTGGAACTCCTTGGCCGTCTTCCTCCTTCCCTCTGGGTCTGCAGCGTCTAAAGGGGCTGCCAGATTCCAGGTCGTTCTTGCCTCCCATGAATACCGGCAGCTCCTCCCATGCTGCTTCACATCCTGCTGAATAAATTAGTACCCAGCTCTATCAGTTCATCAAAGTCAAAATTCTCTAAAATGAGTTTAATTAAAACAAGAGGCTCTTGGGTTTTCTCAGATTAGATGTGATCAAACCCACTCAGAATATTAGATTTCTCTTTGCTCTTTAGCTGGGTCTCTTTGTCCAATTCCCTGCCCCTGATGGTGTCCAATTCTTGACTCAAAGAAAGAGAGAGAGAGAAAGAAAAAAAAGGAGAGAGGCAGGGAAGAAAATGAAGAAAATCCAAGTCCTTCCTGACACTCCTAACCCCCACAGATGTCTTATAAGTCCTAAAAGCTTATAAACATTGCAATTGATAAAAAAGATAAAATGAACTGTGGTCACTTCTGGCTACCAATTCTCAAGAACCCTGCGCAGCAAAGCAAAATAAAATGGCTATCTGAAAGGCTGATAAGGTCAGGTGCTGTTTGCTGGCTATGACCTTCTCCCCCTGGAGTCCTGGTCCAGCACTTCCAGGGCCGGTGAGGTCAGAGAGAGAGCTCTGCATGACCATGAAAGTGAACGGGATGGTACCAGGGGAAGGAGCCAACTCTCTCCCCAAATACCTCTCTTCCCGACTGCCTTGAACGTTGTATCTTCTTCGGATGGTCCCCAAACCCCACTCCTTCCTTAATATTCAAGCAGCCCCTGGCTCGCCTCGCTCCATAATTGACTTTAGATGAATTCTGCTTCCTGAACTGTGACTCCCTTCCGTCCTCTCCAGAGGTCCATGAAAAGCTGATGCGTAACCATGCATATCACACCAGTGAGAAAACCCACAAATCAGAGCAAACTTTTAGATTTTTTTTATTATGCATTTGACAGTTAGTATTTTCTGAGTGTTAGCACAATGAATGAATTTTTTCTCCGAGATATCATGTTGCCACAGAGCCAAACAGCGCACACGCGTTTTAAAAATGTAATTCAAGCTCTAAGGAATATGAGTTTGGATTCAGAACACAATTTAAAATCTATATGTATACAGTGGCTTTACTTTTACTTTCACAATAAATAATCGCTTCCCTAAACTGTACACAATCCTGCTAGCAAATCGGCCCCTTCCATTTCCCTGTGACAGATATGCATTTGTATACCTGTAATAACTTATGAAAGACTCAGAGAGAATTTAACATTTGGTCAAGGCGAGTGCTCTATCATTCGTCATCTTCAATGTCTCCACACCGCCACCTCGGCACACACTCTCTGTGCCGGGGGAGGCGGGTGTCCTCTCCCCTGTTCCAGACACTCATAGTCATCTCAGCCTGGCTATAAGAGCGCAGCTAAAGGAGATTGTGAACTACCAGGCATTACAGTTCACAGTTGCTGCCAATTATACAGATAAATAGGAATTTACATAATTTACAAAGAGTTTGTGTTCGTGGCTTATTTTGAAGCCATTCCCCAAAGATCCATATTTACTCAGGAAAGCAAGTATTCACTCTAACAGCCTTGAGCTGGGGCGCCTGTACCAGGCTTCCTGGGAACAAGGCCTATTATGCATTAGCCTGACTGTCTGCAAAAGGCGCAGAAAGTCAGTCAACTGAGCGAGAGCAAGCTCTCTGCTGTGTCCCAGGGCTCAAAACCCGCGGATATTAACTTTCTTCTTTTCTTGTCACAAATATCAAGGTTTCTTTTTTCCTTTTCGAGATACGTTCTTTTGGTGGGTACCAAGCACAGCTGAAAATTTCTATCTAAATCCTATAAGCTTCAAACTCATCAACTCCTGTGCAGCCACCATCCGCACTGCAAGCCGACGCCCAGCGGCCCCTCTGGCTCACCCGGTGTGCCAGCTCTCTGTGGGGACACGAATGTCCACATGCTCCCGCTGCATGCTGCATCTATTACAAGATGGGCACATTTTTACATTTGCAAAGAGTTAGCTTGGCGTCCACTTATTCTCCAGGAGAAGTCAAGTCGAGAGCCAGCGAGTGGCTTCCCAACGAGCCATACTTCTCCAAAAACAATTTCCTGCATGAAACTGGAGTCGGAGGTGTCAGGCCCCAGGGCACATCTGGGATCATTTTACCCATTAGAGAAACGGGGGTGGTTTGGATTGGGGCATTCTTGGGGTCGGGGTGTAGTGTCAAGTGAGAACCTTTTGAGTGGGTTTTCTCCCCAGGCAAAACTCACTCCTTGTCCTCCAAGGGGTGGAAATGTGAAGCATGTAGCAGCAGTAACTGAGGCCTTTCTAACACAGGAGGCTGCAGGCCCGTCCTCTCAAGGGGCTTCTGAAAGAGTGAGGAGAGCCGGCAGGCGAGGGCTGGGAGGTCCACTGCCGGGGGCAAGCACTGGGTGGTCTAGAGCCTACTGGCTGTGTCTGTCCTTGACTTCAACCTATCTTGGAGAAAGGGGGCAAAAGAAAAAAAAGAGGTATGTTACAAAAGAAGAGCTCTTTACTGGCTGAAAAGGGGCCTTCTCCCCGCCCCATCCCTAGCTCCTTTCCTGTTTTGAACTAAACCTCCTCGCCAGTGCTTCTCGGCAATTTCAGGGCCTGCCATCCACCTGGAAAGGTGTGAATATAATAACAGCAGATGTGGCTGGTGGGAGCTCTCCGCAGCCTGGTCCCATCTTTCATTATCACAAGCTCAGGACAGCAGCATCCGGACCTCTCTGAGAATGTGAATCCAGGTATTACTAACTGGAGTCTTGCAAGAAAGTAGGGACCGTGACTTATAAGAAAAGACTTTTTCTTCCCACGTAAAGCTTCTTACAAGGGCTTTCCACGAATCATAAAGACCTGGAAGAACCACCTTTCCGGGCCTCAGTGGGACACCTGTGCTTCTAGTCTCATCTTCTGAACATTTGACGGAGCAATAACAACCACAACAGCAAAAGCCACGTCATGCTTTCTCTGTGCAGGGCTCACTCGCCTTCCCTAAACATGCCCAGCACATTCCCACCTCAGGGCCTTTGCACTTTCTTTTCCCCTGCCTGAAGTCCCCTTCCCTCCCTCAACTCCCTGGCTCACCCCTCACTTCCTTCAGGTCTTTATGCCAATATCACCTGTCAGTGAGACCACCCCTGTCTACCCAATCCCAAATTGCAACCACCTCCAACACACTCCATCCTCATCCTGCTCTCCCGTCCTTCACACATCTCCCTCTGTATTTTACATATTGGTCTGCTGTCGGCTCCCCCAGTTTAAGCGCCATGAAGGCAGATCCTTTGCCTGGTTCCCTGAGGTATCCCCAACATCTAGAACAGTGTCTGGCACGTCACAGATGCTCAACAAATCTTTGCTGAAGGAATGTGTGAGTGAATGAATAAACGATGCAGTGGATGGATGGCCTGAATCCCATCCCTCCCTCACTGAGAGGAATTTGGGTTTGGGCAGGGAAGAGAGAAAGAGGAAAAGAATGAAGGGGCAATGTGGGGACCGGCTGGGCCTGACTGCTGCTCTCCTGGGGTCTCTGTGCCTCGCCCTCCTCCTCTTTCTCCATTGTCATTAGGGAGGCTGACGGGTCCCTCTCTGGACAACTAGAAGTGATCTGCCACCAATTTGGAAAGCCTCCTGTATACCGAGCATGGTCTAAGCTTCCCTTCATTGGTCCCTGTAGGAACCCAAGCCCCCCCAGGCTATTATTATGAACATAAATTACCATCCCATCACCGATGTGCGGGCAAGTCATTAATAACAAGTTCTGATTGATAGACTGACAAATAAACCCAGTCTGGCTGCGGGAAACCCTCAGGATCTCTCATACAAAAAAGACAAGCAGGTTAAAAAAAATAATAAAACGAATTGGGGGACATGGGGGGCCTGCTGCCAAGCTGCTGTGATTCACCTCTGTCCAGAATTGCTGCTGAAAAGAAGAAAGGATTTTTTTTTTTTTTTTAAAGACCACATGTTGCTTCGGGAGCAGAGGCAAAACATGGGCGCTGGTAGATGAGCCTGCCGGGCTTCTGAGAAGCAGCAGTCAGCTAGCTTTGTCGAGGCCCGGTGGAATCCAGGCCTGGACATCACCGCTCTAAAGCTACGAGGGGTCAGCTCCTAAGACACAGGGCGGGCTGGCCAGGGGCAGGGCAATGGCAGTGGCTCGCCACACTTCAGCCTGCTTCGTCCCAGAGAGGATCTACCGGAGGCACCATTGCCTGAGGTTGCAGCACCCCACGCACTGGCCGCCCTCTCAGACCAGAGGCCGCCCACACATCCTCCAAGCCTCCGAAGGTGTGAGGCCTCAGAAAGCAGCTTCACCTCCTCGGACGCAGGTCTCCGTCGGCCCTGCTGGCCTGCACTTCTTCTTTGTCAGGTTTTTCTGCTGCCGTTGAATTCCTGCGGGGAGAGAGCTGGTTTGAATGATCAAGGTGCATTTCCATGTGGCTGATGTTTCAGTGTCAAATTATGACTTCCTCTTCCCCACCAACGAACACATTAGTGAATTCCCCAAGGACCAAGTCTCACGCACGGTTTCTGAAGGCTGAGCACATGGTGGGTGGATTTCTACCAAAAGTGCAGCGTTGACTCACTCCCCGGTTATTCATCGGATGTTAAGGAGCCAAGAAGAAAAATGCAGATGGCACTGGGGTTTCAAGACAGCAGATCCTGGGTCCCTGACGACTCCAGCCCCTGCAGTGTTGAGAGCCCACCCTCTGTCTGCGTGTCTTCTGTATGTACGGGGGAGCACCTGAAGGCCCCATCCCACCAACACCAGCTCTTGGAAGGGGTTTTAAAGGGCAGCTCTGCCCAGCTGGGTTGATGAGTCTTGGCCCAAAGGAAAAAAAAAAAAAAGAGGATCGAGGAGCATTAAAGGAATACTTGTTAAGTGAAAACCAACTTAAACCCAAGGTCTGCTCATTTATTCAAGTCCACACTGATTCACAGGCTTCTCTCCAGCTAGAGTAGACTACAGGGTCTCAAACTCAGGGGCCTCCAGGCAGTCAGACTCTCCGGCCTTGCCTTGCCCAGGGGCAACTGATATCCGGAAATGAGTGAAACTAGAGAGGGGTGTCGTACCTGCCGACAGCTAGGGTTTGGGTACAGAAGCGTGCACAGGCCCTGTCGTCGCTCTCCACACAAGCGCAGCGTACCGTCCACTTCGAAGGCTGTGGGCTCTGCAGGAACGGCCCAGCGGACCTCCTGCTCCTGTAGTTGGACAGTCCATAGGGCACAGTCTGTCTGCAAAGGGCAGAGCAAGGTCAGGGCCACATCTAGAGGAGCATGCCCCCGCCTCCGGGCTCCCTGGGCACCTGTGGGGGTGGAGCTGGCGAGGGTCTGGGAGAGTGGACACGGGAATGAGTGACGCAGGTGCAGCAGGTCCCAGGAACCGGTGTTCACACCCTCACCCTGAGCTTTGGGTCTTAGGAAGTCTCTGGAAGGAATCGTTCACCTCCGTTTCCCCGTACTCCCAGAAAGTGCCCTGGGGCCAAGGGGATGGAAAGATGGGGAGGACCTGGGGGAAACGGACAGGAAATTCTGTGTTCTCCCAGCAGCCAGCCCCCTCGGGGAGGGAACCAAGCAGACGCCTGGTGTGTGCACATGTGGACTTCCCGTCTTTTCAAGACCCAACCCCGGCAAGCACGCCTCCGGTGCTGGCTTCCTCCAGGGCAGTTCTGGCTTTTCTCCCTGTACTCAAACCCCTGACTCTGACATTCTGGTTGACCCATATACTGGTCCCAGTCTTCGTCCTTGAGCCAACGCCTGGGCCTGGTCATCAATACCAATAAGACACCTTCCTAATTCTGCAGCCCAAGGCCGGCCGTGGCCCCGCCTCGCCTGGCACCAAATTTCTTCTGTGCACACATCAGCCTTGCAGTCCGCGCTAATGAGATTACGACAAACGCAATTACGGCCATTAGAGATGCATCCTGGCCTCGGAACATCGCTTCCTCAAAGAGACAAACATCAGAGGAAGCTTTGGTGGCCTGTGAGATACAGGCGAGGACAGAACTAGCCTTGGGAAAAGTCTTATTAACAAAGAAAAACAGCCTGAAACTTCACCCATTTGGTTTATGGCTGGAGCCGGGAAGAGAGTGATGGTGTCGTCCGGAGCAATAAACATTTAAATCTGTTTCTGATGCCCATGTGTGTGCAAACCATCACCCTCCAGAGAAGAGAGAGACTGCCAGGCAGTTCGCTGGGAAACAGTTAGAAGCATACGCTTAGGACTACTGAACAGGCTTTGGGGGACAAACTACTAATAACGAGAGAAAACTTATGTGGCCAGAAGTTACCTTTCCAATAAGTCTTGGCTTTCCTGCCAGTCCTCAAGATTAACCACCTTGGTTTCGGTAAGCCCCAGAGAGTATCACCTATCGTCGCCTCAGAGGGGGTTCTGACATCCTCTCTGCGTTTTCAAAACAAATCAAATTGAATTTACTTTAATTTGAAACACACGCCATGGAGGCTTTTTGGGGTGGTGAGTGCAGCAGGGGGTGCCCCATCGTGACCTTGGTATGGACTTCTTCCTTGCCTGGTTGGAGGCCAGAGCTCAGGAGTCTAACCACCCCTCTCCTCTCTGTCTTGCTCTCTTCTCCCCGCTCCTTCCCGCTCCAGGTGGCTGAGAAAGACGCTGTGGCGGGTTCCCTCCAGATCAAGGCAGGCCCAGTGCTGAGAGAAAGCAAGCAAGGTCCAGTCCTATTCTGAGCTGCACCTTTGCTAAAACCCCCTTTTTCCTCAGGAATGGGAAATGGGGGAGGGGGAGTGGCAAAACAATGCAGACATTGTTGTGAGGCCAGATTTGGCTAAAGGTATATTTTTCCAGTAATAGGGCCACATTAAATCTCTAAGTGTTGACATTAAACCCAGTCCCCCATTTCTTCGTGAAAATTACACACAAGGAATAACAACACTCCCATTTTTCCATCAACAGCAAGACCTGCAATTTTGAAATTGCTGTCAGCTGATTATGCATTTGTGTGCGCAGAGCTGCTCAACTTCAGCGAAAACACTCAAAAGTGTTTTAAGTAAGGAAACCAGGCAGTTGGTATTTGCTAATAGAGCAATGCTAAGTGCTTTCCCAGCAGCTAAGTGCAAAGAGCCAGTATGCAAAGGAGGCCTTGCAATTTTCAAAGAATGTTTACAGAGCGGCACAGCCCCTTCCCCTCCCACAGCAGTGCTGCGGCGCGGAAACTCTGGAGGTGTCCCGCTATATGTGCGCTCTGCTGGCTGACCTGGGGAGTGGGGGGTTGAGAGAAGCCGAGGAATTAGAGGACTTAAGAGAGGGTACAGACCACAGAAGGGCCCGCTCCACAAGAGTGCCAGTTCCAGTGGAGGCCCACCTCCCATAGACAGAAAATTTAAAGGTTTTAAATCAATCTGATAAGCTCTTAAATAAGAGAGTTCTATCCTCCTACCGGAACAAATATGGCTTCAAAACACCTTGGAAGTTCCAGCTTGAATTTAGAATTCTGGGGTTCTTGGGGTTCTGTGTTGGCACATGGCAGCCCAAGGAGACTCAGCACCTTCTCTCCTATTCTGCTTCATCCCACACCAAGGGGGCCCTCTTCCACTGCCATGTGGAGGCACTCCCAAGCTCCATCTGGCCCCCATCCTCCAAGGAGCCACCTTTGGCCACCCTCCAGGCTGTGGGAGACGTGCCTGGAGCCCTGTTCTGTCCCTGGATGTCAGACCCTGGAAGATACGTGCACAGGCCCTGGAAGTGGGCTTGGGGACATTTGGATAAGAGATTCAGGATCCTGAATACCTGGAGCACAGTCTAGAAGAAGCGGTAGACTCCCATAGACTCCCTGCAATGGGGCGCGAGACATGGCCGGAGGAGGGTCAGAGGCACCCCTCTAACCCACGGGGCCCAAGGCAGGGTCCTTCTTGTTCAGATCTAAGAGTGGATCCCTAGCTCCTCACGAGTAGAAGGCAGGTCTTCTACTTTTTTTATACCTGCCATGAACCCAGCACAAGGCAGAGCAAATGAAGACTGTTAACTGAGCAACTGGTAGTTAATTGTGAGTTAATCTAGTCTGGCAAGACTGGATTCTTTCCAACCTAAAAAATTCAGTACCATAAAATTCATTACAAAGAACTCCAACATTTTCCAAGCATCCACTGTATATACACCTAGTATTATTCTAAGTGTGATTGGGAAGAAATGCATTGCAGAAAGGCATATGCATGTTTGTGCCTCCAGGAGTTCACATGCTGGGGTATAAAAATGGCTACAGGAAAGATTACAAACCAATATATACTGGTATGTGCAAGGTACACAGAACACAGAGAAGATTACCAGGTAATGCCATTATGATGTTGTAAAGCACTTACATGATGATCACTCCACCCTCTTGACAGTTTCCTGATCTACAAAATGTTGTCGGATGGATTGAATGACACACTGCACTGCATGAAAAGTACTTAGCAAAGAGCTAGCAGCAAATTAATGTTAGCTACTGTTGTTGCTTATTTGGTTTGAGAATTCAAGAGAGTTGTATCAGACAGAAAAATCCCATCTACCAGGTCTGCATTTGAGATGTGTGACTAAGTAATAAAGACGGGTAACCAGAGTGCCACACGGCACAGCAATGCCATTCTCTGCCACACCTCATTTTGGCCAATCCGTCGTTCAACACTGCCTGTATAACAAGCACTTGTATTTCAGTTGTGTTGATGCTCTTTGTCATTTGCTGTTTCTTGAATGGTGAATTGGAAGGATCTAATGGTGGAACCATGAAAATGAAGTTCAGTTGGCTCAGAACCTTTGACCAGCCCTCTCTGACCAATTGCTTTAACCTACTGTTCTACAGTAGGGTTTGGAGAACGCGATTCTTCATAAAAGTAGGCAGTTCTTCCATCTGTTAATGTTTCAGTTATAACACAGGCTTCCATACAAAAGAGAAGCAGATGAGAAGATCAATTCAACTGCTCTCAGACAAAACAGAACACTCCTCCCGCATACCTACGTATGCAATGTCTAGTGTCGTGTGTCTTTGTGTAATAAATTGTCCCTGAAACGTATGTACTCAGAACATTCATTATGTGTTACACCAAACAGTGATGAGTGATGGTGATGTCAGAATCTTGTTTATCACAGTGTTCCTTATTTACCACTTTTTCCCAAATGTCACATATAAATGTTATTAAATATTAAACTTCCAAATCTCCCGTATTCATTCTTCATCTGCAGCTTCACACTGAAAGCACTTGATTTCTCTGTACAAGAAGTTTTTAAGTAAGGAAAGCTGACTTCTTTTTTTAAGATTCTGTTTTTAATTTCAGGATTGCCTTTTCATAAATGAATTAACCACCTCCGTCTTTCTGATCAGGACACTGGTTTCTACACCTGAAGTTTAAAGGAGGGATACAGATATTCACAAAGGCCCACCAAAAGCAGCCAAAGGAGCTTCCCTGGCCAAATTCTAAATTCTCAGGATAGTTTATCAAACTGTCGTTCCCTCAGACTCCCAGTTTTCATTTTCCCCCATTGAATAGCATTCAACAAATACTTGCTGAGTGTTTCTCAATGTGCCGGCACTGGGCTAGACTCTGGGGGGACATCCATGAACAAAGACAAGTGGCCCTCTACACACAAAGTTTTAACCTGGTACAGAGGTCAGCAAGTTGGCATTTTGTGGCTTCAATCAATAGAGGGTTTTTTTAAATCTGAAATTTTCACATAAACATCCCATTACCAGCTTCTCTCGAATAACTGGAAGTTATACTAATACCAACCCCACAATCCAACATGGCACAATTGCCTGGAGCTGAGTAATAAAGTCAGAGACTGCGCATAAGCACTTCATTTTGCCCTAGTCCCCACCACTCCCAAGAGTTTTACACCTGTCCTTCTTTGCTCACTTTTGTTACCTGGGCCCTCACGGACATTTGAGTTTACAGCCCCTGGTCTAGTGGCTTGTCACATAAAGCAAGGCCAGACAGATCATATGACACAGTGCCAAAATTAGTACTGGATACTATTTTTATAAATATAGTTGTTTTCAATTTTAAAAAGCCCAAGTTCTGACTATCTCCCCAACAAATAGAACATTTTCACTTCACAATCAGAATGTTAAGTGGATGAGCCACCTCCCTCAGTTCGCATTTTTACTTTCGAAATGGGAAAGCAAAGGCAATACTGCCTTTGGGCCCAGGGGACATACTGTACAGAAGGCATGACTTTCCTGACCTGTCCTGCGGCCGAGAGGAGGAGAAACAACTGTTTCCCACTGGGCAGACAGGCAGGAGGCAGCCCCCAGCTGCCAGGCACCAGCGGTCATTAGATACCACCTCCCACTGTTCCCCTGAGAAACAACTTCTAGACTCCAACACGCTTTCTAACTATGGCTCAATTTCAGAGTTTATTAAATTCCTTCCTTAGAAGGCCCCATTCACTCGCTCTCCCAAGCTTAGAAATATCTTCTTGGGCAAGGAGGAAGGTGTGGATTGCCTTCATTTACTATCTCTGTAACCTTAACCAGAAAGAACTGCTGGCTAAGAACTTTGTTCTAAGGAGTACGACAGGATGAAGTAACTATAGGAAGTGGCTGACTACTCAAAGGCCTATAAAAGCATCCATTCACTTCAACAAGCATCCAGTGGAACCCCCGCTGTGCACAAAGGCATGGAGGCAAAGGGGAACACAAGCTCAGAGACAGGAGTACCCCTATCAAAGGACTTAAAAGCCCAGAATTCTCTAGGGCCTGGGGCCAACGTTCATTGTTTTTGTCTCCTGGAATCCAATCTCTCATCTTTCCCCAAGGGAATTAACCCTCCCTCCTTGTGTGAGGCCTTGGTGAGCTTGTCAATCAGCATGCCTCACCTTCCTCAGGTGACCCAAGCTGGGTCAATCTGACTCTCTCTCTCTCAAAATGACGGAGTGAAGCAACTCCAGATCAGAAAATACCATGGAGTTGCTATTTGCCAGGTGGCCCCATCCTGCCTTGTCTGTTTGATTGTGCCCATGACCCCCAGTCCAGTCCTGGGACCTCTCCTTTCTGAGCCTGCTGCTTCTTCTCCCTCCCAGTCTGTGGGCTACCCTGCATCCTTCCAATAAACTTCTTGTATGCTGTGTTAGCTAGACTAGGTTTCTGTTGCTTCAACCAGTGACCTCTAGAGGAGCCCCGGAACTCACTTTCTTGAGATTGCTGCAACCATGATCTCTTGGGTTTAATAGAAAGACCCGGAGTCTCTCCAGTTGCCAAAGACAAGTAGAAATTTTCTTCATTGCAACAAAACACAAAAGAGTGCATTCAGAATCAGGACAAAACCCAGCACACTAAGCTGGCTGGAGTCCTTTCTTCCCAGGAGTGCCCACTGTGAGATGTTTGGTTTGGATCACACCGTCCTTCGGGCAGGTGGAAGCAAGCACGCTATCCAACACTCAGAGCCCAGCCCCCAGACACTTGGTTAACCGCCTCAGAAGTCTTATCCTCCAGCACACTTATTCCTTGTCCACTCATCGAACGCTTGTGCAAGTCTGCTGGGCCAGGCCTCATGCCAGACGATTACAGGGTGCTCTTCCAACCTCCAGCGAAGAAAAATAGGCCAGGAAATACAGCTCCTCGGTGACCCTGTTATACCAGCAGAAAACACACACACTCCTGGTTCTAAAGAATATTACACAAACTTTATGCTCACAAACAATGTAAAGTGAACTGGCAATTTGTAGCTTTACTTCCGCTGCAGAAAATCCTCGCATCTTTAAGTCCGAAGACCTCAAGATTGCTCATCTAACCACCCGCCAATGTGGAAAGTCCTCCTTCCGCAGCCCTGGGAAACAGCTGATGACCCTGGAGTATTTGGAAATATCAAAAGAATGAGCAATGGGCTGCGGGTTGGTGGTTAGCTTTTTTAAAAGACATCCCTCCCCCTCCCCACAAAAAACACAACTTTTGGGTTTATCCAGGACTTGGCTGTTTGGGAATTTTACCAGACTCATATGCATTTGCAAAGAGAATGTTGAACTCTGACCCTCACCAATCAGACCCAAGAACCGGGGTTGTTTCTTCACCTATGCTGCAGGTGTGTCTTCCTTCCTGTCCCCAGGGGGTCAGCAACAGCTGGACGTTGTCCAGCTGGAATCACTGACTGTTTCTGCCTTGTTCACCTCTGCACTCAGGGCAGCCAATGCAGTGTCTGACTCAGAGTGGGTGCTCAATAATACCTCAATATCAGTAAATATCTGTTAAGTGAATGAAGGAAGATAGGAGGTCTAAATTAGCCATTGCTTGTAGGTCACACCCAATCTCCCAAATATATAGAGTTCTTGGTTGATTGATTGGATTTCTACTATTGCAGTCCTCAATGGGCCCATCCTTGAGGGTTTTCCTAGAAAGAATACGGTCTCCAGAGTACTTGAGTGGAGGAACTGTGTCTTGATAATAACTCCTGCAAGCCACATCAGCACCATGATGGAGAAACCAGGTAGCACAGACGGGTGAGGCATCAGAGGCTTCTCTAGGCTGGCAGACCCAGGTTTCTGGTCCAAATTGAAGAATAACTCGCTGAGAGTCCCTGGGTGAGCGCCTTCCCTCTGGGCTTGAGAAATGAAAGGGCTGGATCTCTGGAAAGGTCTGTCCAGCTCCAAATTCCCCCTAGAGATTCTCAAATGCCCTCACTGTCACTTGATCATCTCCAAAGAACACAATCACTAGAGAAGGCCTTAGCCCTTCACTCCAGCAATAAAACCACAACTAAATGTGGGGTCCCCGCCCTGCCCAAGCTAAGAGGTTCCCTGGATCTCACCAAATGTATTTAGAAAGCTTTGGCCTAAACTGTTTATACTCTGCCATGCCCTATTACCATATAACTGAGCTTAAAAATAACCCCAAAGCCACAGACTATCATCACATCAGCTCACTGGAACACAGGAACATCCCTCCCTAACACAGGCTCACACACACTTAAGATATTTGGAAGAAGCACAGGGTCGAAGGAAAGGAGAGCAACAGAAAAATCCTTCTGTCTTTGTTGCGCGGGCTGAGATCTTCAAGACTTACAGCTCAAAAAAAAGTTAGGGAAACAAACACCTCCGATATGTGGGGAATGAATCCATCCACGGAATCCTACAGATTAGCTGGTCTCCCCTCCATCTGGTACAACCCAAATGTGTCCATATGAGTTAGGCTAGAGTTTCTCTTCCCCACCCCCAGTGACCCTGACGAATTCCAGGTCGAATGTAGGCATGAGAAATCCACGTCTGTCTGGCATGGCCTCATTATAACTTTATGCAAAGCTGCAGACAGATGTGGCTCAAAATAGTTCCCAGCAGTGGAAACAGAAGGGGTAAAATAAGGAGCAGGTATTTTTTTAAGGATGGGGGTATTTGTAGGGAGATAAAAAAAAAATACAGACTTCATTACACATCCCTTTAAACAATCCACTGAAAACAAGAGAAGACGCCCTTGCCAATTTTGAGGAGAATTCACCGTCAGGATGGAAAATCCTACTGAACAAAGATATATTCGCCATCACAACGATATAAAGACGCTCATTTTCCTCCTAATTTTATTGTTCATGCCCTTGTGCCATGCCCTTTTGGCAGCTCTGATTGACTGATCATTTATCTCAAACTAAGAAGACTTGAGTCCCTACAGAAGTACAGACGTTATCCCCAGACAAGAATTAGGGTGAGGCGAGGAGGCAAGTTGGGCAAGCACAGGGTCAGATCCTGCCTTTACTAAAAATGTTCATATTTTGTTAATTATGAAACTGTTGCAATAATTTTGATTTTTCAAAATACTGCATTAACTTTTATTTATCTTTACTACTGACTTGACACCTCCTCGAATGCTGCACCTGGTGGAGTATATCACTTGCCTCACCGTACTCTCAGCCCTGCAAGAAACCCACGGAGATCAGATTTACACAAATCCAGGAAAGAGATACACACCTCTGTTTCCTCACTGACTTGCTTCTGACTTCTGGCAAAGCTGCTTTACACTCCCCAAGTTGTGGGCGGAACTGTCCGCCCGTGGGCCACTCTTGCCCTCGCTGAGAAAGCACCGTGACGTCTCAGCCACACCAGCCTCTGCGCCTTTCTCATGGACTCATGAAATGAATCTGTTTCTGTTTTTTAAATACTGAGCTGGGGCACAGGGCTGCCTGGCTGCCCTGGTCTAGAGTTACTGTTTATTAAGACCTCCTGCTAAGTGGGCCCTGAGAAGGCCATAAAAGAAAAGGCCTGTTTCTCCAGGCCTTTGAACGTCACCAAGTTCTCCGAAAGCTCTCGGCTCCTAAGACTCTGAGCTGGGGCAGAGGAGAAAGGCAACCGGGTGCCTTGTCCTGCTTGCCCCTGGGAGACTTGGTGGGTGAGCAGGAGTTTAGAAGCACGCCAAACTGTGTCTAGACAAGCAGCTCATCCATATTGTGGCCATTGTCTGGATTTATTTTCCTTCTAAGTAAAATTGGTTCCTATCCCAAATAGAGGAAAAGTGTGTGTGTGTGTGTGTGTGTGTGTGTGTGTCCCATTTTAAGGAACTCTCCATTACCATCTGACACATGACATAGAATGAGCATGGGTCATTTCCTCACTGTAAACAGCCAATTCATTTGCTATGTGCTAGAAAGCTGAGCAGTGGTTACACGAGGCTACCTGGAGGTATGAACGGGGCCTCTCTCCAGCCCCCATCGGACGCGCTGAGATGCTGCGGATCCAGCTGGAGTTATAAAGCCGTGCTGAGTTCCAGCCACGGCCGTGGGGCCTCCGTAAGGAAAGCACTGTTTGCTGCCCAGCTTCCTTTGTTTTAAATTCTTACAAGAAACAAACCTCACCAGAGATGTCAGAGCCTTTCATCTGCCTTCAGATTTAAGGCCAAGTTCCTAGCTGCACCATCCCTTTCATCTAGCAGAAATCCAAATTCTCCCTCTGGGGTCATGTAGGGTCACAACCTCTTTGTATCAAGTTTTCTTGCTGCAAATCCAACTGCCTCCCAGCCTCAAGTCCCTCTCTCATTGCGTGAGGATCAGCTGCAATTCAACTAAGCTCATCGTTGCTCCTGGACTTTCCCTCACCTCCTCACACCCACTCTCAGAAAAGAGGGCTTTTGGTCTGAGTGAGCCCAGCAGAAAGGTCACCTTGTGTGAGCCGACTTTTCCAGCAAACTCTGAAATTTAGCCTCAAGGCCCTCAAATTTTAAAGACATATCTGGCTGCAAAATGTTCTAACAGAGGCTACTTGAACTCAAAACTAAGGTTTAAATGCACGCTAGATTTCCAAGGAGAAGACAGAAACGATTACATGGGGGAAGAAACTCAGAGTAAAACCACGATCAGCCAGAGCCCCGAGTGCAGGATAATTTTTAGTCTGGCAGATACCATCTTCTCTTATGGGTCCTTAGTTATATATCATTTTTCATAAACAGATGTCAATAGTATTTCCTGGGATCGCTTCCTGGTTACCCACCCTTCAGGTCTTGGGCAGTGCTGGGTGAGATTGGAAATGAGGGTCCAAGGGCCCCAGAGCCCTATGGGTTCCTCGGTATGCAAATTGCAAGGATTATGTCTACTCAGCTGGACTCGCTGGGTAAGAACATAAGAACGCAGACAGACCCCTTTCCACGATTTCATCACGAGGCCTTTAACAAAGAGGTTCTAAACAGATCATTCAAATTATCCTGATGTGCCAGATCCCAGTCACTGCCCCTACCTCGCCATTTAGTGGAAAGAGCTCCAGGCTAGAGCCTTCAGAGAACACCATGCCCCATTCCTCAAATATTCCAATTATTTACCGAAGAAGCAGCCATAGAAAACAAGAAAAGAGGGACGGAAAGGGTGGTACCAAATCTCATCTAGCCTAGAACAACCTTTGGCCACCATCATCCTTATCAAGCTGCTTATCAGCAGCAGAGGCAGCCAGGCACACCTTTTCCTAGGGGCTGTAAACCTTATGTAAATCGAATACTAATAGACTGTCCACCAAGCACCATAGAGTCCTGAAGGACTGTGGTGTACCGAGGGTGCAGGCTCGCTCAGAGTTACTCCAGGAGGCTGGGCAAGACCAGGGTTGGATGGTCCGAGAGGCCAGCCTCAGCAGTGCTTGAGAAAGAACGTCCTAACT
The DNA here is from genome assembly GCF_020826845.1 of Diceros bicornis minor. Taxonomy (NCBI): domain Eukaryota; kingdom Metazoa; phylum Chordata; class Mammalia; order Perissodactyla; family Rhinocerotidae; genus Diceros; species Diceros bicornis. The sequence continues at coordinate 4,392,175 of NC_080758.1, forward strand.
CAATGGCATCCTCCAACCACAGAATGGGACATGGCAGACGAGATCCCCGGCCCTGGCCCAGGAAGGGTTTATGCAGGCCCAGAGTTTGCATAGTTATCTCTATGCTCATGCAGTACTGAGTGTCCACTAGAGTCCAGGCACTGTGTTGAGCATGTCCCATGTGCTTTCTCATACCATCCTCACACATCTTTACTCGTAGGAATCATGGTCAACATCAGCACTGGCCATCATCCCCATCATCTGCATCACCGAGATTATCACAAAGGCCAGAAAGACTCTGTCCCTCTGCCTCAACAGCTGCATCTCCAGCAACAATACTCCCAGTCCTGGCTCACTGGTCGGGTGACCGTTATCAGGGTCCCTGAAATCACAGGGAGGACAGCTGGCTCCACATTAGCAGGAGGCTGGGGTACCAGATCCATCCATTCCACCAGGATGTTCTAAAATTTGCAATGTCCCTTCTTGGAGACATGCTGACATGCCTTTCTTGAACAACATAGATAGCAAAAATGAATCTGTTGAATTGTTGCCTTTTTGTAGTAGAACACATCAAAATACAAGTTTAAATGTTTTGTTAATTATTATTATTTTTTTAATTTTTTACTCTACTTCTTTGGGGAGGAAAAGAACCCAAAACAAATGTCATTCCTGCTGGATTGAGCCGGCATGGCATGCTTCAAGCAGCCGGGGTGGCCAGGTTGGTTATCTTGTTAGGCCGCTATCCTAGAGTCAGACTGTTGTCTGCACCTTGCAGAAGGGGCGCAGAGAGAGGGCGGCTCCACCCCCAAGCCACGTGGTGAGTCAGAGCCAGGACTCAGGGCAGAGCTCCTGGGTCTGGAGTCTTCCCACGAGCAGGGATTGTAGAGCCCAGATTTTCCACCACACTCATGAGTTCGAACATCCTGCACTGCTCTTTTCATAAATACCTTCCTACTCATCAGTCCATGTGGCTCAGGTTTTTCTTTGGAAAACACGGTCACTGTCACAGCATCACAATGCCTCCCTTGTTATGTCCTTGGAGGGATTAACAGATGGCAGGTTCCCTTAATTCTAGGGAACAAAGTGGGGAGAAACACAGTGGGGCTCCTTGCTGGTGTCCTGCAGCTCCATCAACCATCTGATGGACTGGCTTCACTCTCCAGCCAGGTGTACGGTGGCAGGCATGGAGGGGCTGGCCTGCTGTGGGGTATAGTTAGAACCAATAGCCCTGTGATGGTTAATTCTATGTGTCCACTTGGCTAGGCCACGGTACCCAGATATTTGGTCAAATACCAGTCTAGATGTTGCTGGGAAGGTATTTTTCAGACGTGAGTAACATTTAAATCCGTAGACTTTGAGTAAAGCAGACTACCCACCATAATGTGAGTGGGCCTCATCTAATCCACTGAAGGTCTTAACAGAAAAGACAGAGGTGCCCTGAAGAGGAAGGAATTCTGCCTCCAGAATGCCCTTGGACTCAAGACTGCAACATTAACTCCTCTTGTGTGTGTGTATAGTTATATAGATATATATATCTACACACACACACACACACACACACACATCCTATTGGTTCTGTCTCTCTGGAGACCCTGATGAATACAATCCCCCACTACATTGTAGGATACTTCTGTTTTTCAAGTGTACTCATGGAGAACAACTCCAAGTGTACAAATACACAAACACATGGCCTACCTGTTCACTACCTCTCCCCTTGTTATCATATTCTTGGCAAATTTTCCATGACCATAAGATGGGATGCATTTTTCTCTGATTTGGAGTTTTGTTTTTGTTTTTGTTGGCAATGGTGGGGTCGTTTGGGGGAGGGTTGGACAGTGAGGGCTTCCCGACATGGACAAGGAAAGTCACAAAAATCCCACCATCCCATGGACTAGCTGTGATCGCAGCCGCCTCCACACGGGCAAGAAGTGCAGATGCGCAAAGACACACTTGGTTCCTCTTTGGGGCCATGGACATTCTGGAGGATATAATGGAAGTCATGGGCAACAGCCCCGGAAAAATCCACACTCTCACACATGTCCACAAGGATGTACAGGCCTCTGGAGCGCATCCCGCACCCTGGAACAAGAAGCTTCATTCATGGGAGAAAGCATTGCAGACTAGAAGCTCAGTGACAGCAAAGACAAGGAAGAATCACCAGGCGACAGGACTTAACCAAAAGTCAACCAGCACGACTGAGTGTCTACTACCTGCTGGGTGCTGGCAGAAAGGGCTGACCAGCTCAGGTCCAGAAGAACTAAGCAGGCAGGAGAACGTGGGAGAACCAGAGAACCTCAGATCTTATACCTGGAAGATACTTCAGGGAGTAACTGGTCTCCTGAGCCTTAACCAGACGTTCACTTTCCACATGAGATGCAAAACAGGTCTCGTGGGAACTCCCTATGTTACTCCTGCAGGAAACTTTTTAGGTCCTTAAATGTAGTATAACGACCATATGCATAGAGTGCCTGCAACCTTGCAAACGTCCTTCCGAGACAGAGCAGGATTGCGACTGGAGAGGCAGTAGGAGGAAAGACACCAAAAGCTGAAAATCACCCCGAGTTCAAGACTCGTGATTAAGGCACAAGGATCAAGACTCCAGGTTCCCAGAGCAGCCAGCGGCAGGGATGGGTCGCAAATCACACACTGGAGAAGATTCGAGAGACCAGGTGGGTCTGCCAAAGGAGAGAGGGTGACAGCTAGGGGAGAGAGCTCAAGAGATGGAGCTGTGCCAGAAGAGGGCGGACAGGACCTGGAAAAGGCCTCATTACCCACCACCATCGTCCCTTTACCTCAGTTCAGTAATTGTTCAGATTCTTCCATTTCTCCAAAGGCCCGTTCCCTGCAGCCCATTTTCTCGCATTGCTATCTTGCCCAAGATGTCTCAAAGATGGCAAATGGGCCTTTCTGTCTACATATCAACAGAGAGTTTTAGGAACGAAGGAAGAAAGGAAAGAAGGAGGGAGAGAGGGAGGAAAGAAAGACAGGAAGAAAGAGAAAGACCATCCAGAAAAGTCTTCCTTACAAAAATTATTTTCTTGTCTAACTTTGAAACACTCAAGTCTGGCTATTGTCATTTTTGTTTCCCACATAGCTCAAGGGACTCCCAAACACCATCTTTAATCCTTCTTTCCTAGTGTTTAACACGAATCAGGGTCAGGGAGGCAGGGAAGAGGTAAATCACCCTGTGAGGGAGCGTGAGCGAGCTGGCTGGCCTGGAACAAGTCAAAGAGCCAGGCTTCAGCACAACTGAAATCATGAGACAGGACTTCAGACAGATTGTGGGGTGTTGGCTTGGCCTCTCAGATGCATTTCAAGCAATCGCTTCCGTTCGGCCAGTGCTCAGGGCTGGGCAACAGGCAGAGAGGTGAGGTGGTCTCCAAATCCTCTCCTTCCTCCCCTCTGTCTCTCTGCCCCAAGGCCCCCTGCCCTGAATTTGGTTGGCTTTCCTCTTTCTCCTTCTAGATTCACAGCTGAGGATCTAGCCAAGGCAAGACTCAGTCCCGTTGTTGACTGCCCTGGGTCTTGGTTCTGTGAAGCTAATTTGGTCAGATCACTATGCCAGGAGGGTAAGAATCAGAAAGAGCAAGTGTTAGGGTGATGCGGCTGTAAGAAAAGGTGACCCTAATCACTGTTGGAGAAGAGAAGGCGATCAACGGCAGCCCCATCCAGGAGCCTCCCCAACAAACACACCACTGCACCTTCCCCATGGAGGACAGTGGGAGGAGGACAGGGAGGGCCGCCAGCCTCCCTACTGTGGGCTGACGGTATGTCTAGGAGTCTGATCAGACACAGCTCAGCAGGCAAATTCTACCATCAGCTACATAATTTGTGGGGCCCAGGATAAAATGGGAATGCGGAGCCCCTGCTTCATAAATTATTAAGAATTTCAAGACGGCAATCACAGAGCATTAAAAAGAGTGCGGGTCCTTCTGAGCCCCAAACACTCAGCCTGCTGGCTGAAGCCAGACTGTCTGCCATGCTGGCATAATGGGGTGACTTTCCAGATCTAGCCCACATGTAGTTAGAAGTGTTGTCACCTGGTTTGAAAGACATCTGACCCTCAGGTTTACCCTCCTTTGCACTTCATTGTCGAGGTGTCCATGAAACAAGGTGGATAAGTGAGCCCCATCGAAGCTGTGACCCAGAGAGCTCAGAGGTTAATGGGCTTGGGGATGAAGGAAGCCATGAGGGACATGATTCAAGGTGGCTCTAAACACAGTGGCAAAGTCACCTTTCCAGGCCAAGGATTTCCGTTCACAACCAGCTCCTCGATAAGAATCCCTAGTAGGGTGCAAGGAGGAGTCCCAAGAGATGCCAAGAACACGTAAGGAACGGAGTGTAGAGACATCTGGTCCCAGTCCAGACTTTAGAGATCCAAAAGGCAAAGCCCAGACGGCTGGTGACCAGAGCAAGGCCAAGCCCCCCACTGTTTGCAGGACAATGTTTCTGCAGAAGGGGTTCCCTGCTGCTGAGGACGTGAATGGGGAAGCCGTCAGCTCCTCCCCACAGCAGAGCACTCTCCCCACGGCCTCAGGAGAGGGTTGACTTTACAGCAAGGCAGACACCAGGACTAACAGGTGGTACCGTCTCAGTCCCACAGGAAGAGAGTTTTTAAGGACTGGAGGGGAGAAGGAGAGGCCACCTGTGGCTGTGGCAGTGGACCACAGTGGGCCACGGCAGCCAGCCTGTGGTAGGACCGGTCGGCACTCCACTCCTGGGAGGAAAGGAGCCTGGTTGGGGCCCATGGAATTTCACCCTGACTGGGCAGGTTCCACCAGGCCCTGCCAAGCCCACCCCTGTGCTCCCTGGAGAGCAGGCTGCTTTCAAGGAATTTAAAACTCCTTGGAGCCTGGCAGGGTCAGGACAGGGGACAGGCCCACTCAGCCCCTGGGGCAGGAGATAACTTTTGGGGCTTCCTCTGTCTCACAACAGAGGCTCAGAGGGACTTCTCACGTATCTGATCCCTCTGGTGGCTCATCTCACTGGGAGGGAAGGCTCCCCCTTCCACCTGATCAGAAGCTCTGGGATTGGGTTTCTCCTGGGCCAGGCCCTTAAAGGGGATGGGGGTCACACCTCTGACCTTCAGACTGGACCTAGGCTGGCAGGAGACCCCAGCAAGAGCTGAAGGCTGTGCCAGGGCAGGCTCTGGGCTGACCGTGCTGGGGCAGGACGAGGTCCTGTGGAGCGTGAAGAGGTGGCCTGGCCCGTGGGCCCCCACCCTCTGGGTCACATGCCCCACCCCCAGGAGGACTCACTCAGGGGTGTTGATCCAGATGATGTCCAGGTGGCAATAGTAGACACACTCCTTGTCTTTGTAGGTGAAGCAAGTGCAGCGCCTGGCTCGGCGGGGCACAGGGTCCCCCTGGACCGCCTGTTCCCCAAACCAACCTGGTCCCTGCTCCTGCCCGGGGCTTCTGGGACTTGGACCCTGCGCTGCCGTCGTGGCCGCAGTCTCCTCGCTGTCCCCCTCAGATCTGGCTGCTAGGGGACCCCGGGATGCGCCGCTCCTGCCAGCATCCCCAGGCTGGGGGCGAGGCACCAATCCTGCAGGAGGCAGATTGAGGGCCCCTGAGCTCTTGAGTGCACAGGCGCCCGACACCCGCCATGCCCAAAACCTGGGGGAGGGGGCAGCCAAACTTGCTGCAAAGTTTGCAAGCTGGTTGCACTGTCTGTAAAGTCTCCAAGCTATGCCAAACGTTCTGAAAAGTCTGCAAAGCTATGTGCAGTTTCTGAAAAGTTTGCAAGTTATATGCAGACTTGGCGAAAAGCTTGCAAGCTATTTTCACTTTCTGCGAAGTCTGCAAGCTATTTGCACCCGTTGAAAACCTGCAAGCATTTTGCACACTTTCTGAAAACTTTGCAATCATTTTGCACAGTTTCTGAATAGTTTGCAAACTTTTTGAAAAATTCCCAACTTCATGAAGAATTGACCAAGTCGGCTCAGGGCCACAGGTCTCCAGCCTGTGCGTGGGCTGCAACCCCCAGAGCCCCTGGGGTAGTCCGTGCGCTCCGCTTCTGCCCCCCAGCCTTCCCCCAGGCGCCTCTAAGGGTGGCGAACCCAGGCAAGAGACTGCTCCCCGCAATGCACACCTTCTCCGCGCCCCCCCATCCCAGGGTCCTTTTGTGTGTTCTCGCGCCAGGAGAGGCGCGCCGCTCCGCCCGCTTACCTGCGGCGGAGGCCACTGTGAGCCCAAAAAGGAACCACAGCCCCAGCTCCATGAACCCCGATCAGGCGCGGCAGCACCGGGCCAGGAGGATGGGTGCCTGTGGCCGCGAAAGGGCGCTCGGGCCGGACAAGCGGGCCTCGCCTCCAGCTGTGGGGGTTCGAGGCCGGCCGCTGGCTCGCTGCGTCCCGGGCTCCGGCCAGGAGTTGGCTGCGACGATCACAAACTTCAGAGCGCGCTGCCCATCTCTGCGCAGGGCTGGCCGGCTGTGGGCTCGGGCTTTTCTGGCTCCCGCACCACCCCCCTCGGCTCCCCGCCCCCCGGAGGGGCTGGAGCTGCCGCGCTGGGCCTTTGAACCCGGGGCGCACGGGGGTCGCCTTCTAGGCGCGGGGGGAGCCGGCCAGGAACGCAGAGGCCCGCGGCGCACCCAGCACAGCGAGGGGTGGGGGCGGCGCTCCGGGCCGGGTGCGATGGGGTGGAGTGGGGTGGGGGCCGGGACAGCTGCCGGAAGGCCACGCGCGCACACACACACTCACACACACGCACACGCGCGGGCTCACCACCCCCACCCCTGCCGCTCTGCTGCCCCAGGACCTGTAGCTCCCACCCCCAGAACAATAGGAGAGATAAAGGCTGCTGTAGAAAGGCTGTTATCTTTCATCTCAGGGTCTAAGGGAAAGCAACATTTCTCAATGTTCACCTAATGACACCGTACCCTTGCACAAGACCTGGCTGCCAAGGCCCTGGGCGAACTTTACACTCGTGACTCAGGCACGGGCGGCGTCTCCCTGCCTCTCCCAGGAGCTCAGAGCCAGGGGGTGTGGGCAGTGGCCCCAGAGCAAAGTCAACCGAGAAGCAGAGTTAGCGGTCCTGGGGTGCTGGGACTTGCTCACAGCTCCCTGCACAGGGGGTGGCTTCAGTGAGAGGCAGGTTCCTCTCCCAAGGCAGAGGGCTTCCAGCATCCCCTGTGTTTCCTTCACAGTCTTCCAAGTCCAAGGTGCGGGAGGCTCTCCCCGCTCACCCAAGACCTGTCTGCTGCCCTGAGCAGCGCGGATTATTTTGTTCTCACCAACACCAAATGCACTGAGAATGGTGCCTGGGCGCATAGGAAGCCCTCAGGAAAGATTTGTGGATGACTGAATGAATGAATGCTTCCCAGGGACTAGGCCCTGGACTGCTGAGCTCTGAGGACACCAAGAAGCCCTTGCGGCCCCTCTGTTACCAGAGTTCCCTGAACAGAGGGAAGGACACAAAGAGAGACAGCGCTCCAAATAGCATCAGGCAGTTCCCTCGTGACCACTGCCTCCCTCTTCAGCGTGGATTGGACTGGAGCTGGTCTTTGCTGGGAACCTGGGGCGTGCCAGGAAGTCACCGGCCACACAGAGGAGGAGAAACAAGTCTGAGGCCCTGGAGTTGCTCCTCGTGTCTCAGGGCACTTGTGGTCGACTTCAAACGTGTCCACAGATCTTCCAACACTCTCCTGTAAAAGGTGGAGTGGAAAACCACCCCACTCCCCCTTGGCCTGAATGCCCTGCTTCTAAAACATCGAATGCAGCAGAAGTGACAGGAGTGACTTCTGAGGTGAAGTCATGAAAGGTGCTGCAATTCCCCCTGACTCTCTCTGAGGATACTTGTCCTCTAAGCACAGCAGCTAGCTGTGGAAGCCCAAAGGACCCGCGTGGAGAGGTCACATGCAGAGACCTACGTGGAGAGAAACTGAGGCCTCTCGGTCCACAGCCGACGCCAACCACTGGGATGTGAATGAATGCGCCTTGAGGTGATTGGAGCTCCCCGCCTTCAAGACTTTCATCTGAGGACTAGCTGTCTCCCCCTGCCCTTCTGAATTCTGACCCACAGAACCCATGAGCATAATAAATGGTTTTGAGTAATTTGGGTAATTTACTTAATTTTGGGTAATTTGTTCCAGAACCGTGGTAACAAGAGAAGTACCCAAGCCCACAGGTGATGCTTAATCCATCCACCCCCATCCATCCCTCTTCCAGCCTGTCCAGTCCTTGAGTCCAAGTCAAGGAGTGGAGAGTGCAAGACACTATCTTTCAGGGGTGTTTGTCACTAAGCAGGACAAATGCTCTGCAGGGGGCTTCCGCTTCATTTTTTGTGCTCCATGCTTTGAAAATTAGAAAAACCCAAGACTAGGTTTATCTTCTGTTCCTGCTGGGTTAGAATTTGGATCCCTTCAGTATTATCTTTCTCCTTGGAATTAAAATATCCATCACCTACAAAATAAAAAATTCGTGGATTGGGGGATGGCTGGAGAAAGAGAAAATATACCAATTAGCTAAAAAGAGAAAAGGAGTACAAGGTGGTTTTCTGGAGTGTTCAGACACAGGAGATGTTAGAGCTGCTGAGACCACTCACTGGGTCTCCTGCCCTCTGCAGCCTGGACTAAAACCAGCACACCCGGATGAGCCCATCAGGCACTCGTAGCTGCAGAATGGCTGTCCGGGATGGCGCCGGCCCTGCCCTCAGAGTCTACTAATCTCGTTGAGAGGAGGACATCCAGAGATAGGGAACCAAGGATACAGGTGCTGAGACGAGAAGACACCATGCAGAGTTGAGAGGAGAAGATAATATGGTCAGCTGGATAGTCAGAGGAGGCAGAATTTTAGTTGGTCCTGACAGCGACCTGAGCGCCATGATTTGAGGTGGTCCCCGCCATGACATTCAGCAACACCCACTCACAGGTGAGAAAATTTTTCCCTTTTCTGCTCTTCTTCAGTGCCTCTGACTGTGCCAGGAGAACCCTCAACTGGGTGTGTCTTGACCAAATCTCTAGCAATCTCACTCTCTGTGCTAAGAGAGCAGGCCATGGGCTTGGGCAGAGCACAGAATCTAGCTAGGATTTTTTTCCATTGCATTAAAATACGTATAACATAAAATTTACCATCTCGACCATTTTTAAGTGTACAGTTCAGTGGTATTAAATATATTTACATTGTTGTGCAACCATCACCACCATCCATCTCCATAACTCTTTTCATCTTATAAAACTGAAACTCTATACTTATTAAAACTAACTCCCCATTCTCCCCTCCCCCAGCCCCGGGCACCCACCACTCTACTTTGAATCTGTCTCTATGATTTTGACTACTCTAAGTACCTCATATAAGTGGAATAATATAGTATTTTTCTTTTTGTGACTGGCATATTTCACTTAGCATAATGTCCTCAAGATTCATCCATGTTGTAACATATGTCAGAGTGTCCTTCCTTTTGAAGGCTGAATAATACTCCATTGTATGTATATACCACGTATTCCCTATCCATTCATCTGTCAATGGACACTTGGGTTGCTTCCACATTTTAGCTATTGTGAATAATGCTGCTATGAACATGGGTGTGAAATATCTCTTTGAGACCCTGCTTTCAATTCTTCTGGGTATGTACCCAGAAATGGAATTGCTGGATCATATGGTAATTCTATTTTTAATTTTTTTGAGGAACCACCATACTATTTCCCACAGCAGCTGCACCATTTTACATTCCCACCAACAGTTGACAAGTGTTCCAGTTTCTCCACATCCTCACCAGCACTTGTTATTTTGGGGTTATTTTTGATAGTAGCCATCCTAATGGGTGTGACGTGGTATCTCATTGTAGTTTTGACTTGCATTTCCGTAATGATTAGTGATGTTGAGCATCTTTTCCTGTGCTTATTGGCCATTTGTAGACCTTCTTTGGAGAAATGTCTATTCAAGTCTTTGCCCATTTTTGAATTGGGTTGTTTGTTCTTTTGTTGTTGCTGTTCTATTTAGGATTTTGTAACATTGTTTGTTTTCATTGCATTTAATTTTATGTTTATCTTTTATTTATGGCAAGTGATACTGGTTTTCCGTGTGTGGTAGTGATATAAAATTCCTTTCTAAATTAATTTCTTTAAACTTAAAAAAAGTAACCTGAATTAAAATATGAAGTAGTCATTGTAAAGTGGGTTTGGAAACTTGGCAAAATCACAAAGCTGGTTTGCCATTAACTGAAGTCTGGAAAGCATGGATTTAAAGGGTGGATAGCATTAAACCAGGCAAGGAGGAGGGGAACGATGGAGAGGAGAGGAGGAAGGACACGGAGGGAGGAAGAGGAGAAGGGCATTTTGATTGCAAAGTTCCTAAGGCAGAGGACAGTGGACACCACCAGAGAGAGAACTGTTCCTTGCGCTGGGCAGGGGAAATCTCATTCTTGAAAATAGCTTTTAGAAAGAATCTGTGGAAGTTAATAAGACACATAGAATATATTTCGGCAAATTGAAGGTACGGAAGAACTTCAAAAAGCCAAATCAGTGATGATTTCTGATGACTTTTACTGCAGTGGGGGAAAGGACACAGGAGGATGCGCCTCTCTGCCTCTTTGGCGCTGTCTTGGGAGATCCACGGGTGTGGTCTGATCCTGCTGTGGTGTGATCCACCTGGTCGGGTGTCGGGGGAAGGAGGACTTGGGGAAATCGGGAGTGGGCTGGGAATCAGTACTGCCAACGCCCTCCTCCTGTCTCTGTTGGACTGTGTGTCCACTTGATGCTATGTTTATTAATCCATCAGCCGCAACCTTGAAGGCCACTCTGGGAGATGCTGGTTATTTTGCCCACCAGCATCCACTCGCTGCCTTCTGGTCACAGCACTTTAGTTCTTCTTTGAGGACCCAATCACTACTTTGTCCATGGGGTCAGGCGGGTCAGGGACTCCAAGATAGGCTTGTGACTGAGATCTGGCCAATCGATAGGTTCCATCCACAATGGTAGATTGTGGGCTGGGCCAGGTGCGACAAATCAGAGTCAATGTCAGGACTTTTGCTTGAACACTTGAGAAAGAAGTTCTCTACTCACTGGGATTGTAGAGAAGAGAAGAAATGTGCCTGAAGCTACTGGTAGCCACCTTGCCCCCATGAAGCAAGACCCTGCCTGAGGATGGACCCAACACAGAGGAAAATGGAGTCAAGAGCTGGAAAGATTGGATTGGTGTCCTGATTTGAGCTCCTAGATCCAGCTGGGCCTGGAATCCACACTATCCCTACACTTTTCATTTGTAATAGCCCATACTTTATTTTTTGTTTAAGTTTTTTGGGATTCTGTCACTTTCAAATGAAAAAATCCTGGCTGGAATGCTACCGATCCTCCTGGGCTCCAGGCTAAGCAGTGTGCAAAGGAACTCTACAATTCAGAAGTTGTTGGTGAGGGTTTTAATCATTGTTTTGCTCTTGTGACAATTCAGCAAAATTCATACTATCATTATACGGATTTTATAGATGAAAAAACAGAGGTTCAAAACGATTAAAGTGACTGGTCCATGGTGACACAGCTGTTAATTGGCAGAGTCAGGATTCAAATTCAGTTCTACCTAATTCCAGGGACAGAGTTCATAACCATTAGGCAGCGCTGCCTCTCCAACTCATACCTGGGTTTATAATCCTGCTCAGTTTCTTCTGAGTGTCAGTGACAAGTCACCACCTCTCCATCTGTCTAGTTTCCTTATTCCCATAATCTCTGATGAAAGGTCATGCAGAGGAATGATGACCGCGTGTTTCTTCTGCAGATTTCACTAATAAATGGTCCTTCTCCTCCTCTAAAATCTATCGGCGCTCCTTGATCATCCTTCACTGTCTCTGCCATCAAATGTGCCCCTAAGAGAAGTGATGTATCAGGACACTTCTGGGCCCTGGCCAAGTGCGTGGCTAGGTCGTTCTGTTGATTTTTCATCAGTTTTTTCCCTGCTGGCAGATGTGCAGCTGTTCTTTGAGATGTTACCTCTCACTTAAATTTTTATTTGCAATCCAGCCCTAAAGACTGTTGTGATTTATCTGGGTAAGCACCCCCTCAAGTTGCCTCTTCATGTGCTTCATGACTCTTTTGAAGATTGTTTTCCCTTAAATTTAGGGGATTTAAGTGAGAGTAACATAATTATGTAGTTTTCCATTATCCTGAAGTTTCTTTCCCCCACCCACCCTAATCAGCGGAAACCCTGGACTTGCTCAGAAACCAGATAATTAAGTGCTTTTCCATGTTGTCTAAGTCTTAGCTATGCGCCTCCTCATCATCACGTGGTTCATTGTAAGACACCCTGGAGGACGCACCAGGCTCCAAATCCCTTGTTTTAAAAGCAACATAAATTACATATAAAGTTCCCAGTGATATAACATTATCACAATGCATTCCAAACTTTAGCCCTACCAATTACATGTGCTCAAGGGCTAAAAGAAATCAGCTGATCCCCAAAAGAAATCTGACAATGAGTCTAACAAAAATTGTTTGAGAGCCCCAAAGTTTTTTCCTGTCTTCTGTTGTGGATATTCGCTACTCTTGCCTCTTGGGCACCCTGTTCCTCCAGGTCCGGTATGGACTACATCTTACCCTGGGGAACCACCTCTCCCCATATTCTGTGTGGTTTGGGTGGGGCTCCAGGGCCAGGCTTGAGTCTCTGGACTAACAAATCAGAGCATCTCGTCACCTTTGAGATAGGCAGACCTCCAGAATTGTAAGGTAATCAATTTGTGTTGTTTCAAGCCACTAAGTTTGTGGTAATTCGTTACAGCAGCAAGAAGAAGTTAACACAGCCTTGAATACAGTGATTGGTTCAAGGATAGGCTTGTGAGCCCAGTCCAGCCCTATCAGAGCCAATGAAATTCAGTTCTGGGACGTTGGATGTGATGCTCTTGTGTTTTTCCATGGAGTTGCTGAGAGGATCAGATGGAAACTTGCACGTGCTGGCAGCTGTCTTGTCACCATGCAGGGGAAACGTCTGTCCAAGAATGGAGCCAATACAGAGAGAGCAGAAGTAGAAAGTAGAAGTAGAGAGATGAGACTAAGTCTGAACTCCTGGATCCAACATGGCGCCCTGGACTTTTCACCTACATCAGCCAGTAAATTCCCATCTTTCTTAAGCCAGTTCACATTAGGTTTCTGCCACTTGCAGTCAAAAGCATCCTGATGTATTTTGTCTCAACTTCTGGTGACAATGGACTCAGTTGTCAGGATGACCAGTGCAGGGGTGAGGGATCGGCGAGTGTCGGCTGGCAGTAGATGCGGCTGCTGGTGGTTGTCTCAAGGAACAGCAATGGATGGTCATGCTGGGTGACTCGGTCCGGGGATGAGAAGTACTGCCAAAATAAATATTTAAAACTTTTCTAGAAAGTTTGAGGTTCCACACTTGTAGCAGGCAAGACATGAGTGCTAGTTCAAAAACCATTTCTTACGGCAGCAGAAACTAAGCAGGGAGGAGGGAAGAGAGGTGCTCTCTGAACCCTGAAGCAGCATGTTAGGTAACCACCAAATGCAACGCCAGCCCAGAGCCTCCTGCTTGCCCGGCACAAGCAACGGACCACAGAGGAACTGTTTCCTAATGGAAGGGCCCAGACTCCTTCCATGGCATCAGCCCTCGGGGGAAGAAGATTTAGTTTGGGACTCTCTGTCCTACATTTTGGTGCCTGCTTTCCTTCTCCTATGTTTGCTTCCAACTCATTCGTTTCCCATCCTCTCCTAGGAGCCCTCACCCAGACCACGCTCACATGCATACACCCTCTCAACTTATCTCCAACCACATGTGTGCATTGTAACTGGCGCCTTCAGTGCTTCACCTAAAGGTGGGAATTTCAGGCATCCTAGCAGGTTAACGGGAGAGATACTTTCCAGCAAGTTAAGTCAACATACCACAAACGCACCTGCCCATTTTACCCACTTTGAAGTAGACTTGACTTTTATCAGAGGAATTTTTCACAAACTGTATCCTTCTGAAGCTCATGTTGTGGTGAGGTCCTGTGTCCACCAAATGCAGCCAATCAGTGGATTTGGGAAACCTGATTCCAGCAGCTGTCGAATGCCTTGATCTGTTTGCAGAATAAAAATATTCACGAAAGCACTCCTCCCTTCTTTTCACCTCATTGCATGAAATCCTACCCAAAGGCCAAATGCTGTCCCTTCTAGAAAGTTCTACCTAATTTGCTTGTTTAAAGAGAATACCTTCTGACCCTTTTATAGCTGCTAAAACAGTTGGACTTGCAGTAAAGCACAATGGTAACGCTTGTGGGCGTTGTTGTCAAACAGACCTGGCTTGAAATCCTGGCTCCCCTAACCTTGCTTAGCTGTGTGACCTGGGCCATGACACTTCATCTCTCTGAGTCTCAGCTTCCTCATCTTTGAAATGGGAGTATTAGTAGAAACTACCTACTAGGGTTGCTGTACAGATTAAATGAAGAATGTAGGTAAAGTGTTGAATAAAGGGCCTGGCACAAAATAAACCGGCGTTTAATAAATGTTATCCAGCAGTGGTAGTAGTTGTAACTATAGGTGTGTGCAAACTTTTCTCTCGTGATAGATTGGAAGTCCTTCGAGGGTGGTGTATTTTTTATCTATTGCCACAATAGTGTGTGTAACAAACATCCCCCAAACCGTAATGATGATCAACAAAGCATTTGTTGGCTAGGCAGCTCTGTGATCTTGCTGGAGTGAGTCTAGCAAGATATCCGGGAGTTGGCTGCCTGCTGGGGACCAGGGTGACCTTGGCTGGGACGACAAAAATGACTCAGCTCTGCTCCATTTGTTTCTCCTCCTCTAGCAGGCCAGCCCAGGCATGTCCCTCCTATAGCAGTAGAAGGGGTTCCAGAGAGAGAAAACCCAAAGCATAGACCCTTTTCAAGCTTCTGTTGATGCCACATCTGTGAATATCTCATTGGCCAAAGCAACTCCCATGGCCAAGCCCTTGTGACTAGGGAGGGCACAGCAAGGTTATGGTCAAGGGCATGGTAGAGGAGGTGTAAAAAATTGGGCCCATTTGCAACGTACCACAGGCAGGAACTAAAATCCTACAACACACCTAAAATGGTGTCTTGATGCTGGGAAATCTGTTTGTAAATGTTGGCTGAGTTGAACACGAATTTGGGCTCCAAACCTAAGTTGCCAATATTGCCAAACATCAGAATTAGCAATTAAAAATAGAAGAATTTATAGAGTACAGGTGATTCATTGTTGTTGAATTTCATGGATTTTTTTCCTCCCTCAAACAGCTAGCTTTATTTCCTTACATGGAGATCTTTAAACTTTTGTTCCCAGGGTCAGAGAAAAAGATATATTGCATTTGTCTGAATTCCCTGGTGTGTCACCCACTTTTTCTCCTCATCTAGATCTCCCTCACACGTGGGGAACTGTCCAGGCACAGAAGAGAAGAAAATGAAGGGTGAGAGAGATGTGAAAATAAATGGGGTGGAGGAGAGATTACTAGGGGAGTGGGGAAAGGCAGGACAGAATTCTAAGGGGGCCACCTGAGTCTGGAACTTTCAAAAGTTAGAATGAGGAAGGGACTCCACAGAACTTCTCATGTTACAGCACAGATGCATTTTCTTCTGAAAAAAATTTCACAATCATGTCTTTAACGAGCTCCACATTTTCTTATGTAGAAATAATTTGCTTCTAAAAGACAAGAGAAGCCGCCTCAGCAGGACACCAGTTAAACAAAAGAGTAACACAATTGAGTCTGGAAGTCATAAGTCAAGTTCAGAAATCCACAGAGGGCAGGATTTGACCCAATACCTTCTCAGAGACATAGAGCTCTGAGATGTAGCAAACTCTCCTGCCGGAACATGGTGATGGATTAGGGGAGGAAATGGAAATAGTTTGGCTTTTTTTTAACCTTAGGATTAAACTCTTACTTTCCAGAGATGTCAACTGGTATCACAGTGAAAATACGTATAAAAGGGTTCTAAGTTTTTTCCTTTATTCATTCAACAACTGTTTGTTAAGTACCTGCAGGAGTCAGACACTGTTCTAGATCCTGTATTAGGACTGTGAACAAGAAGGATGCCTCCACGATGCCTACATGCTATTGGCAACAAAGACAATGAACAATAAAAATACAAATAATTAATATGATTTTGGATTGGCATAAGTGCTATGAAAAAAATGCATGAAGAGAAGGGGTAGAGAGTGACAAAATAGGTTGGGGGGGGCCTTATTTTGAACATAGTGGAGAGGGAAGTCACTCTAAGGACATGCCATTTGAGCAGAGACTCAAAGAGCTGAAGGAGGTTGCTTCCCTGCATTCTCTCATTTAATCCTCACCACAGCCCTACCAAGGGGGTACTGCCATTGTTCTCATTTCATAGGAGAGGAAACTGAGACAGAGAGGGGAAGTGACTTGCCAAAGGTCACACAGCTGAGGGGATGGGGATGGTGGTGTTAGGATTTTAATCCAAGCCTGTTTGACTCTAAAACCCAACCAGCACACCCCGCCCTCTGGATAGGTGATTGGTTCAGGGATGAGTACATGACTCAGTCAGAGCCAATGACATGCCAGACAACATGTGCTGGGCCTTCTGGGAAAGAGAAGCCATCTTTCCCCCTGTGGAGCCGTCCCTACTCCCTACTTTGGTCATCACAGCCCCAGAAGGAATGAGATGCCTGGAGATGCTTGTGATAAGAAAATTCTGAGCCATGTCTGCCTTTTCCTCAATGCCGTGAATAAATGATTAATTTGTGCCAAACGCTAAAGTCAGGTACAGTCACACGATAGTGGTTAAGCCCACAAGAGATGAATCACAAGAGATGAATCCATCAATCTCTAGCAACTCAGGGGCATTGTGCTCAGTGAGCAGGGGCATGCAGAAGTGTGACACAGTCTTCGAACTTTAGAAGCCTGTGATTTGCCAGGAAGATAAAGGAAAAGGCAGGGAATTGTTAGACACACTGCGAGACAGAGGCAGTCAGGGGCTAAGTGTGCCCTGCGCTCCGTATGGGTGATGGGCATTCAGAAGAGGCCAGGCCAATTCTCAACACTGGTCCGCAGCCCCTGCAGCAGAGCCGCCACACACATTCCACCACCTCGGTCTTGCCATGGCTGGGTACTCCCCTACTGTTACCCACTTAATAGCTTTCTTTCACCCCAGAACATTTTTTTCCTCAAAATTTTTGCTTTAGAAAGAGACAACATCAGTTACACAAATGGAACCCATTCTCACATGCCATAAAGAGAAAGTAACTATAAAATTAAATATATTGAAAGTGCAAAACGTCATCATCAAATGCCCAGCTGGATAATCATGTGCCAAAGACTCTCAGCTCTTGGCTGGCCCTCTCTTTATGCAAAACAGTAGGGAAGCAAGTTTCAGGGAGGTGTTCAAGATGTGCTACCTGCAGAGAGAGACTGTCCCGGAGGCAATCGGGATTGACACAGAACTAGGAAATGGCCTTATCCGTATTCAATTAGTGTCAATGTCATGTCCCTGCACCATCTAAAACAGTGTCATGCACCGCCCTCGAGCACTCCCAACGGGTAGCTGTGGGCAAGGGTGTCCGCGTTACAGCTCCGGTTCCGATGCCACTCAACGTGTTGGCTGTGAGCTCACTGCTTAGCTCTCCAAATCTCCGTGTCCTCCTTGGAAAAATGGTGACAGTAATGACACCTCGCCGGCTCACAGTGTTGTTGGGAAGATTTTACATGAGATGACTTATGTGCAACGATATACACATCATAACTCAACAACTGTAAGTTGTTCACTATTTTTGCTGCAATAACGATGGTGACACTGGAGCCCCACAGCCCCGCTGTGGGTGGAGTGGTCCAAGCTTCACTCAAGGTTTGTTTATCAGGCACACACTGAATGCTCCCTTGGTCTCAGGCACTGTGCTCACAGGCCATTGTCCCTTCTGTCTAGGAGCTTATACGTTAGCAGAGGAGGCAGCATTAGTCCAACGAAAGTCAGATGACAGCTGTGACAATGGCTGCAAAGTGTTAGAAGAGGGCAATCCAGTCTTGTCTGGGGAATCAGAGAAGGCCCCCTGAGAAGGCCCCCGGTACCGTTGAGCGGAGAGCAGGTAAGAGGGACCATCCCTGCCATGCAAATGAGCAGGTCTGGGCAGCCAATGGGAGAGCAGCTCCAAGCACCTGGAGGAGACAGGTCAGTCCTGGGGATTTCCAGCCAGTGTCCCTCTGGGCCAAGGCCAGGCAAGCCTCGCCTGGCGGGTGCTGACTGATCATGGTGAGGGTGCGGTCAGGCGGGCCTACGGTGTGTTCATTCCAAAGGGCTGGCTGGGTGTCGCCTAGCCGTTGCCCGAGGGAAGTGCTGCCACCAGCCCTCCGTTCTCATCGCCCAGCAAACACTGCTTCCCCCAGCAGGAGCTCCTCACAAACTGCACAGCAACAGATCCTGAGGTCAGGTGTGCCCTGACATCGGCTCTACAGCAACCCTGGGGTCACTCCTTTTGCAAAGTGCAGGAATTATTTATAAGGTTGAAAACTTGGATATATCAAGTCTGCTTCAAGGAGACCTAGGGGCCCTGCAGGAGACAGTCTGGAGGCAATTCCGGAAGACGGTCCATCTCAAAACCAGAAATTCTGCTTTGCCTCCCAAAATGCATCTTTGGAGCAGCTTCCCAAGATACTGAGCATGACGCCAGCATGGGCAGAGAGGCAGTTTTTCCTCCACGTGGCCAGATATGAAACCCAGGAAGTGGGTTTCTGCAAAGTCGTATACAAACCATCACTTATTATTATGATTACCAGCTATCATTTATTGAGTCTCCGCTATGTGCCAGGCTCCATGCTAAGCTCTTTCCATGTCTCATCTCATTTAATCTTCATGTCAACCATGGAGTAGGCATCCTTATGATTCTTTTTCACCATCTGCAAAACTGAGGCACAGAGAGATTAAGTAACCGGCCTTAGGTCATAAAGCTAAAAAAAAAAAAAATGGAAGCACTGGGACCAGAATTTAGGTCTGTCTGACGCCAGATCCAGGCTTTTCATCACATCTCGTGCTCCCTCCTCTGTGGTAGCACGCCCCTGCCCGGGCATGTCCCCTCTGATGGACAGGGAGCTCCTTGAGAGCAAGGTCCGTATCATTGACACCTTCATATCCTTAGCGTCTCACAGTACCTGGCAGGTGCTGGCACTAAATTGAAGCTCATCAAATGAGTTTGCTGAACTGAGCTGACATCGCAAACATGGGAACAAGGAGTGGCTGGTGTCAATATGTGCTCTAATATCTAGAGTTTATATTAAAGATAAGGAGCCCAGCCTCTCCTCCAGAGAAGACAGGAGTCCCCTGGCCTTGGGGACCTGTGTCCTGTCTCCACCCATAGCTGACTCATCTCTCGGGAACAGAGGCTGGGAATATGCAAGATGGGATCAATAGGACCTTATGGCAATGCCACCAGATCTTTTGAGGATCTCTCCGGCCGCCACCTGCCCTTCAATTTCCCCAGGTCCGTTTGCTCAGAAGCAAGGCAGACTGCCCAGGGGCCAGCTACAAGCCCTGGGAGCCAATGGAGAAAGCTGAAATGCCACTGGTTTCTATGAAGACCTGAGGGCCCCTCAACTTCTGGACCAGACTGGGGTCTCTCCAGGAGAGAGAAGGCAGGTTAGTCATGCCTTCAGACAATTTAAAGGCGTGTACACATCCTCTGTACACAGCTGTGGTATTTGCTGGTGCTGGTGGGCCAGTTGACTCATTCATGTACTCATGTGTGTGTTCAACACAGGTGCCTGGCAGTGGCCCACCCCACACGGAGCTACACCGCCTGGGAGAGAATGGCCCTTGATTGCTATGGGTGTTAAGCTGAACTAGATGATCTGGACCTGGAGAGGAGAAGAGAAGGAAGAAGAACAGAGGGACAGAGGCAGAGATGGGGTGAGGAGCAAATGATACATGCATGAGTTTGTTGGGACCCAGGGTCAGCATCCAGGGCAGCACAGGGTGACAGAGCACAGGACAGCCAGGTACCAAGCAAGATGGGACCCCCAAACCTCTGAATAAGAGGCTCCAGCCGGAAGAGGAAAGAACAGAATAGTGAGAGGTAAAGGCCCTCCGGCAGCCGAGGCCTCAGGGCTGCCCTGTGGGTGCTGTCATAGACCTGCTGCTGGCCTTGAGCCCTAACGTTGTCTTCTGTACACAAGGTAAGAGAACATGAGGTCTGCAAGGGCAGGGGTCTTCTCTGTCATTCATTCATTCGTTCATTCATTCAGAAAATCTGCTGAAGACCATCAGTGACACAGGTACTATTTTTGGCTCTAGGAGCAAGGTCCCAACCCTCGAGTTGCTTACAGTTCTGTTGGGGAAAGATAGAGGATAAATAGGTAAATAACATGGAAGAACATAATTAGCCTGTAAAAGGTAAGATAAAGAAATTGGACAGGGTGAGGCCATGTTGAGGAACTAAGGGGGGCCGTTTACATTGGTGGTTGGCAAAGGCACCTCTCAGTCATGTGAATGGACCCCAAGGATGGGAAGGAGCCAGATGTTTACAAATCTGGGGGAAGGATGTTCCAGGCAAAAACAACAGCAAGTACAAAGACCCCAGCAGGGGTAGACTCAGGCTTGGCGTTTGACAAACAGAAGAAAGGGCAGAGAGGCTGAAGGGTAGTGCTTTACTTTTGTATCACTGCTATAACCAATAACCACAAAGTGGGTGGCTTAAAGCAACAGAAATGTGTTCTCTCACAGTTAGAAGTCTAAAATCAAGGTGTCAGCAGAGCCGCGCTGGCCCCAAAATCTCTAGGGGAGAATCCTTCCTGGCCTCTTCCCGCTTCTGGTGGTTCCAGGTTTAGGGCAGCATAACTCCATTCTCAGATGGTCTCCTCCTCCCTGTCCTCTCTCCTTCCCTTCTCTTATAAGGACACTTGTCATTGGATTTATGGCCCACCCTAATCCAGAATGATCTCATCTCTTAATTTAATTATATCTGCAAAGACCCTTTTTCCAAGTAAGGTCACATTCACAGGTTCCATGTGGACCTGTCATTTGAGGGGGGTCACCTTTCAATACACTGCAGCCTGGTCTCTGGCTCCCCAAAATTTATGTCCATCCCATGTGCAAAACACATTCACTCCAACTCAAATCTCCCAAAATCTCAACCCATTACAGCATCAACTCTATGTCCCAAATCTTGTCTAAATCTCTTCAGCTCAAAAGTCCCAAATATCATCTAAATCATCTAAATCAGGTATAGGTAAGACACGGGGTATGATCTAACCTAGGACAAAATTATTCTCCACCCGTGGACCTGTGCTCTAGGGAACAAGTTATCTGCTTCCAGAAAACACTGGTGGGACAGGCATGGGATAGACATTGCCATTCCAAAAGGAGAAATTGTAAGAAATAAAGGGATCACTGGCGCCAAGCAAGTTAGAAATCCAGCAGGGCAAATTCCATTAGGTTTCAAGGCCTAAGAATAATCCTCTGTGGTTCTCAGCTCTGCCCTCTGGACCCAGGCTCCACCCTCTGTGGCTCTTGGCTCCACCCCCTGTACCTGTGGTCCCACCCACTGTGGCTCTGTGCTCTGCCTCTTGGGCCCTCTAGCAGCATGTAGAGAATGGACTGTAGGTTTCAAGGACAGAAGCAGGGAGACCAGTTGGGATGCTTGTATAGACCAAACAGGAGATGCTGGTGGCTTAATCTGGGATCATGGTGGAAGGAATGAAGAATCATGGTCAGATCAGATTCAGAAAATATTTTGGGGGCGGAGCCAACTGGATTTCGCAATACTCAATTTAGGAGGCAGGAGAAGAATGATGGAAAGGACTCAAAGTGCCTTCTAGGATTTTGGCTTGAAACTTGGTAAGAGGGAATGGATATGGAAGTGTTTTGAAATGTATAAAGTTCTGTCTGAGTGAAGGAATTCTTCACAACCTTTCAGTAGCTGAAACGAGAGTGTGGGCAGCCCTGATACCCCAAGATTAGAAGGTCATATCCCAAAGGCCTTTCCTTTAGCACTCAACCAGTTTTATTCCAACCCCCATCTCTACTTCACACTCAAAGCACATTTCCCATACAAGAGTTTTAGGGGTGAGAAAGAGAAAAGAGTTATTCTTGGTGGCTGACCCCATAACCCAGAGTGCTGAGAGAGCCTTCCTCCAGTTCTGGGGCCCCCTACCCACCCCACTCACACCCCTCACACCCACTCCTGGAGATATTGTTCTTGGCTGGGCTGCCCTAGCCTGCTTCTGTCAGCCTACCAGACATCCTCCAGGCATTGGTTACATGACCCACTCATTCTCACCAAGCCATCCGTCTCTCAACACCACAGTCATTTTCGGCCCAAAATGACCTTGGTATTTGTTAACATCACTGCTCTGAACTGGTTGAAGACAAAAGGAAGTGACAAATGAAAACTCTTTGGAAAAACAGATTAATGAGAAAAAGTACAAACAGTACACAAGTTTCACACTTTGAGGTGACTAGGGGTGGCTTTGCGCTGCTTGCCCTACATGCAGATTTCAAGAGCAGCCAGGAAATGCTAGGATCTACCATGTTTTTAATTCTTGCTTTCATTTTTTTTCCCCAAATGTTCTTTATTGAGAAATGTCTGATAATATAAGTGATCTTGGGGGCTTCCTGCAGCTGAACCTTAAAAAATAAGCTGAAAATAATGCTTACCACTTCCTGAGCACCTGCTGGGTGCCACACATTGACACACAATATCTATAATACACAGTAGTAAAGACGGTCATTTTATCCCTGTTTCACAGAGGAGGAAACTGAGGCTCAGAAAGGCTCAGAGACTCAACCACAGTCTTACAAAGGAGAGGTTGGGTCTGGAGATTTAAATTTGGGAGTTGTCAGCAGATGGATTGCATTTAAAGCTTTTGGGATAAGCTCACTGTGGAAATAAATGTGGATTGAGAAGAGATCTGGAGACTGAGATCTGGATGATCCAAAGTTTAGAGCTGGAAGGAGAAAGAAGATCCAGAAAAGGACTGAAAAGAGACTCCAACTGTGATTCAGCCCCACTGGGCCATTGCTCCCCATTAATAATAGGGGGATACAGATCCAGACATCGGTGGGCACTCCCATATTCCCAACATCCGTTTATCCGCTGGCTCAGTTGTTTACTCAATAACACTTTTTGAGAAGTGAGCAGTGGATGGGGCATCATCAAGGTGCTCACTGCCCAGAGGAGGAGGCTAGCAGGACAAATCATTAGAATACTGCATGATCTGCTTATGACATGCCCAGCAGGGGCAAGTTTAAAATAGGGATCAATGTAGACCCACCACCCAGTCGCTTAGGTCAATAGCGCACCTGACTACATTGATCAGATTAATCTCAATAAATAAAAAAGAAAGCCACTAGGCAATGCCAAGATACAAAATAATGAGAACATCTGGGCAGTAGTCTTGAAAAGATTATAATCCAGTGGAACAGCTAGACAGGAACTGAGACCACGCAGGTGTTGTGAGAACATAGCAAATTCAAATAATGCATAAATACAGTAAAGGTTACTGAAGGCAAGTCCAGGAAAAAAAAATCTCTGCACATACATTCAAATGATGGTCTACAGGGAGCCAAGACCATTCAATGAGGAAAAGATAGTCTTTTCAACAAACAGTACTGGGAAAACTGGATATTCACATGCAAAAGAATAAAGTTGGACCCTACACAAGACCATTTACAAAAATTAACTAAAAATCGTTCCAAGGCTTAAACATGAGAGCTAAAACTATAAAAATCTTAGAAGAAAACGTAGAGAAAAAGCTTCATGACCTTGGATTTGGCAATGATTTCTTGGATATGACACTAAAGGCACAGGCCACTAAAGAGAAAACAGACAATTTGGATTTCATGAAAATTAAAAACTTTTGTGCATCAAAGGGCACTATCAACAGAATAAAAAGGCAATACACAGAATGAGAGAAAATATTTGCAAATCATATATCTGATAAGGCATTGATACCCAAAATATGTAGAGAATCCTCAACTCAGCAACAGCAACAAAACAAACATTCAAAAATGGCAGAGGACTTAAATAGACATTTTTTCCAAAAAAAAAATATACAAATAAGCACATCACTGATCATTAGGGAAATGCAAAACGAAACCACGAGATATCAATTCACACCCATTAGGATGGCTACTAACAAAAAAATAGAAAATAAGAATTGAAAGTAGGGACACAAACAGGTATTGGTACACCCATGGTCATAGCTGCATTATTCACAATAGCCAAGAAGTGGAAGCAAGTGTCCATTGACGGCTGAATAGATAAACAAAATATGGTATATACATACAATGGAATATGATTAAGCCTTAAAAAGGAGAGAAATTCTAAGACTTACTACAACATGGATGAACCTTGAAGACATTATGCTAAGTGAAATAAGCCAGTCACAAAAGGACAAATATTGTATCATTCTATTCATATGAAGTACTCAGAGTAGTCAAATTCCTAGAGACAGAAAGTAGAATGGTGGGTACCAGGGGCTGGGATGTTGGGGTAGTGGAAGGAGAGGAATGGGGAGTTAGTGTTTAATGGGAGCAGAGTTTCAGTTCTGCAAGATGTAATAAGTTCCAGAGATGAATATGATGATGGTTGCACAACAATGTGAATTTACTTAATGCCACTGAAAAACTGTTACAATGGTAAATTTTATGTTATGTAAATTTTACCACAGTTTAAAAAATAAATTGAAAAAAAAGAGGGAAAAGTCCCCTTCCTCCCCCAAAAACGTTACCAATGGCAATAGTGGCCAAGTGAGTTGGTTTTCAGAGCACTTTAGTCCAAGGCCAGAAGGGCATAGAGGAAAATCCTGTGAGTCTTTGAAAAGTAATTAAGGCAAATCGTTTCTTCCTTCTCTTAGCTCCTCTACAAAGCATGACTGGTCAGCAGTGACCCGCTCAGAATCTTTCTCCCACCAACTCTTGAAAGGGGAGGTGAAGCCAAGCGTGTCACCCCAGGGAGGGACCCCTGAAACTGATCCTCGTCCTACTGCCACTGTCATTTGCCACGTGATGCCTAGCACAGAGCGAGGCGCTTGCAATGGGATGGGTAAACGCTGTTTGAGTGATGGGCCGGGGTCAGCTGCAGTTTTTCCAAAGGTGGTTTTAGGGAGGACAGAGGCGAGAGTTTTAAAGATAAAAGTTTCAAGTGAAAGAGATGCTCTGAATCTCTTAAAAAAAAAAAAAAATGTCAGGAGGAAGGAAAAGGATAAAGGTCATGCTACATGGGAGGGCACAAACCCCAATGTGGCTTTCATTTTTTGTTTAAATCCAATACTGGACAGCAAGCTTTGGCTTTCCATAAATGATGAACAGATTCCAGAAGTGGTTATGGCCTGGACGATCAAACAACACAATTTTGTTATAGAATAAAATCTTTCTCTGGGCAGAACATGGAAAACCTGGGTCATGTTGTTTCAATAGATGCACTGAGGCCCATTTCCTGGGAGAAATGGTCTCTACACTGAGGCGAGAAAAGACTACTCTGCGATTGCACGCCTGCTGACAAAGACAAAGCATCGACACCAATTTGTGACTGAGGTTCCCCAGCAATTTTCACCTCCTTGGCATTGGGGTCACCCGAATTATAACTTTTAAACTTGCCTGGCCTTTGAACAAGAACCAAGTTTCTTTGACAAGTTTCTCTCTCTTGAGGGGAATTTGAATGTTAAGTACCAATAGGTCTATAAATGAAGTCTTCCGTTCCAGCTTAGGCTTTGTCTGGAACAGATACATTATTTAATGACCTTTTTGAAAATATTTCAAATTAGAAGATTCTTTTGATGTTCAGACAAATAAAAGAGTAAATTGCTCCACAGAGTTGTCAGTGACAGGAAACAAGATTGTTTGCTATTTGCATAGTTTTTTGTTTGCCTTAAATATTTATTCTGTGTCAGTCTCTTAGATTTCCTTGAAAAATCAGTTTTCAGATACATGTTTGCAGGGGTTCATCCAGGCAGGACCTCAAGTTCATCCATCGATTTGATCAAATCAGTTTAAAGGCCTGGCATATTGGGAAATTGGTCTTGCTGGGTTTTTTGTTGTTGTTTTCCTGAATTGGCTAATTAAGTTGATTTAAATTCAACCTTTGTGTGTGTCATTGAGGAATATACAGTTGTCTCCTCTTACTGCCTGACATATTCTCTTGACCACCACCCTCCTCCTTCCCCAAAGTCTGTGTGTTCGCGATGGGAAAGAGGTGGGAAAAATCATTGGGAAGTTGTCTCAGGGGATTAAAAAAAATTCCCAGCAAAGCAGGGGTAATGACATTAAAGGCTAAACTGAGGAAAAGCACTGTTAGTTATGAGATTTTTGATTTGGTCTTTGCCATTTGTACATTTCCAGAGTCAAGAACTCTGACACTTTTTTCTGGGAAACGGAAAAACCTTGTGGAAAAAGGTTGGATGAGGGTAGGCTTTTTACCTCTGATGAGGTTATGTGGACTTGGTGACTTTGTTCTGTCTCACAAGAGAGTTATGAAGAAGATTTTATGATTCGCAGTAGCATCAGACACCCTGGGAAGGAAGGCTTGGGTCTCATGAGAAAATACTTATATAAACCGAAAGGGAGGCCAGAGGTTGTCTAAATAAGCTTTGAGAAATAATAATTCTGAAATAAGCTGAGACCAACTCTGTGGTGTAATGAATGTTCAAAGCTGTCCAGATTCAACAGAGGAGACGACTGTGTTGTAGGGGGAATCTGCGCAGCATCAAAAGCCAATTAAAAAACTGAGGTGCTGAAGCGTTGGCCTACAAGGTCTGGTCCCCTCAGGCTAAAGGGAATGGAAGCTTTGCTTTGCAAGGCCATTTCTGAGATTTTTCACACATTCAAACTGAAGGAAAGGAAAGCATGCATTCTAGTGACAGAATCCAATTAATTACAGGATCCGTTATAAACATTCAGCTGCATAACTTTGGCAGAAAGCAAATTTGTCATCTCCAGAGGAATTCGACGTTCTAAATAAATAAGTGCGATGAGGATGATAAGCAAACTTCTACCTACTTGAAACCCCTTTTCATTATCAAGAGAGAGAAAGGCAGAGACAGGGTGCAAATTCGAGCAAGACAGGAAGTGTTCAGCAAGGAATGAAGTGACTCCAAAACAGACCAGCCGGAGAACCGTGACTGGCGGCCTCGGGTGAATGAAACCAACTTATCTCCCAGAAGCTCCTGGAAAGTGAATGGCTTGGATCAGCTTCAGCATCTGCCTCTGAAGATGGTAAACCTCTTCTAAACTCAAAGGAACACAAGAAGCAAGATCTTGACTTTCATTTCATTCCACCTTATCTTATTTTATTTTTTGGTGTTCTCATCCAGTCCATGTGGTACTTTTTATAGGACATGTTCAATAAATTCTTCAAAATGAGGTATTGCAGGTTTGTTTACATCAGTGGTTCTCAATGGGGGTGATTCCTACCTCCCCCCCCCCGGGGGAACACTTGGCAATATCTGGAGACATTTTTGATTGTCACAAGTTTTGGGAGGGGTTCAGCTACTGGTGTCTTGTGAGTGGAGCCCAGGGGTGCTGCTGAACATCCTACAAGGCACAGGAGGGCCCCCGTAAAGGAGCACCTGGCCCTACATGCCAATGTGCCAAGGTTGGGAGCCTGGGTCCACTGGACTGTACATTTTAAAGCATTCAGTCACTAAGAAAACAACCCCTTAGTGAGCATACATTTGCACTCCAGGCTCTGTGTTTAGAAATCAGAGAGGACACTTTAGATGACAAGAGACAAAACCCAACTTAAATATAAGCTCAGGCAGAACAGGGAATCCATTAGCTCTAGTAATTAAAATCTACGACTGGAACCTTTAATGAGCTGAGTACAGCTGGTACCCTCACACAAACTCTGCTCAACTGGACCAACACGTCTGCAGACAAAAATTCAGATATGCATGCACTGTGTGTGCTTTTTCCTTCTGAGGCCAGTGCCTGATCCAGGCAGAGCTTCTGTTGCTCATCAGTGGAAGGTGGTAGAAAAAAGGAGCCTAGAGCCCTTTGGTTTTCTATTATCTTGAAGACTTACTCTAGGACTGGTTGATATTTCTCTGGAGTTTGAACTTTTCCCTGGAAAATAGTGGCAAAAATAAATGCAATTTATACACAGCATAAATTTAAAATTGCTGGAGCTTAATCACATACATTGTGCAATATGATGCCACTTCAAGATGTTTTGTGCAGCCTTGCCCAGTAGCACTGTGCTGAGAGGGTTTCTGGTAAGCTCTGGAGCATTTTTAAGTCCTAAGTGGATGGGCAGAGCATAGTACAAAACTAGCATCTTTCCTTTGCCCTCAAAAATAAAAAATAATTGGTTTTCCCTAGTATCCATTTTCACCCGTAATCCCAAATGGGCTGTGAGCTCTTTAACAATTAGGAGGATATAATTAAAATATTTCAGTCATTGCAAAGAGCAAAATGCAGATCACACACATGCTTATCACTGTTTCTTCTTCAGCCAAAAAAAATAAAAAATGATTTGAGTTCAATCGGACATTCACTGCAACTTCAGAAACCAGGAAAACCAGTGCTGGGAACTTTTTAGATGCTTCTCTGAAAACCATAAAGTTTGCTGAATTGAAACAAAGTTGCTGAACTGTTTCCTTTGAGATGATGGATTTGAGTTTCAGGGAGTCACACTCACCCTGTAGTGTCTTGGTGGAAAGCTTGTCATTTCTTGTAAAAAATGGAGATTTTTCCTCGTTATGCATGGCCAGCCACTGAGAGGCAGGGGAGCCTCCGCAGCACTGTTTTTCATATTCAAAGGCGATATTGGCAATGAGACCACCATGCTGGGGAGAAAGAATGACTGGAAAGACAGATGAGGCCCTCTCACCCTTTTATTCAAAACATCTTCCATTTGTATTGCACTTCCTATTTTAAAGCACTTTTTACATGTTTTGTACCTTTTGAGTCACAATATTCTGAATGAGCTTTTTGACGACTGGGACTTTTTTTCTCTCTGTATCTATGTGTACCTAAAGCCTAATCAACTTTAATCGAAGAGAACCTGGTGAGACAGGCCAGTCGACTATTGCTGTCCCCATTTTGCGTACAAGGAAACCAACAAGGGGCCATTTCATAGGGATTCCTCCGAGGTTACTCGGGAGGTTAGTGAAGGAGCCACAGAGGATGTTCCTCTTGGCCATATGGTTCTCCTGAGAACTGTTTGGAAAGAATCTTCTCCCTTTTTGTGGCTCACTGTCGCCACTGCATGCTGAGCTGTCCCTCTGTAAGTCTCCATCCTTTTGTTCAACTGGACTGTTCATCCTTGGCCAGAAGTTGCTCTGTGGGTTCATATTCTGGTTCCCACCCACCCCAGCTGCCAGCAGCCACAGTCTTAACTTGGAGGCAGCTGAATGAAGAAAGTGAACGAAGCATTACAGATGGGAGGTGGAGGTGGCTTTCTACCCTCCAGACTTCAGGGTCCTGGGGAGCAGGAATCAGGGCTGATTCATCTTTGTCTGAAACATACACACAACCTGACAACATGAAAAATCCTCAGTAACCACTTGTTCAGTCAATCCACTTGTCTAATCCTCATGGACCTGCTATGGGCCAGGGGCTCCTCCTAGCATCCTACAAGCATGATATCACTGAATCCTCAAAATGACCCTCTATGAACAAGGTACGTGATGGCAGGGACCCTTGATATGGTATGATGAGAAGGGAACTTCGTCTTTGTGGTCTTCCTCCCCAAAACCAGTATCCCAGCCTAATCATGAAGAAAACATCAGACAAATCCAAATGGAGAGACATTCCACAAAACACTTGCTCAGTCCTCCTCCACACTGTTAAGGTCATCAAAACCAAGGAAAGTCTGAGACACTGTCACAGCCCAGAAGAGCCTAAGGAGACATGACTAAATGCAATGTGGTGTCCTGGATGGGGTCTTGGACCCAAAAAGGGACATTAGGAGAAAATGAGTAAAATCTGAATAAACTGTGGAGTTTAGTGAATAATGACATATCAATGTTGGCTCTGTAGTTGTGACAAATGTCCTATAGAAATATAAAATGTTAGGGGCCGGCCCCGTGGCGTAGCGGTTAAGCGTGTGCGCTCCGCTGCTGGCGGCCTGGGTTTGGATCCCAGGTGCGCACCAATGTACCACTTGTCAGGCCATGCTGTGGCGGCGTCCCATATAAAGTGGAGGAAGATGAGCATGGATGTTAGCCCAGGGCCAGTCTTCCTCAGCAAAAAGAGGAGGATTGGCATGGATGTTAGCTCAGGGCTGATCGTTCTCACACACACAAAAAAAGAAATATAAAATGTTAAAAATAGAGGAAACTGGATGAAGGTTTTACAGAAATTCTCTGTACTATCTTTGCAACTTTTCTGTAAATCTAAAAGTATTTTAAAATAGAAAATTTATTTCAATTGAAAAACTTGCGAAAAAATAGAACCCTCTGGGGCCAGCCCAGTGGCATACTGGTTAAGTTCACATGCTCCACTTCGGCAGCCCAGGTTCGAGTCTCAGGTGCGGACCGATGCACCGCTCATCAAGCCATACTGTGGTGGTGTCCCATGTAAAGTAGAGGAAGATGGGCACGGATGTTAGCCCAGGGCAGACCTTCCTCAGCAAAAAAGAGGAGGATTGGCAACGCATGTTAGCTCAGTGCTAATCTTCCACACACACACACACACACACACACACACACACGCACACACACACACAATGGAACCCTCTAAGGTAGGCACTTTTAATGCCCCAGTTTCGTGGGTGAGGGGACTGTCCAGAGGAGTTAATTCGTTGTCTCCTGGCCTGGTTATCGTTCTAGCAACTTCTCAGATCCTGGGCTAAGGCTCCTGCTTACACCACGGAGACCTTCGCAGGGCTTCTGCGACTTAGGTCATGAGAGGAGATCTCGAAGGGGTAATTTCTCTGCCTGGAAGCATGAGTGACCAGTGGTTCTGAGGGGAAGACAGTGAATGAGTCTGCAAGGCCTGGGTACTGGGAGCTTGCACAGTAACTGAAGCGTTTGAGCACAGGGGAAATCATCACAAGACTGATTTAGAGGGATGTTTGGAGACTTCCTCAGAACCCCTGTAAGTCTCGGATGTCTGAGTAGGTTGAAAAATGGTTCCAATTCAGTGGGTGGCAGGAAATCATCCAGAGTACCCTCTAACACCAATAAGGCACCAAACTTTCTGCCTCTCTGCAAAGTCAAAGGCCCACAGCTGCTTCCAATCAGGGAAAGCAAACTTCCCATCCAGAGCACCACGCTCTCACACCCCCACTGCTGGCTCTGCAAAGCATGGCTCCCTCGCCCTGGTGCAAGGAAGAAAACACACACACTTGCAAGGTCCGGACCCGAGGTTCTCTCCTTCTCTCATCACTAACCTTGTTGCTTTTCTGAGTCCTCAGTGACCTCCAGCATTACCCACAAGGAATTCTCAGAAGGTACCCTTTCTTCTAGGACTTGCATCTGCCCGCTGAATTTCCCCCATAGCGTTCAGGTCTATAAACTTCCAGTGCCGCACAAATATGCATGGACTGCAACGGAACCTGTTGGTACTACGTTCCCAGCCTCCATACTCCCTTCTTCCCATAATAGCTTGGGCAATGCTCCATCCCCAGGGGGTGGCTCTAGTCCCCAAGGTTCTAATAGAAGAGGCCCCACCTCCCTGGTCCAGACCTGGCTTCATCACAGTCCCGGTGAATGAGGGGCTCAGGGAAAGGGACTCAGAGACCAGTGGGTTTGACTTGGGTTTTGTCTCTAGCACACGAGAGTCCCGCGTGCTCCTCGACAAGAAGGGAAGGCCCCTGTGATGTGCCCTAGATGGCTTGCCTGGCTTCAGGTCAGCACCTGTTGTGCAGGTTTAGCAAAGTGCCCTGTCTCTTTTGCTCTCAAAAGTGCCACAAATTGGCCAATTACCTATATGGCCACATTACTCAGGATACCTCTTTCCCCTGAGAAGTCACCATCAACTGTTTGATACATATTCCTTTTACCACTTTCTTCTAAGCTTAACTCCCACCTGTTTATTGCTTCTTGCTTATTTTTACAAAAACGCAGGCATCCTATAAATACGGTTGCACACTTTTCTTTTAGGACATGGTCGCCTCCTCCTATCAAACTTATCAATCTACTCATTCTTTTTAATGCTGCAGAATATCCATTGAATGGATGTACTGTGGTTTATTTAACATTGACCTGTTGATGGGCATTTCGGTTGTTCCCACTATGTCAGTGCGACAAACAGTGCTGCATTCTTATAAAAATGTCTTGGTGCACTTGTAAACGTGTTTTTGTAGGACAAATGTCTAGAAGTGGACGTGTTACTTGAAAGGGGAAATGTGCAATGACCACACCATGGAAGGACCTTGATGGCTCTACTATCGTTCACCTTGACCTTGGCTCTCTGTAGCCACCCTGCAATGGGACCTTGTGGCTTGTTCTGTGAAAACTGAGCAAAGAGCTCACATTTAGTGAGCACCTTGTGTGTGGGGGAGCTCTGATGTGCCTTTTAGCATCTAGAACTTTATGTGCATTTAACTCTGTGAGGCAGGTTAATTACTCTCCCCATTTTACAGATGAGAAAACTGACGCTTGGGAAAAGTAAGTAGTTTGTCCCAAATCATATAACTGATACATGAAAAAACACAAGTTAGCTCCAGTCCTGCCTAACTCTGGAGGCTGTGCTTGTCACCCTTCCCCTCTCCTCCCAGTGGCTGTGTGGCTTGGAGCTGGGTGCATTTTCATAGTCCACTCTGCCTCCTGAACTCTGTTAATGCCATTTCCACGATAATCGATTAGAAATCAGAGCAATTGTTATGGGGTTGGATATGAAGTTCTCTTCATCTGGTTTGAATTATTATGAAATCAGGATTACACTGATGTTTTTCATGCTACATCCCAGAGGATAGTGTTTATTTTCTTTTATTCATTTATTTTCTTTTTCCATCAGCTTCAGCTACTAAATCCCCCTCAGTATAACCTTCCGGATCTTCCCGAAATTGCACAGGATGAGGAGGCTTTGCTGTGTCCTGAGCAAGTCAGCTCTGTAGGT
Source organism: Diceros bicornis minor (assembly GCF_020826845.1). NCBI lineage: Eukaryota > Metazoa > Chordata > Mammalia > Perissodactyla > Rhinocerotidae > Diceros > Diceros bicornis. The sequence continues at coordinate 4,425,036 of NC_080758.1, forward strand.
TGGGTCAGGCGGCCTCACAGGCAGAGGCCACTTCCAAGGTCTCTGCCTTTGGGCCTATTTTGTTCATAAACTTCTGGCTTCCGCAGGGAAAAAGCGTTTTTCAACATCCCCGTCTACAAACCTACATGAACTCTTTCACAATCAAAACACATCTGAAGTCAAATAAAAGCAAGTTGTGTCCTCCAAGGCTGTGGCTGCCATGTTCCTCAGCCACTCGTTTGACATACACGATGGGAAGCAGTGAAAGACTCTACAGACAACCTTAGCTTTACTATCTGCTCACTCTTGCTTCCCTCCCTCTGGCTTCCTCTAAAGACTTCTCTTAGAATTTCTGGGCTGCTGAGTGGCAGGCAAGATGATTGGGCCTCCCAGGAGTGACTGTGAGCTCACCACAGTCACCAGTGTCCCCTTAGTACAGCTAAGAGGAGGAGGTGAGTCAAATTAGGGGAATGAGGAGAGGACGGTTCTACATCAAGAAAGGATGGCCACATCTCCCAACAAATCCCTTGTCTCTCAAGAGGGAGGTACTGACAGATTTAGCAAAAGCATCAAGGATGTAACACATATAAAAGGTTCACTGTGTAACCCCCCTCCCCTGCCCCAGGCTTTAAAACTTGACCTTCTGATGTGTCGACAAACTGAGAAATCCAGCAGATTCCCGTGCACAAGCACACTGGAGACATTCCCAACGCCATCAGTGTGAGTGAGGCAACCCAGAGAGTGGGCAGGGGTAAGCAAGCAGGGCAGTCCCAGTAAGTGTGATATATGCATTAGAAGTGATGGACAACTAGCAACATGGACAGAGCTTAACAACACAGGACTTAATGAAAAAATTAAGAAACAGGACAAGAAATATAACAAGACCATTTATGTGAATTGAAAATACATGCACAAAATTTGTCTATGGTAATTGTGGGAGATCAAGATTTGGCCACTCTGAAATATGTCTCTTTACCTTGATTGTTTTCTCTGACGGACATTTGACCTCCCCCACTAACTGCCTAAAGAATTTAACATAGAAGACCTGTTCCAGGAAGGAGTTACTATCTGATGGCTGTAATATAATATAAAATAGATATTATAATAGGAAAGGCACCAACAAGCCCATCTTATCAAAAATTCTGTCTCTTCCTGGCCACATTCTCTAGGTGGCCCTGCAAGGAGTTGCCAGACAAACATTTACATTTATAAGGGAAATCTCCATTTGTAAAGCTATGTCCCTCTCTGGGGGGAAGGGGAGATGGCCTCTCTAGAAACTTATCAGTGTGGAGGATAAGGCCTTAAATCTACATACCCTTGATAACTGTGATTTCTGTCTCCCTCACCACCCCTAACATCCTCCTTTGTCTTTAGCTGAAGATGGTTTTTAAGATGAGAATCTCTGCCATTGTGTTGAGAAACTCAGTTTCCCTGGTTTCTCCCATGTATACATGTTATTAAACTTGGTATTATTTTCTCCTGCTAATCTGTCTTTTAATTATTTGGCCAGACAGAAGAACCTTAAGGGAAAAGGCAGAGGGGGATTCTCCATCTTCCTCGACATAATAAAGTCAGAATAGTGGTTACCTTGGCAGGGAGGCCAGTAATTGACTGAGAGTGCCTTCTGGGTGCTGGAGATCTTCTGTATCTTGATCTGGTGGTGGCTATGAGTATAGACATATGTGAGGTCCATTAAGCAATAGACTTAAGATTTGTATGTATATGTGTATATGTATACAAAGCAATAATACATATTTTGCAAAAATACAAACAAAATCATTGATACATTTGTATGGTGGTCAGTCGGGCCAAGGGGAAAGGGAGCAGAGTAGGGTGGTAAAAGGATGAGTGGATGGATGGATGGATGGATGGATGGATGCATGGATGCATGGATGCATGGATAGATAGATGATGGATATATAGATAGATGGATGGATGGGTGGATTGAGAGAGAGAGAAAGGGATGGATGGATGGATGGATAGAGAGATGGATAAATTGTTAGAGAAAGCGAGTTGGTGGGGATGGATAATGTTACCATTCTTGATCCACCATAGTAGGCACATTTTAAGTTGCAGACATCAGAAGCTGACTCCAGCTAGCTTAAAGCATTGAAGGATTGATCAGAAGGACATTGGTTAGCTCACAGAACTGGCAAGAATGTTGGTGAATTGGGCTCAGAAAGTAGGCCAATCCAAAGGGAGCTGAGAAGCCACTGAGGTCTAGCTGCAGAGACCATGATCTTGACGCCACAGCTGGCCCTGCCTCTGCACGCAGAACTCCACTGCCGGGTCGTGAGTGGGCTCTAATTGTCCCAAAGTCTTTCTGTGTCTCCCTCAAGATTCAAAGCCCTGGGTGAGAGCATATGATTGACCAAGCGAGGACACATGCCTGAGCCAGAGTCACAGCGGGTGGGGAGAAGGCACCAGCATCCCCATTGCCCTCCGGCCCCTTTAGTGATGGAGGAAGGCCACACTAAGGGGATTTCCCCAAAGAGAATGAGTGTTCCCGTGCCGAACACCCAGTCTAGCCTCACTGCTCTGACACAGCAGAGGAGGGGAGAGAGGAGGAGAGCACATGTCTGGGTTCAGGCTGTGAGGCCAGTCCTGGCCAGCAAGACCAAATGTGCTTGTGAAGCATTAAGCTCCAAGCAAGCAGCAGCCAGGAGCAAAACTGTAGAGATGAAGAAAAGGATGGTAGTAGACTCAAAGTGTGTGATGTTATCAGGGATTGTCAAATATAGGGTGACCAACTGTCCTCGTTCACTCAGGACCAAGGGGGATTCCGGGACACTGGGCTTTCAGCACTAAAACTGGGCAGGTCCCAGGCAAACCGGGATAAGTTGATCACTCCAGCAAATGGCTCCATCCAGTTAGGGATGGGAGAATGGAGCTCACGGAAAGCTCAAACTCGATCACTCTCCAAAGCTGGGTTGGGCCTCTTGATGCTTGAAGGCAAGTTCTAAAAAATTTTGATTGAGTTTGGGAATGTAATAAAAAAATGTTAAATATTAATGACTTTTTTCCCCTAGATGCTTCTGAATGAATCTAGAGTGTTTATCCATGATTTGGGGCGCGATGGTAATGAAGTAAAATCCCTGTGCTATCCCGCTAGCTCCACACAGGGCAAAAACTCCATTCCATGCAGCTATCAAAGTTAAATCCGTGGAGTATGTGCCAGGGCCTTGTAAATTGTGAAGCATTATGCAAATGTAAGTAAGAAATTATTATCATCCTGGTTTGTGAAGGTCCCTGTGGTATTGATGATTTTTTATATGACAAAGACCTATGCCTTTTCTGTGCTGAATTAATAATTCACTTATGCTAATAAAACAAAGAAAGTCAGTTGCCAGTGTCTCAAAAACAATCTCTATTTCTTCCCATGAATTCTAATATGGTTGGTTTTTTTTCTTCTTTCTAACTGGCAAATGGGAATGGGTGAGTTGCGAAGTCTGAGGAGTAATTTGAGCCAAAGAGTAAATGGTCCACGGATTTAAAAAAAAAAAAGGGGTGGGAGGAGTGAGAAATATTCCTCTCCTTTACGTGGCCTCCAAGCACACTCCCAGCTGCAAGGCATGTGAATCAACGACCCATCTTTTTGGCCTGAGTGTGAGAGAGCTGCCCTGATGGGATGTATCCGCCCCCTCCCTTAAACATCCCTGCTTCCTTTGTTCCCCACAAATGTGCCCGGTGGGTCGGCCCCACCACCAGGCAAATCAGGGGGAGATGGCTGCTCTGATGGCTAAAGGATTTCTAAAGTTTTCCAGGTGATCAGACAGACAGACAGACTCCTCCTCTGTGAGCAACTTCTAGTCGCTGGAGATGTTCTAGAAGGAGGACTTGGGTGATTAAAAACTGTTCAGAATCTTAATGACTGTTTTCCAAAGCCTTGTATCTTGATTCCAATGGGCTCTCTCAGTCCATCCCTCCCTCCGTGCATTTCTCTGAGCACTGAGATGAACTGGCCCTGGGGGGATGGAGTGGGATCATCTGCACAGCAGAAGGATGTCATACTATTCATGGCTGTCCCAGCTGCTCACATTTACCAAGAGCATCCCGTGTCCAGCACTGTTCTGGGTTTTCTGCATGAGAGGTGGTAGTGGGAAGACCCTGGGGGCAAACAGCTGAGTTTAAATGCCAGCTCTGCTGCTCTTAATTGTGTGGTCTCAGGCAAGTTCCTTAACCTTTCTGTGCCTCAATTTCCTCATCTGTAAAATGGGAATGAAAATAGTACTTACAGTGGAGGGTTGTAGTGAAGAACAGTGACTACCACAGTGGTGCTCATGGTGTGATTGGGGCACCCCAGATCCTTTCAAGGGTTTGACACCATTTTCACAATAATACTAAGATGTTATTGGCCTTCTACACTCAGATTCTCTTAGGAGCACACAGTGGAATTTTCCAGAGACTACATGGAGTGTGATATTGCAACAGACATTAAAAGAGATGTGCAAATATGGAAAACAATGCCTTCTTTTCACTACATTTTTGGTTTGGAAAATATCACTTTTTTCTATAAAAAATATGTAATGGGTTTATTATCACTCTTTTAAAATGAATTAATAAGTTATTTAAAATGGTTTCAGTGTTAATTTGTAATATGACAAATATATATGTCAACTTTGTGGTAGGGGTTTGGTAACAAAAGCTCTTTTGGGCTCTCCATCGTTTTTCAGGGTGTCAAGGAGTCCTGAGACCAGAGCTGCTGACGGACCGATGTATAGCACTCATTTAATGCAATAAATCTGAGAGGCAGGTATAACTGGCCCCATTTTACAGAAGGAGAAACAGAGGCATGGAGAAGGCTCAAAGCCAGACAGAGATTCAGAGCAAAGGCAAACTCAAGCCCGGGTTTATCTGGTCCAAAACCTGTGGGTTTAGCCAGACATTGAACTTATAACCTCATTCAATCCTTCATTTTGTCTGGTGACTGGTTGACTATAACTCTGCATATGTTAGGCAATCTGGAAAGGCTTGCTGAGTGAGTGAATAAATGAATGAGTGTTCCATCTTACACGATGTAATTGAATGCATTTTCTTTTGAACCTACCACGGGACAGACCCTGTACTGAGGCTGACATACGCTTCCCAAGAGCAGGGACAAGTCTGTCTTGATTGCTGAGTTTCGCGTGTCCAGCACAGGTGGACTCACAGTAGCTACTCAATATGCAAACCAGCAAGCCCAGGTGAGTGTCGGGGGGGTCTCTTCTCCATGAAAGCAAAAGACTTGCTTGCTAAAGGAAACCATCATGCGTTCTTGTAATCAGCCCCATCACAAAAACCTTATGTTTTGTTTGAATACCAGAGAAAAACTCTGGAAGTTTAATGGAAGAAGATCTTCCTACCTTGGATGCAAAAGAATTCAGAAAAGCCTTCCTATGCTATCGCTCATCTTATCTCGACATTTAGTGGACTCCTGAAATATCATTTGAAGCCAGACACAATCTGCCTTCTGTCTCTCTGATTTTCAGGGTAGAAAATGGCCGAGTACATCCAGAAGTATTTCATATTCAAGGCAGATCTGAAATCTATTCAGTCCAGGGCTATTGCAAGGGCTTTGCAGGACAGAGAAGAACCCCTGCTCTAACAGAGAGCTGACACGGTGGGGGCCTTCAGATTGGGGCTTTATACCCCCACGGTGCTCGCCCCCAATACTCCCCAATTGCATCGTTTGATGGGGTGGTGTGGTTCTGCTCAAGCGCATACACACACGAGTTGCAGTTCACCATCCACACGAATTCTTCTCTCTGGTACACCAGCTAGTCACTTGAAATTCATGTGTATGTAATTGAAAGCTACATTTCCTCCTGCTGCACATGAAACCACCAAGCAGTGACCACAGTGGTGATTAATAATATAGCTTCCCCAGCCCCAGCTCCTAGGTTTAGGGTAGAAGTCAATTAGATTTCCACCTTTAAGTTCCCTGCTGCTCCAAAGCATATTATTTTATTCAATCTGTCAGTAATTTCCAACAATCTGGTTATAAAACCGGAGTACAATCTGTAGGGTTTTTTTTCTCCACCCATCCCCCTATAGGCTCTTTCTCCTCCAGATAAAGTACCGATGAAATCTGCACAATGAGGTTCTGATCCTTTGTCACACGTTGTCTTTGCACATTCCCATGTTTATGGGCTTCTCCTCGCAGAGGACTGTTACTTCTCCAGCTCTGCTAATGTTTTGGGGCAGACACGTCCCACGGGAGGGGACTGAAGCTTTACTTTCTTTGCCACTTGTGGAAATCGAGTTGTCACAGTACGAGGAGTTGAGGATCATTTCTAATGCCCCTTGCTGGGAAGCATTTAGCTTTGGGTCAGCTGCACAGGCCAAGGCTAGTACCAGGACAGCTGGGACAACAAGCCCATCTTTGTTACCCAGGGCCTTCATGCCGCCTTGAAGCCGCTGGTGGTTTAAGATGATAAATGTTCTTCATTCTCAACAGTTTCCTTAATTAAAGACCAATATGCACCTTCTATTCCCAAGCTTCCAGCCCTGAAGTGTTATCTTTTGACACTTTGAAGACAGTGCATTTTGAAGTGCTTTTTCTGATGCACTCCTCGTCGGATGTGGACCATTTTTATAAGTACCAAAAATAAAAGACGACTCATTTACACTGACCCAGGAATTGGTTTTTTAATGGGAAGATCTCTATGGGGGAGAGGTCAGCTACTAATTAATAGGTTAAGCTTTGCAAACTTTGAATCTCTGTTAAATAAGTTCTGAGAGTACTGAAGAAAACAGAGCAGCCGGTGGGTGAGGCGTTCTGAGTGAATCTGGAGCAGACCACAAATTGTCACAGCCTGTTCCTCAAGCCAAAAATAGGCTTGTTTTTCAAATGCTTCCCCATCATTCTCTCCGAATGGAGAGAGAATGAGGGAGAGAGAAAGAAAGACTCCAAATATGAGTCTGAGCTTCTGGAATTTTACCAGATCCCAATTCATTTAAATTCTGTTCCTACGTAAATCGGAAGAGAGACTTCTTACTCCATGAGTCCCATAAGACACAACACTGGACAGCAGACATTTGGAATCTTCTGGATGTTACAGTGACTTTTTTCTTTCATCTTTTCGTCCAGATAAATGCAAAAATTGCAAGGCGATTCAAGCCATCTACTCCTTCATTAGAGGGTTTATGGACTGCAGTTCTCAAGTCTTGTGGTTGACTGACTCTTTAAGTATTTTGTTTTATAGTTTAGATTATTCTATTTAGATGAGCTGTTGTGAAAATTACGATGGTCAGGTTAAACGGGATGCTGAGACAAAAAGCTAAAGGGGTCTGTACGGAGTTGTGTGCAGCTCTGAACGGCTCTCCTTGAACCACATTGAAAGAAGCTATTTTAGTCTTAGGTCCCTCCCATTCTTAAGAATGCTACAAACCTTGCAGGAAGGAGTCCCCATTTACATTTTAAGCCAATTTTCAGGTTTCCAGTCCCAGAAGAATCTCCTTCCTAGGTCTCCAAGCGTGGTGTGGATTTCTTGGTCATAATGTTTAGGATAAAAGCATACTCCTTAAGTCCATCCATAAAATCCTCCAGATCTGATCCTTGTCCCCTGCGGTCTCACTTCCTGCTTATCCCCAGCCCACGCGTCCCACACTGTACCCCAAGGGCCGCACCATTGTCCTTTTGGTTCCTCCATCTCAAAGCTCCCTCCACCTGGAACATCGGTTTCCCACTCTTCCTAATTCATTCCTCAGAGTTCAGGCTGAAGGTTCTCCATTCTGTTGGTTTCCCCAGTTATTTTCTCTTTTCTCACCTGGCATGATCCCTTTTTAGCATTTCTCAAATTGTAAGTAAATAATGTGTAATATTGTGTTTAATGACATCTTCTCTACCAGGCTGTGCCTGGCAGATGGCAGATGCTCAATAAATATTTGTTGGATGCATGGAAGTAAGACAGGAAGGAAGGGAGGGAGGGAGGGAGGGAGGGAGGATAGATGCACCACAGTGGAGCCTCACTGTAGTGGATACTGTGAAGTGCCACCCAGATCCCCCTTAGTGAAGGATTGCTACCCCAGATGCTGGAAGTGCGGTCAGCAGGCACTGTTGGTCCTCAGGGACTTCTCAGCTGCAGAGAGCTGCCTCTAGGTCACATCCCTTCTCCAGAGCATCTCATGGGCTGGTCAAGGCTGTGGTTGTCTGTATTGGAGCTCAACTTCTCCCTCTGCCCATTCTGCTTCCCTATTCTCCTTTGCACAGGTGTGGATCCCAACAACACTCCCTGGTAAACCTCTGACACGCTGAACTCTGTTGCCAAGTCTGCTTCAGGAAAAGACAACCTGAGACTCTCCTAAACCTCTCCTTGCAGATGGATGCCCCCCCAAAGCCTAGGATGAACCAACCCCTAAAACTCAGGTTCCCAGGCTGGAAAACACCAAGTGATAGTCCCAGTGGCACCTCATAAGTTGCACCATACAGTTTTGGCAAAAACATTAGAAGAAATGGCCTTTCGGGAACCACTGTTGGAATCAGCAATGAGGCATCTAGAAGTTTCTTTCACGTCATTGAAAGTAATTTTAAAGGTAGAAAAAGTCGCAGAAAGTATAGCCTGCTGTCTGGCAATATACTAAATACCCCATAAATGTTTGTTGAGACAATGAGAGCTTCTTTTTTCCTTATTCTCTGTTTCTCTCCTAAGAATTCAAAACCAGAAAAAGATAATAAGACTAACACATTCAGCCCCATGCAGTTATTTTCTTCAAATCACTTGTTTTTAGCACAAAAGGGATAACTACTTGTGAGGTGTTTTTCCATTATTTTCTTTGTGCAGGAGGTTTTTAAAATAATTTATTCTCTCTTTGCATCAGGTTGTCTTATAATTGAAGATGTGAAGTGTTTGTCTTCCAAAGGCTTTCTGGTGATGTCTTTTTTGCTGTTAACATCTTCTTTGTCTATGCTTGTGATCCCTGCCAAATAGCCCACGGGACAGCAAATCAGGTGTATAAATTATGAGACCACATCGGCATTGCTCACATCGATTTGAGACTAAATGTCTTAGGAGAGAAGTTTTCTTTTTGCAAAACAAACACCATCAAACCTTGATTAACTAGAACATTTGGGGAATAGGATAGTCTGGATAATTCAATTTTCTGCGTAATTTCCAGATAACCAGGAATCCATTGCTATTTTCAAACCCTGATGAAGAAAATCTTTATAAAATATATTGTTCTTTACGCTTCTTACACAGTAGTACATGATGGAAAATTCCGGAGGCAGAATGTGGTCATGTCATGGCAAGAATGTTGGTCTTTAGGGCTGAAGCACTGGTGTCAGTCACAGCTTTGCTTCTGACTCAAGCCAGGACAAAATCCTCTGGTTCTCAGTTTCCCTTGAAAACGAGAAGGTGCAAACCACAAACTGGATCATCCCAATCAAAGCAGAAAACTTTATGCTGCCCAGCACCAGTATTCTTTCTATTTCACTCCATTTGGCTGTAGAGGTCAATGGAGACTATAGGGGAGTTTGGGTTGCATTTACCCTCATAGTAAAATCCTATCTTTTGATCTATAAATATTTCCTGAATGTCTACTCTATGTTCAAACATCTGTTCACATGGACTTACCTTCCTATGTCCTGGTTCTTTCCCCTCAAGTTGGAATGAAGAGTGAAAAAAAAAAAATGAGGTTAATTGAACCATAACCAATATATATTCTACTGTGTGTAGACTCTAGAAGCATGTCTTAATGCAACTGTGAAAGTTCCAGATGTGATGTTACGGAAAGCATACTGGACTTGGATATGGAGCCCGCGCTCTCCTTCTGGTCTTGCCAAGGCAAGTCTTTCCCCCTACTCTAGTCCCATCATCAGTATGAGGACTGAGCTGTTCTAGGGTCTCTGATACACTGTAACCTCATCTCCTTAGCCCAGGGTTTCTCAACCTCAGCACTATAGGCATTGTGGACTGGACATTTCTTTGTGGGGCTGTCCTGTGCATTGGAGGATGTTGAGCGGCATCCCTGGTCTCCACCTACAGGTGCCAGTGGCACCCCTCACCCAAGATGTGAAATCAAAACTGTCTTCAGACATTGTCCAACATCCCCTGGGAGGTAAAATGTCCCCTTTTGAGAACCACTGCCTTTCAGGGTGATATCTTAACCTTTCCTGAGAAAAAGAATCCAGGATTGAGAACATCAAGGCGTCAAATAGTTGGTGGTTTCTCTCAAGGAAATGAAGTCTAAAATAGTGCCCACCTGAGTTTCTTTGCTACCATGGGATCCAAGAGGCATTCATTTCCGACGTATTGAGGTCCCTGGAATCAACATGTTAGTGCAGGTAGACCCAAGTTACCATGCTCAGGTGGAGGAAACACTTACTGACACCAACTCAAGCTACCAAGAGAGTAAGAAAAATTAAAAGCACAAACCTAGTGAGACATCATCCCACAACATTCTTTGCTTCATGTGAGAAGAATTGAGGTTGTTGGCGTGAAGTGGAAGAGATGGATCTTAATGCATAGGATGATTTCTCCTTCTCTAGTGAGGACAATAAAAGAAAAATGTTTATTTGCGTTAAATGTTTTGAATTAGGGTAAGACAAGCTTTCTAATATCCCCTTAGCTTTCTTAGCCCTTAGCACCATCTGATATTGTATTGTTCAGGTATTTGTTTGCCTGGTAGGTTCATGAATTGACACATCCTCCCCCTAGATAAAAGCTCCGTGGTCCCTGTATGTCTTTTTCATTTCTATCTCCTCATGTGCCTGCTACGTACTAAAGCACTCGATAAATACTGGTTGAACGAACGGGATGGAGTAAGTAATGGAAAATTGTTGCTAAATTCTGAAATTGGTGGACAGGAACTTCTCTAGATGCCTTTGTTCATCTCTGATAATGAGGTAGATCTTCAGGAGGAAAGAGATTGGCCTAAATTACTCATCTTAGAATCTTTCTTTCCTCTCCTTGACTCCCAGTGAGCCATTTCCATTCATTTACTTAGCAAATGTGCATTAATACCTGCTACGAGCCAAGCACTGTTCTAGCTGCTAAGAATATCATGATGAAGACACTATGGGCCCTGCCTCATCCCTTTTGGGCCATACATGTGGCTTTCTCATTTCCTAGCTATTGGCCCCATTCCATCCAGTTCTTTAACAAGAAGAGGACTTTTTGAGTAGGTCCTCAATGTATGGCCTGTGTGTGTGTGGACCTACACACCCTTAGAGCAAGCATGTCTGACTGGAACGCTAACATATAGAAAAAACCAGCCTGGATATCTGGCCTTTCATTTATGATGGAGTCAAGAGGACTCATTTCTGGTTAATGTGAACCCCATTTCACACAATGTATACGCAGAAGACAACCACACCTCCACTGCGGCCAGAGACAGGGCTGGATCAGGCTGTCCCAGATGCTGCACATACAAAACCATCAATTCGTTGTAGAAATTCCTTCATGCATGCATTTATGCAGAAAAATAATTCACCTACTTCCAGGCAGAAATAGCATGAACTAACGCCCAGATGATCAATTGTAAAGAGTGTTGAATTTGCCTCGAGCAGAAGCTGAGGAAGACTGAAAGCAGACATCTATCACAGCTGGAGACAAAGGTCCTAGATGCCACAGAGCAGCCCAAAGATCAGCAGGCTCTCGCCAAGCAGGAGACTGGAAAGTTGTTCTCCATGGTTGTTAGTGCAGCAAAATCCACTTGCTGCAAATCCAAATGTCTAGAAACAAGCCTTTCAGCAGAATTGCTGGTAGTGCTTGTGGTTCAGTATGAACTCCTAACTACGCTTTCCTGTACATCATCTCGCACTCGCCAACCAGCCAACCAACAAAGTACCCAAACAGAAAAACAAAAATCATTTTACAACAAGACATTATATGATTATTCCTTTGAGACTAAAAGATATGATACTCCTTTGACTTGGAATATCAATTATTCAACTATAAAATTTGACTAAAGAAACTTATCTGATAAACCTACAATTCTACTTGTGGTCACCAGTTCTACTGGCTTGGAGAAAAAATGAGGAGAGTACTGTGCTTAATAGGAACTAAAATAATTAGAGAAACTAACACTGCATGTACCTTTTAGATTCACTCAACGTTTCCCCAAGTGTGGGGGATGTACCACCAGTAGTATGAAGATGGTATTTAACTGGTACATGGATGAACAATTTTAATAGTTTTACTTTATTTTAATGCATATTAGAAAATATACATCACTTCTTTAAGTCAGAGATGATTTAAATGAAAGTATTAAGTAAATAATATACTCACATGTGGACACGTATAGCAAACAGCATTAAGATGCTTCTCAAATAACTGAAGTTTGGAAATAATGGATGAATTTATTACTATTAGAGTTTGATGAGTTAGCAAAAAAGCTATTAAGATCAATCAATTAGTATACCTGTTCCTTCCATATTCCCATTTCCATTTTTTTCCCCAATGCATTGTGTCTTCATTGACTTCAAGTGGTTTCAAGAAGTATAGACATAAAAGATTAATATTGTGTTGGTATATAAAATAAGTCTTATTATTCTTGCAGTGTACATGAATTCAGTGTACATGAATTATCTTCACAAGGAAAAATTGTTTTGAATTAAGGATGTTTTCTCTGTTAATGAATAATATTAAATATCCAAGAAACATCAATTCTAAAGGGAAAAGTTTTGGATTATTGCACTGTGGATAGTGCCCTCGTGTGGCTTCAAAGTTCAGCTACATTGAAGGACTTAAAAACACATGTCTAACTTATGAACTCTAAAATATGGCAGACAATGACAAATGAGACATGTTAGAAAAGGAAACAGCACAAGAAAATGTGATAATTTGCCATTACCTAATCCTTTTGTCTAATGGAATGGGATACCAAGATGGCGGACAGGATGTCTGATCAACTGCTTGGGAATAATCATATATCCAATTCATACAGAATATCGCTTGTAGTAGTTTTGGGTAAAATGTTAACAAATCACAGAAGACATTTTCATTTTCAGTTTTATTTTTATCAAAACAAAATAATTTAACTATATAAAGAAGGAAATAAATTTCAACAAACAACCAAGAAGCCAATTGCTCCCATGATTTTGAACAATAGATAGAGTAGTAAGTTCTGAACAGTTGACTGCATATGTAAGACGTTGAGTCATCCTCTAGGACTCCAAGTGACAGAGGCTGACTATTTTCCCTGGCTCCTTTCCTTCCAATGGTGAAGCAATATGCTCAAATGTTTCTATACTTCTTCAGATTGAATTATATGTATTCCCACATAAGTACAAAGCATGGCTGAAAACAATTGTCCAGGGTACAAATCTAGCACACAAGAGTTTCTGGGTCCTGACACCTATATTTAATGAGTTCTGAAAGATAAGGACAAGAAATTGTGCTTAGGTATCGAGAAATGTAGTGTAGTGTTTCAAAAGCCAAAGAGTCTCCCTCATATAAACTATGGGAATTACAACTGAAGTGAGGGAAAATACACAAGCCCTGTTTGCTGCAGTTGTAGAAATATGATCGCCATAGAGCCAGGCAGACCATTTTCTCCTCACCATATTAAATTATGTCTGGGGAGTTGAGCAGCAGCACATTCCCATAATGATGACAGTTTCCATAACTATAAAAATCTGCTGCACCAGGCAAATTTTGTGCAAAATGCAAATTTCTATGCTGGGGAAAAAAATGAATAATGTGATCATTCTAAGTAATGAATGTAAATGCTAGGAAATACTTTTTGGCATGAGGCTGCAAATCGTTCATCTTTCATGCCAAGAACTGTGGTCACAATGCATTTTTGCAAGGCTACTCTGGCCATCTGAGCTTTAGAGGACGGATTTTAGGAAGAGAAGGTTTAACTTGCCCTCGGTTACCCACCGTGCTATTGGCTGGATTTTGATTAGAATCCAGAGGCACCTTTCCCATCTTTTTTTATCTCTTGGCAAATGAACCGTCAGTTCTCCTGGGTTGTGAATCAAGGGGATGTTAGCTTCATCCAGAATCTCAAAGGTTATACCTGACAGGAGGGATGAGTTGTTCTCCACCCTGCCCTACAACAAGGATGATCAGGTTGTCCGTTAAAAACCATGTGACTTTAAGAATCACTTAACAGTGCAGGTTGCCGAGTGGGGAGGTGAAACCTCTTTCCTCCACACATCTTTAACAAGTGAGATCTGGCCAGGTGTACGTACCGCTGGTAAGATAAACCTGCTGGTGAATCTTGAGCATCATGGCTCATGGTACTCATGTACCTCGCTCTGAGAGAATAGCAAAGAATTCCAAGTTGCTCTGATCTTAGTCCGTGCCAGCATCCCTGGAGCTATTCTCTGTGGAAGACGCTGAGGCATCAGTTCATTAAGACCCTTACTTGAAGTTACAATAAAATTAACAGCACTCGGGAAAGATCGGAATCCCTGATCTTTAAACTCTGTTTTGCCCTGTTCTAAAATAAATTTGTTTTCCCTTAACCATGGCAGAGTACACACTTGTAGAGTATAAAACTGCAGCAATTATCAATTGATAATACTGAAATTTTATTTTCAATAACCCAAATTGAGTTATAGGTCTCTGATGTTATCCTTAAAATATATCCCTATAATTGCATTCCGCTATAAGAAAGCCCAGAGGAAAATTAAGATTTATAAAATCAGAGATTGTTTGTTGCTTTATAAAAGGATTCTTCTTTAAAAAAAAAAATGTCTTTACCTTCGGATGATTTTCAATAGCCAACTCGCCTAGGGTCATTCAAAATACATTTTTTATTTGTTTTTTTAAAAAGCCACTGAAATATAGCTTTTCACAAATGCATGTTGATATGAAGTAAGGTATGCTTGTAAACATCGTCACCCACTAGCTAAATGGCCAGCTGAGACAGGATGGTTTGGCAACCTGCTCATCTTTATAAGAGAGACACAGGGAGCTAGAGATGGAATCAATGTTCTGCCATATTTGACCTGAGTTGGGAGGTGGCAACAGTGGCTCATAGAAGGACAGAGCTTCCACCACCATCCTGAGGTCAGTGCTATTTGGAGCTGTGACTTAACTGACTTAGGTCCAGTGATCCAGTCGACAGCTCAGTGGCAAAGGAAAGAAGGATCTGGAAGGTAGTGTTCTCCCCCTGACCAGTGCCTCCTAAGACAAAGTAGCCAATTCAGCCCACAGACATGTCTTCCACTCACATGGTAGTGTTCTGTTTTTGCTTTTAATTTTTGAATTATGAGCCCAAATTATAAACATGTATGACTGTACCCCCAAATCTGGAACTCTGGGAAAAAATTAGATAGAGCATCCCTGAGTCACGTTCTTCATGGCAGTAATTGGCTAAAGATATTTTTGCCTCAGTCGGCCATGGTCCCCACCCAAACTTCTTGCACACAGGACCTCTCCGTGTGGGGACCATCCCTGAACCACTGAGCCCTCGTATGTAAAGCAGAGGGCAGCTCCTCTGCTCTCACAGGGATCGGAGCCTGGAGACACATTCAGCTCATCCAGTCCGACTCTCTCCTTCTCAGTCAGAGAAACTGAGGCACAGACAGGGCACATGTCTCAACCAAGATTTCCCAGCTGTTTAAGGACAAAGTCAGGCCTTCATTCTCTCTCCCTCCTGGACTCAGACCACTTTCTGAGATGGCCTCTCTTATTACGGTGGCATGGATAATTCAAAGGGTAGATAATCACCACATCATTTTTGTTTGGCTTAAAAAGTACACAAAGTGAATGCCTAACATCCTTTTACCACCTTTCTAATGTTTTTCTTGACTGGGCTTGAAATCACTTGGCTATTTATGAGTGCATATGAAATGACTAGAGACATATGCTAAGTCACTGGGGGAAGCTGATCTTGCATTGACGTTTTCTATGAATAACCCTAAAATTGGAAAATTCACATGAAGACACTTGAAATTTGACCATCCTGAGTCACGGCCAAGGACGTATTAAAGTATATTCATATGTGTGAGATGTTTTGCATTGCTGCCTTGCCTTTGAAGTACAAGATGTCATATGAACATCATCACATCAAAGTTAAGCCAAAAGAGCTCAGCTATAAATTTCAAATTGTACAAAATCATACCAAAAGCAAGTATAAAATTTTATTGAAATGCAGCAGTGTAAATCTCTTTAAGTTTTTCCTCTCCCATTTAAGGAGAAGAAGAGGAAAGCAGTAAATCTGAGCCTTCGCTCACGGAGTTGGCTGACGTAGATCAGCTATTTTCTTCTGCACAGGGGTGCACTGGCTTGGAATACTGGGGAATTTTATCTGTACTGTTCTGACTTGCACAATACAGAGGCTGATTTAATTTGACAGCAAAGTAACACCAAGCCCCCAAAATAAAATTACTGAGATGTAAAACAGCGTCAAAACTCCAATTAGTTTTGTATCCTTGAAGCTTCTGGAGGAAATCTAAAAGGCTCCCGTCACGATGAGCAGGCATCAATTTAAGCTGTAGAGATTACTAAAATGTAACCCTCTAATTGAAATTGCTCAGAGCACAATATGACAGAAAGAATCAGAGGAAAATAAGTGAATTTTTCCCCCTCAAAAAATGACTCATTACAGAAACTGTTCTATTAACTTTTAACACAGCGTTCCTTTGCAAGAGCTGGAAAAACCAAGGGTTTCAGAGGTCTCAACAGAAAAGGCACCGGGAACAGGAGCGGTACATGCTTGTGTCACTGTGTCATACGTAAGCATCAACCATTTGTGCAACATTTAAAGATAATCAGCGTTTCACCAGATCATAGGCATTTTGAAGTATATTTACAACTTCCACCAAGGAGGCAAATTATTCTGATCAAACTTCAGTTTTTGAACGAATCTGGATTTTGTCTCCAGAATGAACAGAAGTATCTTGATGCCCAATTCACGCCCCATCTCCTTTGCAAGTTACCCCAATTATCCCAAGTATGCTCACCACCTTTGAAAGAAACCCTCAGCTTACTAATGGAGGAAGTCCATCACCTTGGCTCTGTGGGGTTCACTTGTTCATAAATGTGTCGATTGTGGCTCTCTTGGTTAATGCCATTTCACCACATGAGACAGTAGGGAAGTGATGCAGAGGATATGGCTGGGAGTCAAGCCACAGTCATTGTGTGTTGAGCATTCTTAGACTTTGCTTCCTTGCCACCTTTGCCCTGCCTGGCACCACGTGATCACCAGAGGAGTGTGCCCCAAGGGATCTGGGGAATGGTGAGGCTAAGTTGGGGGTTCAGAGTTGGTTGGGGATATCTTGGAAAGAACCCAAAATGGCTTTTCTAATCTGCAGGTGCTTCATGGATAGAGTTCAGTTCTCCTGCCAGCTTGACGACATTTACCCGTGAAGCATCAGCAGTCTTGGACCATAGACGCCATCCTTCTCTGGAAGCTTCATATTTCTATCACTAATCGGTCTTCGTCATCACTGCTGGTGTCGCTGAACTCCACTCGAGTTTGCTTTCTCATTCCTTCCAAACTCCTCTTCTTGATGGTTTTCAAAGGGGCTTCAGGGAGTTCTGTGTGTTGCCCTCGGTTAGAAGAAACCACACAATCCTTCAGAGTGATTAATCCAGATACTTGACATTTCCCACTGTCATTTCCTCCAAGAGGGCAGGGGACAACCACTTCTGCACACTCATATTGCCCCCTGGAAGGAAAAAATGTCTTGTGCTTCCCTTCCTCTTGATGTGAACTAGTTGAACCTGGTCCTGAAGCTGGTATTGCAAGATGAGTTTTTCCAGTTGACCCCAAGGGAACCGAACCTGAAATTCTTTGGCCAGATGAAGGTTTCCCTGGCAAGAGTGATGGTAATATGCCCTCTGCTCTAGCTTTTTTCTCTGGAGAGCTCTGTGTCAGAGTCTCCCCTGCAGCCCTGCCATGGTCTCGTCGCTCTGCATTGTGAATTCCCAGAGTTGTGTCACCTGCTCTTGCCCCCAGAGAAGTACAAGTGGCAGCTGCAGAGGTAGCAACGTCATAATGGGGAGGGGTTCCTTTGGACTCCAAAGAAGAAGGCTCTTGATCATCTGAGAAAATGCATGGTTTGGGATCTATTGAGACTTGCTCCTGGGAGGGCAGTAGCTGAGTCTCAAGCATTCTCACGTTGAGAACTTTGCCATGGACTAGAAGGCTCTCGTTAGCCACTGCCATGGAGGAGTCGGACTGCAGAGACAATCCTGACCCAACAGCAGTGTTCTGAGGATGACAGTCACCGTGCTCACCAGCAGATGGAGAAATATCCTGCAACAAAGTGCAAAGGAAAATAAAAGAGGGGTAAAAAGGTTAATTGGTACAAAAAAACTTGTGGTCATAAATGTGATCCTCAGTGAAAACAAGGTCTTGAGGTCATAATGATTCTTTACCTAGCGTGAACTTCAATATGATGTTCTCAATCAGTTTCCATTAATAACTAATTGATGCATTAACTTGAGTAAAATTTCCTGTTGACACAAAATAGGTTACTGAGATTGCCATGTATTTTTACCTGGCTTTGTGCAAGACCAAACCACTCAATTTTCCAACCAGTCCTGGGCATCCAATTTTAAAGGCTGCCAATGCTCCTGAGGTGGATATGCTATTTTACAGTACCGTGCATTTAAGTTTTTCCAGATTAGCATTTTTCAAAATGTGGTCTGGATTAGCATTTTCATAGTTTTTGACATGCAGTCCCCCAATCTACCTGGCAGTGAGGTCATGTCACAGTGACATCTACAGCATGGCAGCATCTCTATTCTATTCAGGTATGAATTAATAACTTAGGATTTTTAATAATCCATCAGATCGTTCCAATGGTTTCACAGCCGGAGTTGCCTATTCTTTCAGCACAGAATGTTTGGAGGTATTTGTTTGCCTAATGGGCTTTCCGTGCCGGGAAATTTCAGTAGGTGGTCCGAGCAAGTTCTGCCACACTGGACACAAACAAGAAGAAAAGGAGAGGCATAAATCTAGACAACAGACAGGCAGGGACAGCTCAGAGTCATAATTCCCACCTTCACGGTTACTTCATTTGTTTCGCCGACAGTCCTTGAAGTTGCTCTAGGAGAGAACTTTCCTGAGGTTTTTCCGCCGTCATCCTTCTCCTCTCCGTTTCCACAACGAGGAGACAATTCTGAGATGGCATAAGATGGCTCCCCTTGCAGATTTAGACCTAAAAGGGGGGAGGCACATTTATATACACCTGAAATTATGAACTCAACAAATAGTAATTTCCTAGGCGTTTATCTGTGTCTTCATGACCAGTTCTGAGCTCATTAACCCTCATCTCACATGGTGTGTACGAAAACTCAATTTACCTTGAATCAATTCACACAGTCAAATAAAAGGTCTCCACTTCTGCTAAGGAAAGAAATGGCAAAACCAATTCCCAAGGCAGAAAAATCCCTAAATGAAATATACTTAAAAAATATTTCATGTGGCTCTTGTTCATCAGAGTCATCTTCCTGGCCACATTTGTTTAGGTTCATTTTAGATTGGCTTGAATTCTCTGGCCATACAACGAGGAACTGAGAGTAGAAATTTCCCTCTATATCTCTTATGGTGTCTTAGTCTCCATCAGAGCAGCGGGCAGCAGGAGGGGAGGTTGGTTTTTGTTTTGCTGCTGTTTGGGGGTGGTTATTGCTGTGATTTGTGTGGGGAGAGGGGCAGCAAAGTTGTGCCCTTGACAATATCCACAAAACAGCATCCCCCTTTCATGGGAACAGCTGCCATTCCCTCGTCCCTCATTCTTACTCTCTCCTCCATTTTATTATATTGGCCTAGGATACAGGTCAAAAGGACCAAAGAATTTCAGAGACGGTAGATCTTACCATGGGATGAGATCAGAAAAACATTCTAGAAGGGCTGTGTCACCAGAGAAAAGCCTTAGACCCACTTTTAAATCTGCTTTTATTTCGATTAATGTTATGTATGCACAGCGTTGTAAAAGTCAAACCTTTCTGCTTATGAAGAAAAACAGCAACACCTGCCCACACACGCATCTCTTCCCACTTTAGATTCTTTTAATATTTATCTCCTTCACTCCTAATAACATGCTTACAGCACTACTATTTGATTTCTTGTTTTCAGTTTGGAGGATAGCTTGTGACTTCCCATGAGCGGAGAGGAGGGTTGAGGATGAGCTCCTCTCATCCACAACCTTTATCGCCCCCACACATACGCACACTGCCCACCCCTCTGTCCTCTCAACAGTTATATAACTATGATGTCATAAGTTTGTTTAGAATATTCGATGTTTACATTATTATGTTCAGGAACATGCTTTTTGCCACTGAGCCGTGTAGTATACTATGATTACATTGTCTTTTTTGCCAACACTGTTTTCCTTGGAATTAATAATTACTTTGTTTTTATCTTTTGCTTAGTTTTCTACGGACTTACTACTAAAATCATCCTCCAACCTCTTTCCCAGTTTGCCTCATTTCCTTAGAAATATCTCTCTTGAAACTTTCTGCCCTGCTCCCTGGCCCAATGCGTGGCTGTGCCCCTGGATCTCCCTCCACCCCATCCTGGCAATTCTCTTCACCTTCTTGGTTCCCAGACTCCCACACTTCTTTTTCCTTGGTTGACTCTCTTGTTTTCCTAACACAAAGCCTCTGGTAGCTTCAGGAGAAAGGGTGTATGAAATAAAATTGTTTAGATTTTAATTGACCACTTGTCTGGGTATAATATTCTGAATTGGAATTCATTTTCCTTCAGAATTGAAGATGTGGCTCCATTGAGTTCTAGTTGTTGAGAAGTCTGGAGCCAACATGATTTATGATTCATGATCCTTTGAGTGCAATCTTTTTGTCTTTCTCTAGAAGCTCCTAGACTCCTCCTTGGTCCACTGTCACCAAGGTCCAGGGTCTGTTTTCATTCATTGTCTGAGCACTCGATGGGCCCTTTCAATCTGAATCATGTCCTTCAGTTTTGGAAAAATAGGTTATTTCTTTTCCTTATATTTTGTCTGTTCTATCTTTCTAGAACTGCTCTTATTAGCTTATTGGACCTGCTAGCCTGATCTCCTGTTTTTCTTATCTTTTCTCTCCTATTTTCTATTCCTTTTCATTTTAGTTTACTTTTGGGGGAATTTCTTCAACTTTATATTCAAAATGGTATCTTTCCATTTCTGCTATCATGTTTTTAATTTCTAAGAGCCCATTATTATTTATTATTCCTTCTTTATAGCATCTTGTTATTATTTCATAGCTCTAACACCTTCTCTTACATCTCTGGCAATATGAATAATGATCTGCTGTTACTGTTGTTATTGCTGATGTCTGCTTCTCCCTACATAGTCTCTCTTCCTTCTAAGTTCCTTTGTTGCTGTTTGTTTTTATCTTTCTCTTTCATGTAAAGGCTTTCCTGAGCTATCCAGCAATCTTATCTACCTGCCCATGTTTAAGCAATAGGCACTAAAACATTGGCTGAGCACTCTTCACAAGTGCAATTTGTCAACCAGGGGCCACCCTGCAGGGTGATCTGGTTGCCCTGTTCAAGTGGGAAATCCTGAAGTAATTCTCTTCAGGTCTCCACATGGACTGACTGCCTTCTACACAAGGAGTCCTCTGGTCTCCTACCAGGAAAGTATAAGCCAGGCTGCCAACATTCTGGAGTTAAAATAGAGGTCGAGAGTTGGGGGCTCAATATGCAGTGTTAACGGTTGGGTTGAACCCTCTGTCTTCACTATAGGCCCCTCACTCCCTGCTGAACTAACCGTGCCTGGTGTCCCCCAGCATTTTGGACACTCTCTGGAGACTCAGCCCCTCGTATTCTGCGGGAAGAGAGCGAGGGAAATGACCATGCTCTGAGAAGTAGGAGATATGAAGGGTTTGACTGCTGCTTAGTCTTTCAAGCAATCTTCCTGTTTTCAGCCCCACCTGACAGCATGAATTTCTGCGTTTTTAGTGCTTTACCCACTGTTAAATCAGGATTAAGTTCTTGAGGGTCTGCTGAAGCAGTTGCCACTCCACCTCTGCACTCCAGCCTCCAAAATGAGGGCATCATTTCTTCTCCAGTCATTTTGTCCTTGCGGACCTGTGCATTACAAACATACTCCTCTACTAGCTTTCCCTGGGTTTCTAGAGGGAAGTGGAGGTAAATGAATGTGTTCTGTCCTCCATCTTGAACGGAAAGAACAGACCTACTCTTAGATCTCAGGGTAGGTTACTAGATCATCAAGTGCACTAATCCTGAGCAAAGGAACTTCGAAAATCTATCGAAAAGTGTAACGGTTTGGGAAAAGAAGCAATGATTTTTCCATTAATAGAATGTTCACTTTAGCACCTGCATGTTGGGATTGTCTAATGACACAGAGCCAGGCTTTTGGTATTCTATTCATTTGCTCAACAAATATGTCAAAGAACCAGGCACCATGCTCGACCCTGAGGAATTGGAGAAGAACAAGACACAAGTGATCTGGCCCTCAAGAGCTTTTGCTCCAATGGAGAAGAGAAAGAAAGATGAGAAAACTGGTAGATAAGATGATGTCAGGTTGTGACGGGGGTCAGGAAGGAAATAAACATATTGATCACAGAGTAAAGATAAATGAGGGTATTCCAGAGCATAAGGATAAACAGGGGTATTCCAGAAAGTAACAATAGGGGCACATTACAGTGAGTAGTGGGGGGTAACTGTTGTACACAATTGAGGAAGGTTTCTCTGAAGGTGACACCTGAAATGAGATCTTCTGGATGAGAAAGAACCTGCCCACAAAGGCCAATCCAGACAAAGGAGGAACAGGTGCAGAGGCCCTGAGGCGGGAAGAGCTTGGGGGGATTAAGGAACCTGTGGCGGCCAGCGTGGAAAGAGGGTGGTGAGCAGGGGGCAGGCGGCAGAATGAAAGTCAGGAAGCCAACAGGGGCTCCGGCCCAGTAGGGCGCAGGCACCCGTGGGAAGGGGTTTAGATTTTATTCTGCATTCATGTGAAGAAGCCAGTGTTTTCAGCAGGGCGTCTACATCTTTTAAAGATGATTGTTGCTACTATCTGGAGATGAAATTGGGGGCAGAGGGAGTAGAGGTGGGAAGACCAGTTACAAGGCTACCAGGGTCATCTGGGGACAGATGAGATGGCTTGGCTAGGGCAGTGGACGTAGAAATGGAGAAAATGGATGGATTCAAGATCTGTTTTCATTCTCACCCATGAAAAATCACCAAAAGATAATAACGATGATAAACGTTTCCAGAGCCTTGGAGTTTACCAAGCACAGGCGCCTCGCTCTAAGTGGATTAAGCTGTGTCCCCACGGTGACAAAACAACCAGGCAATTCATTCAATTCAATGAAGAAGTAAAACCAATTAGTATAGAGAAAATAATCAGATTGGCCAAATGTCTTCTCAGCAGGTTGTTTGGGTTTTTAAACTTAACGAAAGGCCATGTGCGCATTTGACCAATAACTTCTGACTCATCAGAGAAAGCCAGGCAAGAAAATCCATTGATTTAATTTGCTTTTGACCTACAGTCTACAGAGAAAAGTGAGTTATCTTTAATAATTGTGAAAAATTCCCAAATAATGTCACTGAAGTGTGTTAAACTAATTTGGATTATTGAAGAAGGATGCTAACTTGCTTTTAAATGAATGGGCCTTTTCAAAATGTAAGTCGTGCCCTGGCCGAATGTTAAAGCACAGAATGTGAGCTTGTTTAGGTTTTAGCATCACTGTATGAATCACTTCCTACCTCTTCAGAAATTACGATTCCGCCGTCTTAATGCAATCTTCAGAAATTTGACTGCTCTTACGCAATTATGTGAATCTTATTAGAGAAACCATCTCTCATCACAGCTCTGTGTGCTGTTCTGTTCTCTCTCTGATTAAAGCCTGCGTTTTTAATAATTTCCCTCAGAAATAATTGCCAAACCACATTTAGAGAGAGACTGCTGAAAGTGTTGCAGCAAATTTAAATTTAGCCATCTTGAAAAGGCTATAGGAAACTGTAAAATAATTAGAAAGAAAATGGAGGGAAGAAACAATATGATGAAACTTCCAACATAACCGTGGACATTTTTAATGCCGTATCTTCTCCCGACTGTCTGATTCCCAGGCCTTATTAAAATGCTAATAGACATATTACTCAAATATCATTATCCGAAAATCTAAGTAATTGGATACATTTCGTTTGGTTGCCACCATACACCAAAAACTCCATTAATTTGGAGTCCAAAGACTCTGATTTATAAGGAGAGGGTAAAAATGAGTCTACCACATTGGCCTTCTAAGCAAGCTATAAGTGTAAACAGGAATGCAGGACACATCTCCTAGACTATTAATTGATCAGAGACGAAACTGTTTAGAAGCATCCCTGCCATTGAAGGATGCATAATGTGCTAGCAATTAAAATTTGCAATTCCTTCAGGGACACTGGGCAGAACTCTAAAAGTAATCACTATGTGGGCAGTTATTTGCTCATTTATTCAAATATTTGTTGAGTCCATTTTTTTTTTAGAAATACTGGTGTTTTTTTTGTTTTAAGTTTTTTGTTTTTTTTTGGTGAGGAAGATCAGCCCTGAGCTAACATCCATTGCCAATCTTCCTCTTTTTGCTGAGGAAGACTGGCCCTGGGCTAACATCCGTGCCCATCTTCCTCCACTTTATATATGGGACGCCTGCCACAGCATGGCTTGACAAGTGACACATAGGTCTGTGCCTGGGATCCGAACCTGTGAACCCCAGGCCGCCGAAGCGAAGCAGGCGAACTTAACCACTATGCCACTGGGCCAGCCCAAGTCCATTTTTTTGAGTCCCTATTTTTTAGTGCTTTTTTGTGTGTGTGTGAGGAAGATTAGTCCTGAGCTAACATCCGTTGCCAATCCTCCTCTTGTTGCTGAGGAAGACCGGCCCTGAGCTAGCATCCATGCCCATCTTCCTCCACTTTATGTGGGATGCTGCCACAGCATGGCCTGACAAGCGGTATGTCGGTGCACACCTGGGGTCCGAATCCGGGCCACCAGCAGTGGAGAGCCCACATTATTGAGCCCATATTTATTGAGTACTGAGCACAGCCAATACGCTGTGCTGAACATAGGCAATTTATTCAGTGGCAAAAGAGGCAGACACGCCCTCATGGAAATTACAGTCTAATGGGGGAGAAATTCAGTCAGCAAATAATCACACAAAAAATTTCACCAAGCATGTGTAGTAAATACTATGAAGGAAAAAGTAGAAGGTGCTATGAGATGGCAAAACGGGGCCCTGACCCCACCAATACCTATATAGGTGAAAAGAGTAAAACCTCACATACTGTAAAATCGCTCCCACATGGCACCGTTTTGGCTGGTTTTCTCTCTACTGAGTCTGAATCATTCATTCATGTAATTATTCAACCAATATTTTTTAAGTCTCTATTTCATGCCAGACATTGTACTAAAATTTTTTGCAAGTGAATTCATTTCTTTACACAATCCTATGACTATTTTTGTTTATAAAGCCTCTATAGAAGAATAAATATGTGGCTAAAAATGAAGGAAGAAAGAGGCTTTCTTTCTCTCAGGCAGAGGCAAGGGGATATCGATCCTAATGAGAAAATGATCAGAAGGCGGTGGGCGGTGAGCGAGGAGGAGCAGCCTCAGACTTGAGTTCCACAGGCAGAGAGGGACTCGCGAGAGGACCAGGAACCACATTTATCAAGTACAGCCTCTTTAAGGGACTTCTGCACTATCCTAATGCAGTCTTTTGCAAGTTTGCCTCTAAGTAATCACAACAAATCTTTTATTTCAGAAACCACTTTTCTGAGTGGTTTTCATCTCTTTTCTATTTCTTTGATGAAAGGCAAGCAAGGCAGGAACTCTTCCCGCACAGAAATTCTTCACCTGAACCACGTTAGGGCAAAGCGGTGTCTAAAATCTCACTTTCCGTTAAAAGTTTTATCGTGCCCACAGAACAAGAGCGTGACCCTAAAATACAGAGCAAAAACAGGCTTATGAAATCACGTCAGGAAAAAGATGATAAAGGAAATGCCGTTTGAAGCATTCAATGCCGAGACTGACCCTAGCAAATCTACCTTATGTATCATTATTTTCGAAGTTTCTAGTTGCTAAATGGAAATTGTCTATGCGGGTCTCTTCCCTGGGACGTAATTGATATACTCGCAGCGGCTTCTCATCTTTCCTCAAGATTTACATCCTAGAATGAAGGAGAAATTATTCTGTTGCAGCAATTTCAGAGCACTATGACTCAACTAATAGCTGTAGGGAAAGAATTAATACTTCTCTATTAATTCTAATGGGAAGAGATGTAGGAAAGTCATTAGCTCCTGTCAGAGAAGGAGAGAGACGGCAGAGGGGGAGAGGAGCCCTGGAGACCCCCTCCTCAACCTTCCAGATTCTTCCCGACGCTCTGGAAGGCGGCTGAGGAGAGCTGTGTGAGAACAGGGAGCGAGAGGGCCGCCGAGGCCGGGAGGAGCTCACAAAGGAAACCGCTGAAGAGAACGGAGAAAACAAAGGCGACAGCCACCTCTATTCGGGGGATTTGTCCAAGCCTCTTCATACGGTCTTTAGAAATTGTCCCTTTTATGTGTGTGTAATTAGGTAAAGCTTTTACTGCAGAAACCACCTGTAATCACGGCCCTCTCTACAGTTCTCTTCCCGAGATGAAAGGAGAGTGTTTTGATCACTTTCTCCTCTCAGATATTTTCTCCAAACGCTGTGAATGGGGCTGGTTTGAAACATTTCTGTGATTTTAAAGCTTGGTCGTGTACAGAATTCAACAATGTTCCTTCATAAAGAGAAACGGAGGCTCACGAGAAATCACGAACACAGCTCAAGCACTTTTTGCTCGGAAAAGTTTATCGCAAAATCTGCAGAGGAAAACGGGTTTTGTGGATCTGTTTAAATCAGTGGTTCTCAAGCCGGGGGTGATGTCTGCGGACTTTGTGGTTGTCCTGACTTGGCAGGGGTGGGAAGTGTGGGCCGGGGATGCTGCTCAGCGCCCTGCAGTGCACAGGCCGGCCCACCTCCCAGAGCGACCCAGCTCCTAAGGACAGCAGGTCTGCAGTCGAGAAACCCTGGTTTAAACCAAGA